>NC_081419.1:11985737-12295778 GCF_949786415.1 Peromyscus eremicus | reverse complement strand
TGGCAGACAACATTACTCAATCTTGGACTCTCAGAGAAACATTCCTCACAGCTTCCACAAAAACAACTTTGCTGTAGGATGTGGTTCTGTATGCTGTGAATATGTGTTGCTCTGATTTGGTTGATAAATAAAATGCTGATTGGCCAGTAGCCAGGCAGGAAGTATAGGCGGGGCAGGCAGATGAGGAGAATTCTGGGAAGAGGAAGGTTGAGTCAGGAATCACGGGCCAGACACAGAGGAAGCAAGATGACAAGGCAGAACTGAAAAAAAGGTACCAAGTCACGTAGCTAAACATAGATAAGAATTATGGGTTAATTTAAGTGTAAGAGCTAGTCAGTAATAAGCCTGAGCTAATGGCCATACAGTTTGTAAATAACATAAGCGTCTGTGTGCTTACTTGGGGGATGCAAGTGGGAGAGATTTGTCCCAACCACAGGAAAAGGACACAGGAAAACTTTCAGCTACACAACTTAAAGAAGGAAGGGTCACCAGGGTGATAGCACATACCTTTAGTCCCAGAATTTGGGAGGCAGAGGCAAGAGAATCTCTATGAGTTTAAGGCCAGGCTGGTCTGCATATCAAGTTCCAAGCCAGCTAAGGCTACATAGAGACCCTGTCCAAAAACTAAAACAAAAGGCAAAGAAGTTTAGTTTGGCTTAAATTTGGCTTACCATCTGTCCTAGTGGGGATGCTGTGAAGGCAGGAGCTTGAGGGGAGCTGATCACAAGTCTGCAAATCAGAGAGAGATGGGTGTCGGTGCTCAGCTGGGACACCCACATGCCATGGAATGAACATGGTCAGAGAACAATTTGCAGGAGTTTGTTCTCGCTTTCCACTATGTGGTTTCTGGACATCAATCTCAGATCTTCAAGCTTGTTGAGCCATCTTTCCAGGCCCAGGACCCCAGATCATAGAATGGTACTGCGTTTTCAGGGGAGGTGAATTTAGAAACTGCCTCATAAAAGTCCTCCTTGAATGTCTCCTTGAGGTTCCTAAATCTCCATGAAGTTAAAAATCAAGGTTAATCAGCACATTGGAATACATCATGAAGGTGTTCTCGTGCATGAGTATGTGGGCATGCATGTTTCCAGGTGTGTGTGTGGTGTGTGTGTGTGTGTGTGTGTGTGTGTGTGTGTGTGTGTGTGTAGGCTGGGATCAATCTCAGGTGTTGCTCATGGGGTGCCAACCACCTTGTGTTTTGTGTGTTTGGTTTTGGGTGGGTTTTTTAAATTTTGTTTTATTTTTTGTTTGTTCTGTTTTGTCTTCTTGTGATGGTTTTCTCGTTTTTGTTTTTGTTTGTTTGTTTTTGAGACAGAGATTTCTCTGTGTAGCCCTGGCTGTCCTGGAACTCACTCTGTAGTCTAGGCTGGCCATGAACTCAGAGATCTGCCTGCCTCTGCCTCCTGAGTGCTGGGATTAAAGATGTGCTCCACCACTGCCTGGCTTTGTTTCTTTTCTCTTTTGAGACAGGGTCCTCTCAGTTGTCAAGCGGGGCGGGCTGGCTTGCTGGCCATCCTTGGGGACCTCCTGTCTCCATTTGCCCAGCACTGGAACTACAAGCACCCCACAAACGCAGAGCTTTTCTGTTGTCTGAGGCAGGCTCTCACTATGTAACTTGGGCTGATGTTAATCCCTAAGACCACCACCACAATTTAAAGCCAAATTTGAAGCAAGCTTTAATTAAATACTGGCCAGGTGGATGGGCTCTGGCAAGGTCTATACCCAGGTTCCCAGGAAATGGCCCCAAGTCAAGTATGGCAAGGGCTGAAGAAGGAAAACCCATAATTCACCGCATTTCCCATCGGGGCAAGCGTACATCCTAACTTATTTCTTGCCTACGCACCTCCTGCCCACATGTGATCAAGCACATTCAGTGCAGATGGGTCAAACAAACTTGTTTAGAGGAGTGAAAGAAAACCTGTGGCTTGTTGTCTCCCATAAACAACAGCCTCCAGCATTTCAGGAACTGTCTGTCCTTGGGCAAGGGGCTTGCAGATCAGAGGCATTTTTGTTTCACAGATCTCTCAGGCATAGTAATTAAAACTTAAATGTAACCACACTTGGTCAAGAAAGCAGTTTTCTGAAGGCTCTCATGTCACAGGAAACAGATTTTTTTAAAGTGTTCTTTCCTTTTGCTAATTTACTTCATATTCCAGGGCTGCTGGTGTGTGAAGAAATGGATCAGAGCTCCTGTCCCTGCAGTACTTTCACATCTCAAGCTGTCACTTAACCTTGTGTCATTAGCTTCTTATTGTGTTAGGAATTATACATAAAAATCAAGCCAGGCACCATGGTACATCCCTGTAATCCCAGAACTTGAGGGGCAGAGGCAGAAGGGTCTCTGTGAGTTCAAGGCCAGCCTGATCTATGTAATGAGTTCCAGGCCAGTCAGGGCTACAATTGAGACCATCTCTCAAAACACAAACAACAAATCATCTTCACTGGTTCATGGCACAGCTCAGGGATGGTTGTAATATTATCTTTTGATTGTTCTCATTTTTATTTATGTTGCTTTAATTCTTTATCTTTATGAAATCAGAGCAAGGGAATAGATTTGAAAATATTCATGTCAATATTTCTGTCAGTTTTCTTAAGCTGTAAGAAACAGAGTCATGGTCAGATGGTGGTGGCACACGCCTTTAATCCCAGCACTCCAGGAAGGCAGAGGCAGGTGGATCTCTGAGTTCGAGGCCAGCCTGCCAACCTGGTATAGAGTGAATTCCAGGACAGCCAGGGCTACACAGAGAAACCCTGCCTTGAAAAAACAAATAAAAAACAAAGAAAGAGAGAAAGAAAAAGAGAAAGGAAGGAAGGAAGGAAGGAAGGAAGGAAGGAAGGAAGGAAGGAAGGAAGGAAGAGTTATGGAGTTAAGGGACCTGACCTCATCCAGTCTCCTTTGAGGACTATACCCTTTCCCCCTCTCTTCCACTAGAAGGCAGAGAGCTCCAGGCTAAGATGTGACAGCAGAGTCTAGAAAATGTCTACTGATGGCTGATAGAGAGAGGTAAAGGCCTTTCCTGAAGACAGCTCAGCACTGTGTCTCCTCTCTCTTCTCTCTCTCTCCTGGAGTGGTCTCCAAACTGTGACCAAAGAACTTCCAGACCCTCATTTGATTACATTCTGCAAGAAAGGGAAGGGAAAGGAGAGTGGGCAGACAATTTTGCCTAGGGCAAATGAGCTGAGTGTTAGCCCCTCTGGATACATGCTGCTCTTGGCTCATGGGGAGCTGACCTGGATGGATTTGCTTGCTTTCCATTCAGCTCAGCCCATCAATAAGAGACCAGAGAACAGAGGAAAGAATTCCAGTGTCCCATTTTCTGACTGGCCTTGCTTGAATGGTCTGGTTAATCCCACAGGGTGAGAATAAGACCACTACAATTTTTGAGCCAAATTTGAAGCAAGCTTTATTAAAATACTGGCCAGGATGATAAACACTGGCCAGGTCAATACCCAGGATTCCCAGAACATGGCATCAAATTACATTAGCTAGAGGCTTATAAGGGCAAAACCCACAAGGATGGTCTTCCCACCTTCGCCCAATCAGGGGCAAGTATACATCCTGTCTTACTTCCTGCCTACGTGTGATCAAGCACATTCTGTGCAGTTGGGGCAGCCAACCTTGTTTACAGAAGTGAATACACATGACTTGTTATCTCACATGAGCAACAGCCCCAGCATTCCAGGAAGTTATGTGTCCTTGGGCAAGTGGGGCTTACAGGCTAGAAGCATTTTTGTTTTCTAGATCTCTTAAGCACAGTGATTTAAACTTGAACATAACATTAGCCCCCACAGCCTGTGTCCCTCTTTTGAAGGCTCCTTCTCTGTTCTGATGGCTCACTCTGCATTTTCTGCATTCATACAGGTTTCTTTCTCCAGCCCAGAAGGAGAAGGAAGGAAGGACAGTGGCTGCCAGCAGGGGATTACGTAAAAACATTTTTATTACATTTATTTTCTTTTTGTAGGGGGTGATACAGTGTGTATGTGGAGGTCAAAGGACAAATTTGGGGAGTTAGATCTCTCCTACCACTCTGTGGGTCCCAGGAATCACACTTAGGACATCAAGTGTGGCAGCAGGTGCTTTTGTCCTCTAAGCTGTCTGGCCAAGCCAGCCCAGGCCTCTGCACCTTCCTTTATCCCTCTCCCCAGTCCCCGCTTGCAGGGATTTCTGGCTCCCAGCTACCCAGTGTCTGACAGTTTACAGGTTTAAGAACACAGCCACCACCCCCACCCCCACCCACATATAAGATTGCTCACTCTTCAGACAGCAACTGCAACTTTGGGGTTCCCTGGGCTGTCCTCACTTTTGACCAGCTGGTAACAAATCTGGGGATTTCCTCTTCTTCCTCACAGAGAACTCAGTGTAGCCTTGGATGTATGACAAGCAAGAAGATGCAAAACAGGACTGTCTAAAGAAGAGGCCAGGAGGATCCCAGACACAATGCTTCCTTTTACTGAAGGGACCTGTGGTTCCCCTACCACATGAGCCTGTGACAATAAGCGTGGTCCTGCCAACCGGGAAAGCTCATCTGTGCCACAGTGTCCTATGGTGATATATTGTGTACCCTAATACAATTTGTCTGAAGATCAGAGGACAGAACAAACCACTAGATTAAACACAGATGCCAGGCAGTGGTGGCACACACCTTTAATCCTAGCACTTGGGAGGCAGAGATCTGTCTGGATCTCTGTGAATTCAAAGCCACCCTGGACTAAATGAGATTGACTCAGTCTAGGAGAGAAACAGCAAGGCAGTGGTGGCCCACACCTTTAATCCCAGTACTTGGGAATCACACGTCTTTAATCCCAACACTTGAGATTTCATGCCTTTGCTTGGGAAGCACACATGTCTTTAATCCCAGCGCTAAGAAGGAAGTGATGGCTGGGCGGAGAAAGGAATATAATATAAGGCATGAGGAGACAGAAACTAGAGCCTTTTCAGGCTGAGGAGTCCTAGAGGTAAGACATGGCAGTGGCTTGTTCCTTTATCTCTCTGATCTTTCAGCACTTACCCCAATACCAGGCTCCAGGTTTTTTATTAAAGACCATTTAGAATTCGTGTCACAGTGCCCACATTTTATTCGGGGTTCATCACACAGCGCCACTGATGGACTGTCCATGCAGTTGAACTCAATCTTTAATCCCACATCTGTCCCCAGAGGTAGGGCATTTATCATATGGCTCAAAGTCCCAACTCTAATCCTCTGCTTAGACTTTCTGGCATGACTATTCCTCCTCCTGAGTCATTACCTAGCACACATGACCTAGAAGTCATGAGTCAGCTCCTTCTGCATAAACAATCCAATGTCGTTCAAGAAGCCTTTGCCTTAATAAAGACCCCATGGCCACTCAGAGAGTCCCAAGCTACTTGTGCTCAAAGGTCACGGTGTGATGTTGTTTGCCTGTAGCCTCAGGATTCAGGAGGTGGCGGGAGGAGCAGAGAGAGAGGGTTCCTCTTGTCAAGCCTGATGACCTGATTTTGACTGCCACAAGCCACATAGTAGAAGATGTAGAAGAAGAACCACGTAGCTTCCTGTCCTCTCTGACTTCCAAGGCATGGGAACATACACGCTAAGTAAATGTAATAAAAATACAGATAAATGAAACTTATGGGAGGAAAGAGGAAAGAACAAGGTGTGTGCCTTGTGTGCTTTCTGTAGTGATCCATGAGTCCTCCAGCACCCACATAAAAGCCAGGCATTGCAGCAGGTGACTGTGACCCCAGCACTGCGGAGCAGAGCTGGGCAGATCGCTGGGTCTCTCCAGATTCAGTGAAATCAATAAACAAGCAAACATCACAGATGCTATTGTTATCATTGTCCCCGTGTCACATGAGTGCCACCAATCTTTCCCTATTAGAATATAAGCCCTTTGAGGCAGAGATTGTACACAATTGTAGCCCTGTCCAAACTAAGGATGGAAGTCTTGGTGGCCCTTCACCCTCTCCACACATTCTGTGCCTTTAGGGCAGAGCAGGGAAATAGGTGCCTATGATCAGGGTGCCCCGACATTGGAAGACTCCCCTTGCGGGTACCGACCTGGCTCACAATGACTTCCTCCACACCCAGACTCAAGCTTTTTTCCCAGGACACAGTTGATGGAGGCACTGATCACAGACAGTCTAGTGTCAGCAGAGACCTATCTTCAAAGGCATGAAGGACGCCATCTATTAGTGGTTTCAAGTGAGTTCCAGCCTGAATTCAGACCTCACGATCACAGAAAGGGATCCAGGTTCGAATGCAGAATGACGTCTCCTCCGTCCTTCCTCAGTCTCCAATCCTTACTGCTTATTTCCAGTTCCTCACCCGGTAGATCACAACAGCCTCTCACTTCTGTCCCTGTTCCCTCTTTCAGCTCACGTCTATTCTTTCCTTTAAAAAATTATTTTTTATTTTCTTTTAGGTTATAATAGATTACATCATTTCCCCCCTTCTCTTTCTTCCCTCCAAGCCTCCCATATACTCCTCCCTGCTCTCTTTCAAGTTCATGGCCTCTCCTATCATTAGTTGTTGTTGTTGTTGTTGTTGTTGTTGTGTGTGTGTGTATATGTATTCCTAAATAAATACAACCTGCTCGATCTGTATAATGTCACGTGTTTGTATGTTTTCAGGGCTGACGGTTTGGTATCAGAAAACCAATCGGTGTGGTTGTCCCTGGGGAAGATTACACTTATAGCTCTTTCCCTTAGTCGCCCCCTATAGGTAGAAGATAAGTCTCTGCTGCTGAAGACACGCACTTCTAACACTGGGCCCAGAGTCCCCTGAGCTGGATCTGACCTGAAAACCTGCTCCCTGAGGACTAGCTTTCATGGTGCTAGAAGACTCCACGCAAGCTTCCAAAGGAGAGAGGCAACCAACAGTCCTACCCAGCTGTGACACCTGTAAACCACAACAATAACTAGTACACTAAAGGTTAGCACACATGCCTTGGCAGTCCTCAACAGCCCTCTAGTCAGACTTCAGACCCACTTAACAGGAGGGAAGCCATGCCGAGTACCGGAAACCTAGCCAACTGCCCAGGGCTAGTGAAGTCATGGATCTTTGAGAACCTACAACACCACTTTACTAAACCAGCGTAACTCTTAACTACACTCTAAATATCTGTCCTTGTGCCCACAGAGAAGTGTGGTCCTCATCGAAGAATCTTCTCTTCACAGCAGACTGAGACCACTACAGAAAACCACAACCAATTCAAATTCAGAGTTGTGGAGCCCAGTCCCAACTAGTACATCTACTTCTTAATTCATTACAGCTCATGATGGACAGGAATGATGGACAGAGAGCGGGTGGAGTAAGAAACATAGGCAACATTGAGTGACTGAATAAATACAGGCTGTGTGTATAGTAGGGACCTGGTATATCAGCACCAGACCTTCCTTTTTCTGTAGTATTATGTTACTCATGGTTTGCATATCATTACCATATTCATGCTTGGCTCTTGCAGAAATCCTGGAGACATGTGTGAAGTAGCACATATACCAAATAATACACCAGGGTAGATGATCACATTCAGACATGGCATTCCCAGCAGCACATGCCATGTGCCCTGCTTGAAGAGCTTCATTAAGACAGACAGGAGCAGAGAGCAGCCCAGTGCCCCCTCCGCCAGGTGGTCCTCCACAATCACTGACCAGACTCTAGGTCGCCCAGTGGATTGTCCTTGCCTGAGCCCCTTACCCCATCCTGAATGGTTTTTCTGGGTCCTTCCTGAACTCAGCTATGCCACCAAGCTCTGCCGAGACCTTATTATTTTCACAGCTGTAAGGGCAAACTCCCAGAGCAAAGGGAAGATTTGGTGAAGAGGTTATGTGCCTAATGCTCTTAGCTGCTTCCAGTCTGGCTCTCCAGAGGCAAAATCCCAGCCTCCACTGAGATGGCAACATTGGTCAGACGTGGCCAATCCTGGCTCCCACCAAAGGGACCTTCCTTGGCAAGCGGCTCCATGCCACTGCCAACTCTCTGTCCCCTTAGGTTAGGGAGCACCTTGGGCTGGCTTTGGGCTCTGTGCCAGGAAAGGTTCCTAAACCATCAGCTCCAGAAAGGGGATTCAGCCCCAGCAGCACTGTGGACAGATCTCTGAAATGCTCTTTATAACACTCCCCCTCCCCACCCTCAGGGCAGGGTTCTACCATCTGTGCTAATCACAAGGCACAGGATTTGTGAAAGGACTCAGGGAGCAGGGCTAGTCTTGGGATGTGTGCTGGAGGGGAGGGGAAAGAGACAGAGGAGGATGTAGGGATCTGAGACAAAGGGGAGAAGCAGTGAGTGAGTGTCTCTTGTGTCCTAGAGGCCTCATGACACCCTCTCCAAACCTTCCAAGAAAGCTGAGCGTGTCTCCGGTTCACACTACAAGCTCACTTCCACTCCTACAATCATCTCTGCCCACCTGACCTCTGACCTCAGTGTGACATCAGAGGTTCCCCTTCCAGGTCCCTCTCCAGCTTCCCCACCCTTCATGCCTGACCCCACTCTCCTACGCCTCTGGGTCTCTACCAAAAGCTCTAGACCAAACCACACCTCTAAGTCCTTGGCTGTGCAAGGAGTACCCCCAGAAGGCTAGAGGCACCTTCTGTGGCCCAGGGCTGAGAGAGCACCCTCAAGGACTCCCCCAGCACACCCACCCTCTCCGGGCCAAAGAGCTGGTATGCTGTTAATTTCCACATAAATAACTCATTATTTTATGCTCCAGACCAGAAAGCCCCACACGTGGAGTTAATTTCCATCCTGACAGAGGGCCAGTACCAGCCAGAATTGGGAGGCTTGCTCAATACCCCCTGGGCACTGCTGTTTCCATCACAGGGTTAATTAGTCCCCAAGAGCCCCTGGCCCGGGGAGGCTGCTCAGCCCGGGAGGCCGGAGAAGACTCAGATGACAAATCGGTTTCTGTCTATGATTGTGTGTCCACCAGACGAGGACTGTGCCCCCGCCCCAGTTTCCCCATCTGCAAAATGTGCAAGTGAACCCCTGTGATCTCCCAAGTATTTCCCAGGCTTGAGGTTCCCATGACATCCTGTGACTTCCCAGCAAGCAGCCTACTACAGACCAGGAGGACCTTCCAAGTCAGTTGTGACATTTATAGTCATCTGATCTGCAGCATTGCTTAGTAGCACTGGAAGGTAGTCCTTGACACCCGATGATCCTGATGAGCAACTATACATTCTAAGGCATCTTTTGACATTTACAAGAACTCATGATACCTTGTGACATTCTTTGACATTCCAAAGCATCTTATGACATTCCTCCACATTCACCTTCCCTTTGTGCCATTCTAGCCATGGTATTCCGTGGCATTCTGTAACATTCTACATTCCTACCATGTGGATTTGTTCTGCTTCCAAGGGGCCTCCATGACATACTGAAACAACTGTCTCTCTACCCCATGCACCCTGCATCTCACTCATCCAAGGCCCATGACTTCTGTGGGTAGACGGCCTTGAGCTTGGTTATGCAGGTTCAGTCTCTCCAGCAATAGTAATCTTCTGTTTTGCACCTGAAGAAACCCACCCTTTGCCCCTCATTGCCTCTAAAACAGTTCAATGAATGGTTCCTTCCTTTAGGATAAATGGGGACGGGGTGTCCTCCAGAGCAATAGTTTAAGCATACCAGATATTTTAAACTCTTTGGTCTAAGGGAATGGCAATCTTATGTGGTTTGACCAAGTATAAGACAAAGGAGCTGGGTCCAAAAGTCAGACAGCCCCAGGGACAAACAGATTGTGATCTGTTAGTTGTAAACCTGATACCTCCCTGGCTGCAGCCACAAACGCAGAGGGACTAAGATAAAGTCGGCAGAGGGTGCAGTGAGGCAGGTCACAAAGTTTCTCCAAGGCAGCGACTAGAACACGAGGAAGACTTCAAGGTTTTCCTCCCCTAGGGGAGCAGTGCAAAACAGCTCTGTGAAAAAGAGGAACTGGGTTTGGGGCTCAGGCCCACTACCTCCTCCCTGTGGCTCCTCGAGAACAGGATTCTCTTCTGTGGGCCTCAGCTCTTCCATCTATCAAATGGGTAGCAGATGGGTCACCTAGCTTTGCTATCCTGGGTTTCTCAGCTTAGGGCAACAGGTAATCTTGAAGTTTGAGTGTGCCATCATAGTGGGTAAAGCCCACTGGGGAATAGGTTAAAACTTCAGGTCCTGGGGACTAGTCAAACCTGACTAAATGCTGTGTTCTGAGTAGCCAAGTGAAACAGTGTAAGGATCTCTTCCATTGTGTTTCAGGAGAGCAGTACCAAGGTTCTCTACCCAGAGGTACAGATAGACAGGACCTACCTGTCTGCACCGTCTCTACTCCTCCCAACACCTACCCACCCCCACCCCCGTGGCCCTTGAATAGCAAGAAGGACCTGAGTCCTTGCAGAAACCTTAAGAGACTTCGCCCCCTAGTGACCAAGATCTGTCATTGCCGCTCAGGGCTCCCAGCCCTGGAAGGTGGCCAACTCTTCCTTGTTGACTTGCTGGTTGGCCTCTGCAGGGAAAACCCCAGAGACCAGAGTTTGGGAAGAAGGTGACTAATGATGAGGCAAGGTTTGAGGGCTGGAGGCTGTTAAGGATGCTTCATTAATCGCACATGAACAAATATTAAGCACCTACTGTGTGCCAGTGGGCTAGGCTTTGGGATCCAGTGTTAAACAAGACAGAGTCCTTTCTTACAAAGGAGGTCAAACAGTCCAAGGCTTGTTGGCTGGCTGAGGCCCTACTGTGTGCCATGGTTTTAACTCCTGATGCTCTTCACAACAACCATGAGAAGTGAAAATTATTTGCATTTTACAGGGAGGGAAACTGAGGCTCATGGTGGTTAAAAAGTGGGGCTTCAATTCTGACTTAGATCTAGATGATTTTAGAGTTGTGCATCTCATAAGCCTGTGGTAGTCACCTCCTTTGGAAAGGGGCAGTGAGGTACCTGGTGTGTTAAAGGTCAAGGTGCTGAGTCCCTGCCCTTCTCACAGCAGAGGGCCAGACGCTGTCTAGAGACAGGAGCTGAGATCCAGGATCACAGCATTACTCTCATTGTCGTGACCTTCCCTGGTCTAATGCTCCTACGCCGGGTTGTTCCAGGCTTGTCCTCCCCTAGCACGGCAGGGCCAGTTGCCTGGAGAGCCAGCCTTCCCTGGAGAATGCTGGGACCATTCCTGTGGGACCCCACCATCACTCCAGGTCTGGAAAGAGTTTGACACAACTCTAAGCATAGCTGCTGCTTGGTTGCTCTCCTCCTCCGTTACCTGCACAGCAGGAGCAGAGCCTTTTCTTCACATTTGCTATGCTTCCAGGCCAGGCCACACCACGGCTGGTGCCAGCTCTTAAATGGTGGCAGTGGCAGGCCATGTCCTGGAGGGCTGTGGGGACACAGTGGCAGTGAGCCTGAAGTCGGGACTCTGTGGGGAAGCATCATGTCACCTGGAAGGGCTGATGGGACATAGATGACTGCTAGTGACCCTGGAGGGGGGTTTCATGACTGAGCTGAGGACATTGTATACAGTGCTTCTGAGTGACCGTGTGTGTGTGAGTGTGTGTGTCAACAGGTGAGGTTGTGGGTGATTGACACGGAGTGCTACTTGGTGATTTGGAAGCTCACTGTGGGCATGTGACTTTGTATATGCTGGGCTGACACAGGATAACAGGGCTGGCTGTGCAGGGTGACATTCTCTATAACTTTGGCTATGCTGATAAGCTGGGAGGGGGCTAATTGCCCAAGTGGTCTTGGAAAATAAGAGGCCAGAAAACTTCACAACTCCCAGAGCCCACCAGGAGTACCCCTCCTTCCCCAGGTAGCTTGGGTCCCTCTTTCCTGATCTCCCTACCATACCTTCTAGTACTGCGTGCGCGCGCGCGTGTGTGTGTGTGTGTGTGTGTATGTGTGTGTGTGTGTGTGTGTGTGTGTGCGCGCGTGCGCGTGCGCGTGCGTGTGTGACTAGGGATGGACCCAGGGTTTTGCACACACTGCACTGGAGCTCTTCCCACTGGGCACCATTTCAACTCTCCAGTTTTAAAAGGGAGAACAAGTGGCTAGGGATGCAGCTCAGGCGGGGCCTTACCTAGCATGCATGAAGCCCTGGTTGGATCCCCAGCACCACATGGCATAGCGGCTCATGGCTGTAATCCCATCACTCTGGAGGGGGGAAGCAGGAGGATCAGAAGTTCAGTGTCAACGGGAGGCAGAAAGATTGTGAGAGCTGGAGGATAGAGACAAGTCCTGTGAAATGCTGTCTCCCAGACACGATGTGCCTGAAATAGTCACACAGCAGCTGTGGCTACTGCACACACAAAACAAACAAAAAACCCAGCCTGCAGGTAGGTTGGGGACTGGTTGGATTGAATATGTTCACAATACAATGTATAGATGTATGAGATTGCCAAAAATGAAAGAAAAATGAAGTTCAAGGTCATCCTTGGCTACAGATGAGTTCAAGGCCAAGTCCAGGATACATCTCAAAACATATAAAGTAACAATAATAAATAAGAGAACATGCACATATTATTTGTATCCTTTGGGAAAGAATTGAAGCAGTGCTGAAGCGACGCTCAGTGGTTAAAGTTGGCTGTTCTTGCAGAGGACCTGAGTTCAGTTCCCAGTGCACACATGGCAGCTCACAACCATCTAACTCCAGTTCCAGGGGAACTTACGCCCTCTTCTGGCGTCACAGGCACCAGGCAGACAAGTGTACACGTACGCACATTCAGGCAAACACTTACACATACAAATGAGTAAATCTAAATCAAGTTTTTAAAGACCTGAAACAAATGTGAGCAGTTATTTGTCCTAGTCTAAATGGTCCAACCATGTGTGACTCTTACACTCTTCCTTTGATAATCCTGATTTTTTTCTTTGCATTGCTGGGGATAAAAACCATAGCCATCAATCACATGCTGGACAGGCACTCTACCACTGAGTTCAATATCCAGCTGCCTTTCAAACTCTCAAAATTATTTCAGAAAGTAATACATGGCAGAATGTGTTATCTACCAAGCTAACGTTGTCTTGTCAGGTTCTGGGCTGGGGGCTTCCCACAGATTGGGCATTGGGTGTTCACTACCAGATAGACACTTTAGCCTCTTGCATTTTATAACTAGGACAATTGAGGCTCAGAATACTTTATTAACCTGTCTTCCAGTACCAGTTAGTGAGTGGTGGAAACAGGATTCGAATCCAGCTCTACCTACCTAAGGGATATTCTCAGAGATGTGCATAATACATGTCTTCTGTCTCTTCCACTTCTCCTAAATGTTTCTATTTTTTAAAAAAAAGATTGGTCAATAAAAATAATAGAGTAGATGGGCGGTGGTGGTGCACATCTTTAGTCTCAGCACTCAGGAGACAGAGGCAGGAGATCTCTGTGAGTTCAAGGCCAGTTTGGTCTACATAGTGAGTTCCTGAGGACAGCCAGGACTACACAGAGAAATCCTGTCTCAAAAAACAATAAATAAAATAATAGAGTATAAAAACCTCCCTAGAAGTAACTAGCATTTTTGGTTGATCCTGGACATTTCCAGACATTAAAAATAATTTAAATTATATTTGTGTGTTCATGCATATATGTGTGCATGTGTGTGCATGCACACATGTGTGTATTTATGTGTGCAAATGTGTGTGTGTGTGCGTGTGTGTGTGCTCTCAGAGGTCAGAGAACAGTTTGTAGGAGTTGGTTCTCTTTATGTACTCAGGCTTGGTGGCAAGCATCTTTACCCAATGAGCCATCTCAGTACCTGTGTACATAGTGTGTGTTTTACAGTATCACAGATGTTAACATATATCATGGCCTAGAAATGGGGATAGAGGTTGCTTGCTCATTCTGTCTTCCAGAGCCCACAGCCTCCAAGAAAACCAGACAGACAGAAGCTAGACTGCACCAAGACTTAGTCCTGGAATCACATGCTATCATTGCACCATATTCTACTGGCCATGGAGTCAGCTCTGACTCAATGTAGGAGTTGTCTGTAGAGCAGAGTATGAGGTTTTGGCTTACCAGAAGCTGACTAGTCAGCCGGCCACAGCAGCTTCCCACATGTGGAAACATACAGTGCCTATATCAGTCAATGGCAGCTCAGCAGTGCCTGCATTTCTTACTGGTTGGGGCCTGTTCCCACAAAGCACAGCTTCAGGGACGCCTACACTGGGGCCATGTTACTGCACAGGCACCCAGGCTTCAGGGAAGCCGGTGAGGGTGCCATGTGTGGAGGTCAGAGGACAACTTTTGGGAGTTGGTTCCCTCCTTCCACGGAGTGGGTCCCCGGGCTGGCGCTCAGTCATCAGGCTTGGTGGCAAGTGCAGCTTGACCCGCCTCACATCTCTTTCTGTGTCTATTTTGCTCACAATTGTGTCCCACTAGGAGATGACATTCCCCAGCCCACTACTTCAGAAATCATATTCAAAATTAAGAAAAAAACCCACATTAGTAATTTTCAAAATGCTAAGCCCATTTACACAAGAACTTTGCCGGCCGGCAGCACAGGTGGGAATATCCGGTACATAGTTTTTATTACATTTATTTCTCAGTGCTCTGGAAGCACACCCAGATCTACTACTGACAGTGTGGTGCAGCGCCCCCCTTTTAACTTTTTTTTTTGGTTTTTCGAGACAGGGTTTCTCTGTGTAGCTTTGCGCCTCTCCTGGAACTCACTTGGTAGCCCAGGCTGGCCTCGAACTCACAGAGATCTGCCTGGCTCTGCCTCCCGAGTGCTGGGATTAAAGGCGTGCGCCACCACTGCCCGGCAACTTTTTTTAATTGAATTTTTTCTATATATTTTGATTCTTCCCACCTCCCTCCCCAACCCTACTTTATTTTCATTTTTTTCTTCTCTGTTAAACACACACACACACTCCACAAACACACAAAAATAGAAATAAAAATAAACAAACAAAAGACTAATAAGACAAAAAAAAAGCCCAAGTAAAGCAAAATGAGACAAGAAGTCTACAAAATGCCAGTGAGTTCACTTTGGGGTGTTTCCTTGTTTAAGGGTGCTGCCGAACCCCACAGTCCAGATCTGCCACAGGCCACCAATCATCTCCTCTAAATGACATTCAACCTGCTTCTGAATACTTTTGTGCTGTCTCCAGTGCTAGTAATCTTATAAAACAGATTTTAGAAGTCAGGTTGCTGGAGTGTAGAATATAATTTACATCTTGACAGCAACTGTTAAAGCATACTCTCTGCGTGATACGATTCCCATTCCAACCAACAATTGCATGTGGACGGGTTCATACCCCACCTCCTCCCCATTGCTGAAGAGTATGTGTTTTGCTTATAAGAAATTTGTTCAACAAGTTATAGTTTTTCATATCTTTATTGTTACTAAAGGGATTAAGCTTTATTCATTTATTCTATTTGTAACATCCTTTTGAAATAGCTGTGTTGCACAAATCCTAATTGGTCTTAATAAAAACCTGGAGCCAGATATCAGGGTAAATGCTGAAAGATCAGAGAATCAGAGCAGCCAGCCACTAGAAAGACTTCTTACCTCCAGGAATCCTCAGACTGAAAGGGCCTGAGCTCCTCTCTCCACTCAGCCTTATCACTTCCTGTCTCAGCCTCCCAAGTACTGGGAGCAAAGGCATGAGATCCCAAGTGCTGGGATTAAAGGCGTGTGCCACCACTGCCGGGCCTCTGTGGCTAACTAGAGGCTGGCTTTGCCCTCTGATCTTCAGGCAGGCTTTATTTGTTAGAGCATACACAAAATACCACTACACAGCCTACCATATTTTCTAGCTCATATCACTATTCAGTGGCTGTTTGACACCCCCCATGGGTGCTGTTATTTTTTGTTTTTTATTTGTGGGAACTCTTTATATGTTACAGATATTAATTTCAATTTATAGCATAATACATAGATAAGTATTTCTAATGAGTTTGTTTGCCTTTTAGGTTTGACTCCTTTCACAGCATGGAGTCTAATTATTTTTATGTAGTTTGATTGTTGATCATTTCCTTGATATCTTCTGGGCTAGCTGTCTTTCTTATATAAGCCCTTCATGGAACAAAATCTCTTTCAGCAACACCGAGTCTCGCTTTTTGAATATTGCCTGATACTGCAAGTAACTTAAGGTCTATAGTCTTCATTGAACCCACACCCCACCCTCCTGGCATAGGGGAAGTGCAACCTCCCAGAAGGTGAAGACAGGCTGGAGCTTCCCCTCACTTCTCACAGCACACACTGATGTGTTTGGAACAAAACAAGCAGTTCCCCTTGGAGAGGGAACAGATTCTTCATAAGCCCAGGGGAACCTAGGAGGAGCAACTTGCTGACCAGGTCTACCTCGAACTGCAGACATGAATCACCCCACTGAAAATTCCTGCAAATGCACCAAAAAGTGCACAGATCCACACACCCGAATGGACACACGCCCAGGTGCCCATTTTCACAAGTGTTCCCATGTGCGCATGTAAAGATGCTCACACTAGGCATATGCACACATATTTGGGCACAAATACGTGCATGTGTGTATACAAAGGATGCATTCAGGTCCAGCAAAGAACTGCAGCGTTCCCTGTGCACAGACACTCCCCAACATGCGCATATGCACTGGCTCAGTCAGGCCCAGCAGGAAATGGGGCCAAGTGACCAAGGAGAGAGCAGGCTAAGGAAACCAGACGTCCTTGAGCAGTGGCTCAAGGCAGCCCTTTCGCAGAACGACTAGGAGGCGGACAGATGTGCTCCTCCTGGCGGGCCCCGGGCACCACAGAGATGCCTGCAGGCGTGCAGAATCAGGCTGATGTGGCCTGCCAAGTGCCCAGTGCGCTCCTACCCACGTACACACACATGAGCACATAGCACTGAGCTGCGTGCACACAGCCCCACCGTGCCAGCACCATACATACACGTTTCCAAGCAGGGCCTGAAGCCCTGTGCAGGGCAGCCTAGCCAAGCTCCTTCCTTCCCCTTCCCCTCTCTGTCCCCTCCCCCACAACCAGCCCAGAGCCTGCTCCTGAGCTGAGCTCTTTGTTACACTCGCCAAAGACCAAATCACAGCAGGACAATGGGGTTGCAGGGCCAGCACAAATCACCATCACCAGCTCTTCAGGGGCCCCAACTGCTTGAGTGACAGCTGAATCAGATCCGGATGGGGCGGGGCGCGGGGAGGGTGGGGGAGGCTCTCCTTCAGGCAAGCCCCAAGCTGCAGAGCTGGGAGGTCTCCTTTTGGCTTCCACTTCTACAGACCCCTCCCCCACTTCCCACCCACTTTCCTAAGGGGCACCGGGCCTTCAGGGCCTGGCAGCTGGGTCTCCCTCTCTCCAATTGCAGTCTAACTGCCTACCCACTGGTACAACCCAGCTTCTTTGCATTTTACCTTCCTAAGGCATCACTGTCAAGGTCCTGGCCTGGCCTCCTCTTTTCTGGTCTGCTCTCTCCCAGAGGCCAGCTCCTCCTACCTTGGAGGAGCCTTTCTACAATGTGAATAAAATCAGCTTTTCTCCTGCTTAAGAACCTTCAGCGGCTCCCCACATCCCCTTCAGACAGTCTGAGCTCTGCCTCTAGCACGAGGCACCATCTGACCACTGGCCCCATTCCCAGCCTCCCCTGGCTCAACCAGAACACCATTCTAACTCAGAGGCTCCCAGGTTCCTGTGGGCCTTTTCAATGCAGCTCTCTGCTGGGAACCTTTCCCCACTGCTTCTCTGGGACTCTGGAGACCCAGAGAAGTATGGGAGCCCAGCTGGGAGCCCAGCTCCCACATTTTATGACAGGGTACTCTTGAGAAGAGTGGGATAAGAGATACTACATAGAAGGATACAGGGGAGAGAAACAGAAACACAGGATAGCCTCAGGAGGGCCTGGATCATAGTCCACTGGCCCCTTCTGTCTGAGGCTATTTAAAGGAATGCCAAGGCGTGGAGCAAAAGACCTCCCCCTAGCACAGCCACATGCAGACCCTTTCCAATCACCTGGTAACCAACCACACATGTGGTGAAGCAATCCTCTAATCAAGCTCAGATCTCACTAGGAAACCTTCATGGGCCTCCATAACTCCCCCTTCTTGATATAATAAAGCCACCCCTCCCACCCCCACCCCCCCACCCCGGGCCCTTCAGATAAACTGTACCTGTCTTAGGTCATTCTTGATTAATTTTACATACTTACATTCAGGTATCAAGTTGAAAGTTGCTGGTCTTTGGCTACCAGCCTCTGGCAAGAGCAGGTACAGAGCCTAACTCAGCTCTGACCCAGGTCCCTACTAAGAGCCTGCAAACATCCACAGTGATCTCCATAGCTGCCATACCTCCCAGTAAAGGAGTAGAGGATGATAAAGATAGAATATCCTTCTTGGAATGGGTCTAAGGTGGCTACAGCAGTCTTAGCTGCACTAAGCCCTTTTCCTGGATCAAAAACTCTCTCCTAACAGATGCTCAATAAATTTTCAAGAGACTATTTTGATTCCCAGGAGAAAACAGTCATTTCAAATCACTTCAAAGTATCCACTCAAGTAAACAAAAACCCATATTAATTATAAAGAGACATTTACAAACTGACTCAATTGTGGGAGGCTTATCCCTTTGTGGGAGGCCTACCTGTTTTTCTAAACAAAACCAGGAGTGGAAACTTCTAGGAAGAAGACAGAAAAACTCCCCTATTTATGACATCTTCACTTAAGTTTTCCAGGGGCTACTGAGACCATAAAATTATATTTTAATCTATCATAAAAATATTCAAACATATCTGAATGTAAAAGAGTAATAGAAACTTCAAGATGCCTCTAATTTGATTGATTTGGTTTATTCTTTAAAAATTAATGTTACCTAATTTGTCCAGACTAGACAGATACTAATGGAGTAATAAAAACAATTCTAATATGAAATCACTATATACTTTTTACAAACTTACATTCAACATTTACACTTTTTACATTCAGTATTTACACTTCTTGCATTCAATATTTATACATTTACATGTTTAATTCAAAAGGACACTCTATAGAACTATTTCACAAACTTTAGCACATATCTAGAAGAGATTTCTTAACATCACTATACATATTTACAACTAACATGAATTATTTAAAATTATACTTATTTATACTTCTTACAAATTTACATTGACTACTTTATAAACCTTAGCAAACATCTAGAAGAGATCTCTTAACTAACTTACATTCAAAAGCAAACTCTATAGAAAACATCTAAAAAAGATTTCTTAACAGAACTATTATATTTTCTTTTGAGACAGAAAGTATGCAAATCATTTCAAAAGCTTGGAGTTTATAGTCAGCTTTGATATCATTCTGAAAGTTTTCTTGAGAGTTTGAAGTCAGAGCCTAATTCATCAGCAGCTCTAAGCTTAACTGAGGGTAAAATTCCCTCTTCTTAATTTTTTAAAGCTACTTTTTAAGATTACCATGAGCATTTTTAATGATGCCGATGTTTCTCTCTTGCATTTCAAGCACAACCCAAGTTTCTTATTTTTTTAATTTGCCCATAAGTTTTTTTTTTTTTTTCACACCCAAAGCAATTTCCCAGTGTGCGGTCCTCTTTCCCTAGTTTTCTAAAGGGTTTCAAAGTGACTTGTTGACAAACAGTATTAGCATTTTAATTGCTTCCTGACAGGCAAACTGTTTACCTGTTCCTAGTTCTCAAGAGGCAACCTAACAAAGCTTGTGGAAAAAAATAGCATTTTGAGCTGAAAAAACAGAGTTTGAGGGCAGTGTAGTACTGGCGTCTCTGTTACAGACTTCATTTCCCAAACTGCCTTTCTCTATATCATCACACTGTTATAAACTACATTACAGACTACCTTTCCCAAGCTGCCTTTCTCTATATTGTCATGCTGTTATAAACAAACTACATTTCCCATGCTGCCTCTCTCGGTCCTGGAGAAAACGTCCATTCACATGGTCTGTATTCAAGCTTTTGCTTTTACCACAGGAGGTTTTTGAGTCAAGATTTTCCTCTTTTACCATGGAGAATTTCTTTTCTCCCTGAGCTGGCATTGATAGGTGTATTTCCTTCACCTGACACTTTTCCCAGAGCGCATGCCCTCCTGTATGTGCTTACAGATTGGCACTTGTTTCCCAAGTTACCAGGTCAGTAAAAGAAAATGAAAGTACTTGAAATAAAAGCCTTTTCAGAGAGACTTCCCTCACCCCCGATAGATCTCCTGCTTGGCCCTTCTCTAAGATGCAGAGTCCCTTAGCTCAGGTTCTCTGCTAACTATTTTCTCTTCTAGGTGTAGGAGCTTGAGTCCCCTATCTAGGAACTTAGACGCTGCTTCCCTCTTTGCAGAGAGGATTTCAAAGCCTCCATTGCTGCCTTCACATCTGCAGCCCCTCCCTGGGTCCCACACTGCCTCTGCTGCAGCTCCACCCTGGGGAAGCTATCCCTGCTTAGCTTTCCACCTGCACTTTCTTGGGCATAGGCTCTGACCACAGGGGATTCAGGCTGCCATTTTTCTAATACTGGCTTGAAGGAGAGATAGGACTAGCAGAGAGAATTTGTCCTGTTCCAAAAGGTTGTTTGTTTTTCTAGAACAATTACAGGTGATTTCCCCATACTGATAGATGTTATTTCCAAGTGAATCTAGTTTTTGCCTTTACAGAAAGAGAAAAAAAAATCTGAGAAGGAAAGACCTGAAAAGCTTTCAATTTTTTAGAGAAAGATTACTAAGTTTTTCCCAAAATAGCTTTCAGGGTTTGTGGGGGTTTTTTTTGTTTGTTTGTTTTGTTTTGTTTTTTTGGTTTTTCGAGACAGGGTTTCTCTGTGTAGCTTTGTGCCTTTCCTGGAACTCACTTCGGAGACCAGGCTGGCCTCGAACTCACAGAGATCCACCTGCCTCTGCCTCCCCAGTGCTGGGATTAAAGGCATGTGCCACCACTGCCTGGCAGCTTTCAGTTTTTAAGAGAAAGATTACTAAGCTTTTCCCAAGACAGCTTTCAGTTTTTGAGAAAAAAATTACTAAATTTTCCCCAAGATTTCTGTTCCCTAAACTTGACTTTATGGCCAAGGAAACTAATTCTGATGGTACAATGTTATCATACAGTAACAATGTCAGCGGAGTGAAGAGTTTTATTTCACTTACATCCACCTCAGGGAAAATTCTTTCCTCTGCCACTCAAGACTTAAATCTAAGATGTTCACAGACCAAAAGCTTCCACAGGAATCTTTTTCTGCCCATTTTTCTCATCTTTGATAGATTTTTCTCTGATTCCTCCCCAGGAGTTTGTGTTGATGGTCCCATAGTTGGAAATCAAGGACATAGTTCCTCTGTCTTATTGCTTTTCTTACCCTAAGTTTTTTCTTACACTATATTCCTATATTCTACCTTATATTTTTTACTTTTTACCCTAAGTTTTTTCTACACTATATTCCTACATTCTACCTTATATTTTCCTTAATTTTTACAGATAGAAATTAAGAGAGAGAAAAAAGAAAGAAACCCAGATAGAGAGAAATATTCACTGCAGCCTCACTCACTTTTAACTTCCGCATTCAGCTGCTTAACTTTCATTCTCAAGAATAAAATATCATCGCCTTTATTTTTAATTCCTAATCAGGCATGCCCCCTTATACCCACAATGCCTCCTCCCTCTTTTTGCCAAGTCCCCTGTCCCTGTTCCTGGAGCCATTTGTGGAGCCCATCTGGGAGACCAGCTCCCACATTTTACAACAGGGTACTCTTTAGGAGAGTGAGATAAGAGATGTTACATAGAAGGATAGAGTGGAGAGAAACAGAGACACAGGATAGCCTTGAGAGGACCTGGATCATAATCCATTGGCCCCTTCTGTCTCTTCTAGAGGGCTATTTATAGGAATGCCAAGGGGGTGGAACAAAAGACTTCTCCCTAGCACAGCCAAGTACAGACCCTTTCCAATCACCTGATAACCACACAAGTGGTGAAAACAATCCTCTAATGCAGCCCTGCTGAGCAAAGCAAACTCAGATCTCAATAGAAAACCTTTGTGGGCCTCCACAGGCAAGATTGGGTGTCTTCCTGTCTTCCAACCATTGTGGGTCGTGTTCGTGTAAAATACAATAAGATGAGCTGCTAGAGAATAAAAAGTGAAGTTAATACAGTAAGCCTCACCCACCTGAGACCAGTATAGCCATTTTCTGTGGCATCAACCTCTCCCTCTCCACAGAAACCAGTGATCACACTCCTAGATGTTTAACCAGGAGAGATGGAAGCAGGGCTGATGAAACATCTGTGTGTACATTTGGTGTCTTCATAACTGTCCAAACTGTAAAGGACTTACATAGCCTTTATGGTGGGCAGGTATATGGTACTTTCTCCACACACACTGTCTTAATACGCCATGGCAACAACTACAGACTTGCACAATGTGGACAGGTCTCCAGTGCATTGTACCAAGTGAAACACAGCCAGGCAGAACCCCAGTTCCACCTCTGAAGACCCCTTCCTCTCCTTCCCACCCACTTCCCCTTAGGGCAATGGGCCCTTAGGACTTGAGGCCTTTCACTTAAGCCCCAAACCCAAAAATCTAAAGTTTAAGTGCTCCCAAGTCCGGGGAAATTTTAAGACCTGACTTCATGTAATGGGTCATAGACAAAAGACAGGCATGCCAAAAACATCCTGTAAAATTGATCCCATCCCCAAGGTTTCTCATTATATAAGTGCAAAATATTCCCACTCTGAAAAATTACAAAATACCTTTGGTCCTAAGTACTTCAGGTAAGAGGTACTCAGCTTGTATTGACATCAGGGGTGGGGGTGGGATGTAAACAGGTTGATGCAGACAAGAAGTTAGGTGGGGGTGATGAGTACCTGTCCCTCGATTTGCTGGGGGTTGCATGACACTCCAGCATCAAACACTAGCTCTCCACTCTCTTCCCCCGGGTTACTTCCATTCTACATTTCCTGTCTATGATGTGACCATTCTCCGTTTCTTACCTGAATGAAACCATATGATGTGACCCTTTCACGGGCGACTTCTTTCATTTAACACAATGTTTTCAAGGGTCATATATAAGACAAATGACTTCTCTCTTTTTTAAGACTAATTATTATTCTACAATGTGTATAGACCACACTGTATGTATCCATTTTCCTGTCCAGGGTCATCTGGATGGTTTCTACATCGTGGATACTGTAAATAATGCTGCTGTGAACACTGGTGACAAATACAGTCCCAATTCTTCAAAATTCAGTGAACAAAAACAAAAAATGACACCTGTCAATTTGCTAAGTAATTACTCTCAAGTTCATTGTCCATCTACCTAGAACGACACAGTAGATCCTGGTTCCGCCTTCCCTTAACCTACAGAGTGGATCTCCTCTCCTTTCCGGGCACTCTTTGCAAGCCTTGGGCAGTGTCACATCTGCTGGTGTGGCCTGTTCAGAACTCCCAAGCAGGAAGAGTTCTGGGTGAGGCCAGAGAGGAGGGGCAGCTCAGGACAAACCTCTCATGTCTGATGAACCAGACAGGATGGGGGCCTCTACCAACTGCCCACGGTGCTGCACTCTGCTGTAAGGTACCTGTGAAAACCATAGCCGTGTCCTCTGGAGTCTGGGCAGGAGTCAGGACTTGCCCCCTCTGCTGTCTTAGGCTCCTAAGAGCTCTGGCTCACACAGATTTCTATCCCTTTCCAAGGCAAAGTCACTCAGTCTAGAAAAACCAATTTCTGTCTGCACGTGCCAGCTGCTGAGCTGGATACACAGATGGGCCATGATGATCAAGCACAGTAATTTATGTTCACGTGTTCACATGTGTGTGCTACATGAAAGGCTCACTGTATGTGTTTCAGATTAATAAATAAGCAAATAAATAAATAAACAAACAAAAGCAAAGTTTTGAGTTAATTCTCATTTCAAATACCAGGAGTTTTAAAATGTCAGGAACTAAAGCCTCATTAACACTGACTTTCAAGGTATCACAGAAGTTTAAAAAGGTTTAAAAATACTAATACAGCCAGGAGGAGCACACACCTCTAATCCCAGTACTCAGGAAGCAGAGGCAGGTGGATCTCTGAGTTTGAGGCCAGCTTGATCTACAGAGTGAGTTCCAGGACAGCCAGGGCTACACAGAGAAACCGTCTTGAAAAAATAAAACAAAACCTAATATGGTTAGAAGCTGACAATTTGGCTCAGCAGGCACAGGAGCTTGCTGCTGAAACCTGGTGACATGAGTTCAGTTCCTAGAACTCATCAAAGTAGAAGGAGAGATCTGACTCCACAAAGTTGTCCTCTGACCTCCACATACACAAAAGGCACACACACACACACACACACACACACACACACACACACACACACACGATTAATTAAATGCTGATTTAAAGTCAAGGATGCACTATGTTTATACTTAAGCACACTCTGCCCCATCAACAGGTGCTTAGATATATACACAGACAGGTGCAACAAGAGTCAGTGCCAACATTTGTGAAACATTTCCCATGACTCCAGCCCTGTGATAAGTACTTACCCATACTGCTTTGGTCTTTACATAAGCCACACAAGATGGGCTTTTCAATTCCCAGCCTTACCTTTCAGACAAGGAAATCAAGGCTCACAGAGTGAACTGACCTGCCACAGGTCTCAGCTGGGCAGTGGCTGCACTGGGACTTAGACTTCCATAGGTGCAGTAAGCGTTAGACTCCAGTAATGCACATGAATCCATCATATGCTTACCAGTTAACACACACCTCACATGTACCAACACATAGAGGCACATGTCTGCAGGCACATGCATATTCACATAGAAGCTTATACATGGAGACACAGACATACGACACCTAAACACCGAAGCAGGTAACAGCAGGCTCACAGTGTCAGCTGGGTGCAGCTGGGCACACTGGACTTACTGACATGAATGTGGATGGAGTTAAATTCTATTCCCATTGGGTCTTGACACAAACTAGCTCAGTTGGCAGATAAGAGCTTGGGGGTTGAACAGTACCGTGCTAAGCCCTACCAGCTGGTGGCTCAGCTTCTCCAGGGACAGGCTGGTGCCTCCTACTCCCCACCCACCAAGTAAGCAGAGCCACCCTTGGGGCCAGCATCACAAAGGCCCACACCTGGGCCCCTCCCAGGAGAGGTTACACTCAGGAAACCTCCAGGTGGCTGCCACTGTGGCGCTCCCCAGCCTTCAAGTACCTCCTTAACCACAGGTGCGGGTAAGGGAGATGAATCACACCCCACTTCAGTTTCTATCTACCCCCTAGACACCTGTCCCTTGGCACACGTGGGGTACTGTCACCTACCTGAGTTGACAGTGCCTTGGCTAGGCTTCTTGGTGGAAGGCTGAGTGGCCCAAACCAGGCAGTTCAGGTGGCAGAGGGCAGCAGTGCAGAGCCCCAGGAGTGAAGAAAATACCATCTTTGATACTTTCAATTGAACAGAAGACTGCAGAATGACCAAAGTCCATGTTGAGAGGTGTTTTGTGCTATCCAAGATTAGGGTGATAACCCTGAGAATCCAGAGATCCTGAACCCACGTGGACAGATACATTCACCTAAGCATCCAGAAAGTGCCATTCATTTGAACCTACCCTGTGCTTCATGGCTGCAACTGGAGTGCCCTCTGCCCCAAGGGCACAAAGAGGATGCCTCACAGGCCCTCTGCTGAGCTCCCAGCTCAGGCCTTTGTTTGAATCCTTGGTCCTTTGCAAAGGCCTGAGCATGAGGCAGATTTCGACCTCATTTGCTTTCCATTGCTGTGATAAAACAGCACAGCGAAAGTAACTCCAGAGTGGGGGTCGGGTAAGTGCCACCGGCTTTCGAAGGATCATGGTCCACCATGAAGGGAAATCAGGGAAAGAGTTCAAGGCAGGAACCAAAAAGAAGCAGCTAAAGCGGGGCCTGTGGGGAAATGCTGCTTACTGGTTTGCTCCTCATGGCTTGCTCAGCCTGCTTTCTTTTTCTCTTTTTCTTTTTTCAGGGGAGCAGGAATTTAATCAAACAAGCCAAATCCCATGTCATCACCTGACTCCAGACTGCTTTCTTATACCCCAGGACCACCTACCTGCCCAGGAGTGGCTCTGCCCACAGTGAGCTGGACCCTCCCACATCAATCACCAACCAAGAAAACAGGCTTGCCCACAGGCCAATCTAATGGAGGCATTTCCTCAATTCAGATTCCCTCTTCCCAGATGATGCAAACTTGGGTCAGGTTGACAAAAAATGAGCCATTGCAGTTAAGAATGCCACTGAGGGTTTCTGCTGCCCTCAGCAGCTCAGCCTGGGATAAGTCCCCTGCCCAGAGCATTAACTAGGAAAGGGAAGGTAGAACTGCCTTAGAGGAGTTCCTGACGAAGGTGTGATGAAGACAGAGTGACAAAGTGTCTGGAAATGGTTGAGTGTCTGGATCTGAGTAAAGGCTTTAAAAACGGGTGAGTATGGCTGGATTGAACTCAGTTGGTGGAGGGCTTGTCTAGCTTGCACTAAGCCCGGGGTTCCCCCCCCAGCACTGCATAAACCAGGTGGGGGGTGAACATCTTTAATCCCAGCACTTGGGAGATGGAGGCAGGAGGGTAAGGAGTTCAAGGTTATCCTTGGGTACATAGTGAGCTCATGGCCAGTCTGTGCTACATGAGATCCTGTCTCAAAAAAAAAAAAAAGTGTTTTTTAGGAGTCTCCATATTTCCTGTGGGAATGAGTCTAGACTTCAAGGATTTTCTAAGCCAGGCCTGGGATTAACTCTTCAGACTCATCTTGCTTGCTGCAGGTGGTGCCCTTGGCTGTGGATCTCAGGGAGCAGATGGTATGAGACATCCTATGGGAAGCCCACTGGGGAGGAGCTGAGCCCATGGAAGCTCCTGGGGTAGTTCTGGATGGGGCCAGAGCCACTAGATGAGCTCTTTCTATCAATCACAAGCAGTCTGAAGATTGTGCTTCCTGAATCACAGTGCTGCTCGAGGCTGTAAGTATAATTTGGGGTGGACACTGCTCACAACACTAACAACTCTTGAACCAGTTCTCACTAGATGTGGCCGGTGCTTGTGACAGTCTTGTAGAGGTTCAGCATGGTTTTCACACCTGCTGAGAGAGGAGGGTGGGAAGTCCTTGTGGAGGAAGTGTGGGAGAAGGGCTAAATCACTACCCAGATTATTGTGGATTCACATTCCATCTCAATCTGTGGGGGACTCTAGACAAGATTGTCTCTGCCACCTGTCTTTGAATCTGTAAAATGGAAAGAATGATGCCTATAGCACTGGCCTGTTGGGTGTATTAGTGAGATGATACATTTGCAACACGGGACTGGTGCCAACATGCAGCAGACACATTTGATCTGAGTAGGAGTATGCCAGCTCTTAGTCCTAGTACTCGGGACAGCTCCCCAAACATGGCTGTTTGGCTGCTGTCCGTGGTGCTAATAAAGATTCCACTCATTTCAGTCGGGAGAGTGCTTGCCTAGGATGCATGAAATCTTGGATTCAATGAGTAGCACCATATAAACCAGATGCAGTGGTACATGCTTGTAACACAAGAGCTTTACATGAAACAGGAGAATCAAAAGGTCAAAGCCATCCTCGGCTACATAACAAATTGGAGGCCACCCAGACATGAAAGCTTGTCTTTAAAAAAATCCAATCACACCGGGCAGTGGTGGCACACGCCTTTAATCCCAGCCCTCAGGAGGCAGAGGCAGGCAGATCTCTGTGAGTTTGAGGCTAGTCTGGTCTATAGAGTGAGTTCCAGGACAGCCAGGGTTACACAGAGAAACCCTGTCTCAAGAAACAACAAACAAACAAAAACAAAACAAATTTTAAAAAATCTACTCTCTCATCCTCTAAGTTCAGAATCTAGGTGACTTGGTGGCATTCTCAGATTGATGCAGGTGAGCTCACAGCATTTAAAACATTTTCCCCTAAACATTTATCATCAGGCCTAAGGTATGTTTGAAGGATAAAGGTTCTGGTCCCCATGGTAGGTTGACATGCTGCTCTTTTTCTGCACCACCCACTTCCATCAAGTGCCATTTGTGTTGGTCCATGAGCTTCAACACGGCACACAGACTTACAATTAAGGAAAGAAAAGGACAAGTCACGATGGCATTTATTAACCACCAATCCATAAACCGTGCTCTCCCATCCCTTCAGTCTCAAGCCCAGAAACCCAAGTATCTTCAACAGCACCTCAAAAACTATTGTCTCCCACTTTTCCATTCTTACATTCTTTCCCGTTTCTGAGCATGTGTAAGAAGAATGACCAGGGTACCAAACCCTCAGTTCCTGCTCACACAGCTGGGCAGGGATGAAGTTAAAGCCACGGTGAGGCTCAGCATGGCTTCTAGCTCTGAGGGTTAGCAGCTTCTTTGAGCCTGATTTTTCTTTTCTTTTGTTTTTTTCCTTCCTTCCTTTTTTCCTTCCTTCTTTCCTTCTTTCCTTCCTCCCTCCCTCCTTCCCTTCATTCCTTCCTTTCTTTTTCCTTTTTTTGGTTTTGGTTTTTTTGAGACAAGGTTTCTCTGTGTAGCCCTGGCTGTCCTGGAACTCACTCTGTAGACCAGGCTGGCCTCAAACTCAGAAATCCACTTGCCTCTGCCTCCTGAGTGCCAGGATTAAAGGTGTGCACCACCCACCACACCTGGCATGAGCCTGAGTTTTCTTACCTAGGGCTGGAGCAAAGGTTCAGTGTCCAAGTTTGGTTCTCAGCACCCATGACAGGTCGCTCATAAACACCTGTAACTCTAGCTTCATGGGATCTGATGCTCTCTTCTGGCCTTCAAGGCACCTGCACTCACATAGCAAATGAGAGTGTGTACACGTGTGCATGGATACACACACAGATATACACATAAATAAACAATTTTAAATTTGAGTTTTCTTTCCCATAAAGGTTAACAATTCCCCCCTATACAGGATTATTGGGAGGACCCAAAGTGAAGTTGCTCCTGATATATGTGGCAACATCTCAAAAATGCTCCAAAAAGTGGCAACATTGTCATCATCATAGTCATCATCATCGTCATCACTATTTTGGACATTAATTCCTGTTAAATCAGCTCCATCTTCCTCAGTATTGGGGTTCTCCTGGAAGCCTGCCTTCCGTCCCATTCCTGTGGGCTTTTGTACTGTCCAAACCACCAGTCTCTTCCCCATTCTTTCTCTATTCAGTGTAACACGCATCCCGAACCCCATCCTTGTCCATTCCTGTTTGGTTCAATCCCACCTCTTCTGAATATTCAGTGAAGAAGGCAGTTAATCGAGATGCAGGCAGGTCTCATTGGAATCCCAAGTTGGTCCTCATAGTCATGGCCCTTTCTCCCAACTCTCTAACTTCATTTCTTCATCTATAAAATGGTGACAATAAATCACCTTTCCTGAGAGCAAAAGAGATGGCTCAGAGATCCTGGATGCACATGCTCAGCACCTATCATGTGCCAGTCAGAGTTCCTGTGGAATAATGCTCTTGTACACTGTAAAGATTTGTCACTCGAATTGGTTTAATGAAATGCTGATTGGCCGGTAGTCAGGCAGGAAGTGTAGTCGGGGTGACAAAACTAAGGATGACGGGAAGAAGAAGGACGGCGTCAGGAGTCGCCAGCCAGACACAGAGGTAGATGAATGTGCCAGGCTAATAAAGGTACTGCCACATGGCAGAGTGTAAACAAGGAATAAGGTTTCACTTAAAGTGTAAGAGCTAGTTAGTAATAAGCCAGAGCTATTGGCTGAGCATTTGTAATTAACATAAGCCTCAGTGTGGTAATTTGGAAAGTGGCTGCTGGGTGTTTGGGGGCTACTGGTGGGACAGAAACATCCATTTACATATGGCATTCCAACATGTGGTCGAAATTTTCACATAAAACATGACAAAGATTAAAAAAGGATTCTAGACACACAAGAACAAAGTCAAGTGCAGCTCCTTGGTAACCATCTTTTCTCCAGTGGGCTGTGTTTGGTGGCGGCAAGCAGAGACATGGCTCCTTTAAGAGATGCTTTCCTGACTCAGCATTAGCAAGAAAAACCAAGTGGCTCTTTTAAGAGGCCCTGCTGCCAAGTACTTACATGGAGTTTATGAGTCATGGGTGGCACACTACTTGGTGGCAGTGTGGATCCAAAAACTTCTCATAGCGAGAGTGGTAAACATGGTTCCCAGAGCTGGTGATCAGTGTACCTCCACCATAAGACTAGCCTCTCAAGGAACAAAGGAATGGGGCAGAGCCAGCTGCCAAAGCCATCACTTTGGTCCTAGCCACACTTGCTTAGCAGTTCAAAGGCTCATGTGGTCAGAAAAAGACAGAGATATGCAGTAAAGACAGATTCAGACAAAAACAAACAAACTTCTAAATGGTTTAGAGTGTGTTTAAAAATATGTGTAAGCTTGGGAGAAAAAAGAAAAAGGGTAGGAAAAGTCCTTAAATGGCTGGGCGTGGTGATGCACACCTTTGATCCCAGCACTTGGGAGGCAGAGGTAGGTGGATCTCTGTTCTGAGTTTGAGGCCAGCCTGCTCTACAAAGTGAGTTCCAAGACAACCAGGATTGTTACACAGAGAAACCCTGTCTTGAAAAACCAAAAATTTTTTAAAAAAAGTCCTTAAAAAAAGGAATAATTTAAAAAATTATAATAAGCCATGTAAAGATGGAAAATATACAGAGAGTCTGGATTCTATATTTTATTGTGTTGTCTTTGGATCTTTTTTGACTGCTAATGAGTGAATGATAACTGCTGAGAGAAATTTGACTGTAAAAGTTACTAAATTAAACTATATATTTTAAAAATATCTTGACTCCAAAGTTAAAGTCAAAAGATATGTCACTTTGGGGAGAGATTTTGCTTTTATTTCCACAGGAAATGAGAGGCTCTGGATTCATTCTGGGTTAAGAAAAATCAGGTTTGATCAAGGAAGACCCCCGGAAAAATCTCCAAGGGGAACAAATGGCCTAGATGATACAACATTTCAGAGTGCCTCTGTTGCAGTTTCCTCTGAGTTCTGCAACCAGAACTGCTTCAAGGCTCATGGCTGAGATGATCCAGCCTCACAGACTACTCCAGTCAGGACTTGACCATAATCCTAAAATTTCTCAGGTTTCCCCCAAAGATTACCAGCACCCCCAATCAACAAGAGGTAGTCTAGAGAACTGTAGAAGTAACCATCTTATTAAATAAGAAACACAGAGCCAATGCAAAGATGAAAGCCTAAGAGGTCAGAACTAAGAGCCTTACCCTTCACTCCTGCAGCTATCCTCTTCAGCCAAGAGAGACCTACTTCCTGTGTTTTGTCTTTATATAGACTTTCTGTTCTGCCTTCTCATTGGTTGTAAACCCAACCACATGACCTCCTCGTCACTGCCCGTCTGTACAGACCTCCAGGTCTTCTATGGTTGGTATTGAGATTAAAGGCGTGTGTCTCCATGCTGGCTGTATCCTTGAACACACAGAGATCCACGTAGCTCTGCCTCCCAAGAGCTGGGATTAAAGGCATGTGCCACCAACGCCTGGCTCTGCTATGGCTTGCTATTAGCTCTGACTAATAAATAATAAAGGCAACTTTATTTATTAACATACAAATAAAATCACATTTCAGTACAAATAAAATATCACCATAGAGAACTATACCCATATTTCCAAAAATAAATTATGAATGTTTGTCATCGACTAGGGGGGCGGGTTACAAGTTGTTATGGATAATGGTCAGGAAAAAAAGCTAAACAAAGGAGATTAGATTCAAGGATCTTGTTCTGAAAAGAAAAAGGGGATATACAGAAATGGCAGGATAAAAGGATAGATTATTTAATCTACTTTAATCCAAAAACAACTTTTAATCTTACATATTTTACATTGATATGGATTTTAGTTTATTGATACAAATTTAAAGTTAATTTTGTTATACCGCATGTATATTTCTACTGTTGTTTATACAGCTCAACTAAAAATGTAATATATAATTAAAAATAGAGGTTATAGTCATCTATAACAGTTAAACTTATATTCATGTTAGTTAGGTTTTCTAGGTATACAAAGATATATTTCAGATAGATAGATAATCTTCAAACATTTCAAAGACCTACAGAATATGTCATTTAATATGTTTAATAACCTAAGGCTTTTCATGACAGTGAGACACGTCTGCTCCTGGCAGCACCAATATAGTCCAGAAAAGATGATGGGCATGAAAGAAACTCCACACGAAGTTTGTTTTCTTTATGGCAAAAGCTAGCTATGTGGGCAAGGAACCTGCCCTTGCCTCAACGCTGACAGTTACTGTCCAAACTGGATCAGCAGGATGCAAGAAAGTGACTGCTGAATTTTGCCAAGACAAGGTTCTTCAAAATTCCCTGCTTCACAGGAAAATCTGTCAGATATGCTAGGCCTGTAGGCCAAAGATGGATGCCCCAACATTGCAGAGAAACTTTGAGTGACTGTCCAGGCAGCCTGATGTCCCTGTCATTAGGTAACATTTCATCCTTCTGGAGTCTTTGATGAAGTTGAAGATTAAATAGTCATAGTTATAATTTTTCTTGGTTTTTATAAAAGGGTAAATTAAATATAAAACTTTGGACTCACCAAGATAGGATGGATAATTAAATGTTTTCTCTGATTTTGTCAAATACAAATAGACTGGGTATTGTAACTGTAATTCTTACTTGATAACTGTTTTGTTGTATATAATCTTACTATGTTAAAGTTAAAACCTTCCTTTTTAATGAGACAAAAAGGGGGAAATGCTGTGGAATAATCCTCTTGTACACTGTAAAGATTTGTCACTCGAATTGGTTTAATGAAATGCTGATTGGCCGGTAGCCAGGCAGGAAGTGTAGGCGGGGTGATAAAACTAAGAAGGACAGAGTCAGGAGTCGCCAGCCAGACACAGAGGTAGATGAATGTGCCAGGCTAATAAAGGTACTGCCACATGGCAGAGTGTAAACAAGGAATAAGGTTTCACTTAAAGTGTAAGAGCTAGTTAGTAATAAGCCAGAGCTATTGGCTGAGCATTTGTAGTTAACATAAGCCTCAGTGGGGTAATTTGAGAAGGGGCTGTCAGGTATTTGGGGGCTGCTTGTGGGACAGAAACATTTGTTTACACAGATTGTCCTGTTTCTTCAGTTGCACTGATTCCTCTTTCTGAGTAGTGGGAGCATACAGCATTATATGCAGACCTACTGTCTCCTCTCTGAAAGTAGACTGCACTGGTGTGTGGGGAATCTGTCTGATGCACTCACATCTGTTGGGAAAACATCTATGCAATGTGTCCCAAGGCCTACTGTCTAGGATACACTTTTATCTCTTGAGTTGAGATCCTTGGTGGAATATTCAGATGCCGTTACTGTGGAGTGTGTGTGTGTGTGTGTGTGTGTGTGTGTGTGTGTGTGTGTGTAAGATTATGTGTATGCACAAGGTGGGACAAGGTGAGTCACATGATTATGGTTTTGTGAAAGTATATATGCAATAGTGTGATTAAGGACATGTATGAATGTGTGTGCAGGGTGGTCATGTATCTGTGTGCAGTTGCTGGACATGGTGGCAGCCCAGCAGCTAATAGCAGGCTTGGAGGGTCTCTAGCAGCTCACAAAGTTTCTGGTTGCTGACTCCTGCCACTCTGTGCAATGTCTCCCACCATGCTTTAGTGAGTCACAATCCTGCTTGCCCAGGGTTTCTCATCTGAATTAGGCAGAGTGTTGTGAGCAGGCAGCTTAGACATACCAATCGAACTGGGTGATGAACTCTTTAAGCAAAAGTTTCCCAATACATTTTATAAGTACTCGGCTGAGCCCACTTGTTCACAGTGAGTGCTTAATTACCAATGGTTTGTGTCTTTTCATTGATGCTGCCTCTTGAGGAACCACATTTTCACAATACAGGGTTAGTCATTAATTCCCATTAATTTGAAAGCAATAATACTTTTTTTTTTTTGCAATGTCCCATAATTCAGAATTATACTAATTCTCAAACACTCTCCCATTAATCCAAACCAGGAAAGTTCCATTATTTAACAGTAATATATACTGTGCTCAGGGGAAATAATTGCAAAGTCGCTATTTACAATTCAATAATAATAACATGACATCATAAAAATTCCTTTCTTGGAATAGAGTGGGATGGAACCTAGGACCCCCTGTATGCTATGCAAGTACTCTGCCACTGAGCCACACCCCCAAACTAAAGTGTTTTTTTTTTCCCAAAGCCCTATTGTTTCATATGATTTCGATAACAGGACAGGGATTCTGATTCCCATTGTTCAAAGGAATGGTCACAGAGGTAAAATGGCTACAGCAAAGCTCAGAGTAAGCTAGAAAAAGCAGACAGAATTAAATCCAAAGGACATAGTTGAGATTTGGCTCTATGTTAGAGACTTATCTTAATACAATACTTACATACTCATGCTGGGGTTGATCCCCAGTACAACTAATAAACCAAAGAAATGAACCTGGGCTGGAGAGATGGCTCAGCAGTTAAGAACACTGGCTGCTCTTCTGGAGGACCTGGATTCAAATCCCAGCACCCACATGGCAGCTCATAACTGTCTGTAACTCCAGTTTCAAGGGATCTGACACTTTCACACAGACATACATGCAGGTAAAACACATGAAATAAAAATAAATAAATTTTAAAAAAAAGAAAGAAATGAACCAAGGGGATGTCTATAGCCTTGGTTTCTCAAAAGCTAGAAGCAAGTGTCATCCTTGGCTGTGGAAGCAGGAAAGATGTCTTGGTTTGTCATCTTGCCATAGGATATTGTTTTAGAGACAGCAGGGGCCAGGCCAGGAGGAAGCCACTAGACAACCTATTTCTTTCCTGCTCCTCAGACACACCTGCCAGGCTTGGTGCTGGTCACATGGAGAGTTCAGGCTTTGTCTACGTTTATGACCTCATAGTCTAAGGAAGGGAAGTGAAATCATAACACGCTTGTCTTGATCAGCTTTTTCTTGGGATAGGAGGCAGTGCAAGGGTCTATAGGGGCCACGGAAATGGTGGTTGAGTACTTGGGGTAGGTGTCAGTGAAAGGAGTGTTCGTATAGAGTAGAGCCAGCTAGGCCATGTGTTATGGACTGGCATGTCCTCCTTAGCTTCTTATGTCAGAGCTCTACCTGTCAGCATTTGGGCCTCTGTACTGGCCTGCCCTTAGGGTCCTAACAGGATACATTCTCAGCTGCAGCCACTCAGAGCACCCCCTGTGCTCATTCACTGTGTTTCCTTATAAAAGACAGGCCTTGCCCACCTCCCATCTCTTCTCTTCCTTTGCTGTTGTCCCCTTCTCTGCCTCTTCACTTCCCTCCACTCAATAAACCTCCCACATGGGCCCTGTTGTGTGGTGTGACTCTTTCCCGCCATTTTTAAATTACAACACTACCCTCCTTACACTAGAATGTGACTGTATGGACATAGCACCTCTAAAAGGTAATTAGTTGAAATGAGATCATTTTTGGTAACGCCGATCACACCGATGTCCCTATAAGAAAAGATTTGAATATAAGCATACACAGAGGGAAAATCGTGGGAAGACAAAGGGAGCAATGGCTGCCTGTGAGCCAAAGAAGAGACCCAGGACAAGGGAACTGTCTTGCTGACAGCTTGATCTTGGAGGCTCACTCTTCAGGAGGACATATCTGTTGCTTAACCCATTTTTGTGATGGTGGTTGTGCTGATCAATTTACATCAACTTGACACAAGCTGGAGTCACCAGAGTGGAGGGAACCTCAATTAAGAAGGTGCCTCTGTAAGATCAGGCTGCAGGCATCCTATAGAGCATTTTCTTAATTAGTGATTGATGGGGGAGGGCCCAGGCCATGGTGGGTGGTGCCATCTCTGGGCTAGTGGTCCTGGGTGCTATAAGAAAGCAGGCTAAGCAAGCTATGAAGAGCAAGTCAGTGAGGAGCACCCCTCTATGGTCTCTGCATCAGCTCCTGCCTCCAGGTTCCTGCCCTGTCTGAGTTCCTGTCCTGACTTCCTTTGATGATGAGCTGTGATGTGGATGAGTAAGCTGAATAAACTCTTCCCTTTACAGGTGTCATCACAGCAATAGTAACCCTGACTAAGACAGTGGTCCTGGCAGACTGAGACAGACACAGGATAGAGCTTGACCTGCTAGGGAGTTGCAAGTCCCCAGCTGTCTGCGTGGGTACCCTTGGTCAGGGCAGAGTGGCAAGACCATGGCATTCAGTGTTGGAAGATGAGAACTGGACCTATCATGCTGAAGATTATATATTTTCTTCATATTTTATCATGAAAAAAAATTAAGCAAGAGAGAAACAGATTTCTGATTTGCAGGTAAGTCCTTTCAGCAAAATGTTATTGTAACAAGACCACAGATGAATTTTAGGAGTGGCTTCCTGTGGCCTCTGGTACAGAACAGCAGATAAACACAAGCAAGCTAGCAGATCTAGATTTGAGCTCTAGCACTTGGTCTGTTCATTCCCTCAGCTGACAAACACTCACGCTGCATCTACTGTGTGCTGCACACTGCCGGGCACTGGGGATGTGTCAGCGCCTCAAACAAGAAACTCAGCTTTCTGGAGCTGTTCATGTTGGAGGAACTGGGGGAGACCAGCCTAGTCAGTCAGGAGAATAAAAACAGTGTCAGCAGAAAAGGCAGGCAGGGACCATGACAGTGGTGGCTAAACAGGTTCTTCACAGCTTTCCAACTCCTTCCAGAGGGCAGAGGCCAAGCATCCAGAAGCCATGGTTCTCAGACAACCTTGATGAATTTGGCCAGGCTGTTCCTCAGAGTGGTGGGACAAAGGTCCGAATGGGGTAAGCTGGAGGGTAAGCAGGAGAGAGGGGACCACTACCACCCAGCCCTCCTGAGAATGAGACGCATAGCAGAGGGGTAATGGGAAGGTGTTTTACCTGAGCTCGGGACAGCATGTCTGAATGCTGACAGATGAAATGGAGGGGGAAAGGGTAGCTGAGGAAGGATTCATGATAACCATGAGGAGGGAGATTCTGGGGTCTTTCCAAGCTGACACCAGCCCGTGGAGGAACCAGACAAGTGCTCTGGGCAGGACAACAGGAAGCAGCTCATGCAGGCAGGTTTCAGTGGGGGAAAGGAGCTGACTAGAAACAGGGTGAACTTTCTGGACTAGTGTGAGCTCGTTAGCAAACCATTACCAGCTTAAAGCCCATTGCCACGGGGCATTTACACCCAGAGTGCTACAGATGTTATGGTGCACAAGGGCTGTCCTGAGAGCTGATTGTTGACAGCTGTGCTTAGTGGACAAGACGGGGAGGTCATCAGCTGAGCACAAGGAGGAAAGAGTGAATGGGGAAGACAGGTGTGCCTGAGTCATCTTGGGATCAGGAAGCTGTCCTCTTGCCCTGGGAACATCCCAAGTTGTCTGGCAGTTGAGAGCCCACATCCTAGAGAAGTTACAAGTCCTGGGCCACTTTGTGTCTGTTGTACATTTGGGTCTGACTTTGGGAGGTTAAAGGGAGAGTGAAATATGTCACAGCATTTCCCGGAGGTGAGGACAGTAGCCTAGTGAAGGAACTGTGTTCTGGGTCTTGGGTTGGCAGAAGGGAGAGCCTAGACCACTTGTTGCTTTTAACATTTTGGGGAACTTGGCTAAGCCTGTCCTGCCCCAGCATGGTGCAGCCATACTCCTCTGAACTAGGGTGAATGCCTCCAGGGACCCATTACCCCAACTTGGCTCATCTACGTGTTTATCAGCAACTGCATAATTTGAGAGGACTGTTAAGAAACAGTCCAATGTGTTGTGTGATTTTTTTTGTTTGTTTGTTTGTTTGTTTTTTTCGAGACAGGGTTTCTCTGTGTAGCTTTGCGCCTTTCCTGGATCTCGCTCTGTAGACCAGGCTGGCCTCGAACTCACAGAGATCCGCCTGCCTCTGCCTCCCGAGTGCTGGGATTAAAGGTGTGACTTTTGCATTCCCAGGTAAAGAAAAGTTACTGTAAGAAGGTGGTTAATTATTTCAAAAGACAAATTCCATGAAACAAACAAACAAACAAAAATAGACTCGTTGTCCAGAGAGAATGTGAGAAAATAGGGAGAACCATGCAGAGAACTCCCTCCTAAACAGAATGAAGCTGTATTTTCAAGTAGTAGGGGGTGTGAGGAGGGATTGGGTTCTATTTGAGCCCCTGTCACCTGAGCAGAGACAAGGGACAGAGAGAGCTAGAGCAGGGAGGCCAGGGCACCTGTAGTTCAGGAAGTGACTCCCATCTGAGTCCTGACTGACTTAGAAAGTAAGAGAGACTGAGCTCTGTATGGTGATTCAGACCTGCAATCCCAGCACTTGGAGGCTGAGGCAGGAGAATCATCCCTGGGTTTGTTGGAAAGGAGAAGGAAGAAGAGGAAGAGAGGGAGAAGAGGGAGGAGGAAAAGGCCATGGAAGACCAGCTATCGCCTTGGCCCTCCAAATTCAGGCTGGGCTACAGCTTTGTGTGAGGGCAAATGGGCCTGTGGAGTGAGCCCTGGGGTAACACACACACACCCTGACAAGTGCCTGGGAACCTCCACAGGCACAAAGGAGGGGGCAATTCCTGTTGCCTGTGGCTGTGGGCTGCTTGCTCAGGGGCTCCCGGAAGCACAGAGTCCAGGCCATCATTCTTTCTAAATTTGTCAACCAGAGATGTCACTGGAAAAGGACTGTGAGTGGAGGAGGGGAAGGTGGCAGGAGTCACTCCTTAGGGGAAGGTAGCTCACCTTCACCTGCATCCTAAGGAAGAGGGAAGCCAGGTTTCTAGAGATGGAGAGTTCAGAGCAGCGGGGACATCTGTGGTGTGGATTGTGTTTCTCTGGTCCATGCTCTGTGGTATGACTTGAGTCCTTGCTGTCTGAACTCCTCCTCCAGGAAGCCCCCCGGCTTGTTCCTCTACTCTGTTATCTCCTTGCAGTTGGCTACCCCACACTGTTCTACTAGCCCTCTGTGTCTATGTCTCTTCTCCAGCAGTGTCTCTGGGTATCTGCTGACTGAATCAATTGGATGGGTCATCAGTAGAGAAGCCCTGATTATCAGCATGTATTTTCTTTGCGGAGTGGATGTGTTCCTCACTGAATAGACTTGTTTGGCCCTCAAACAGGGATGAAATGACACCCCAGCTTCTCTTGTAACTTATGGGGTGGCCTCCAGTCTGTATTAACTACATTGTGATTGTGCCTATAGTAAGTGGCATGTGCCGATGCACTGAGACAGGAGTCACTGCTCAGGTGAACAGTGACAGGAGCCAGGAACCAATATTGGTTTTTCTGTGTCCCACACCAGAGGGGTCCGTGGGGCTGGTCAGGACTGGAGAAAACTTCAGCTACATACGATTAGCCTATGATTGGGTCACACAGTTCTCCTTCCATGTGATTCGTTGAACGAGGGTGAAAGGGTAGACATGTCAGGGCATGCATGATGCCCTGCAGCTTACATGTCTCCTGATGTGGACATAGCAAATTGGATTGGCAAGGACAGAGAACAGGAGTCAGTCATTTCCTTGCGGCTCCTGAGGACCAGCAGGTGTGAGGATGACCAAATCCTATCCAACCTGCCAGGTACCCGTGCACGCAGACCACTGTGGGGCTGCAAGAAGCACACAGAGCCCTGCCACACGGGAACAGGTTGGGGGAGCTGCTCTTAGGAGTGCTGCCTAGTGAGGCAGATCTGCAAGGGGGATGTCTCCTGTCTGAGGAAAGCTGGTGTGTCCTGGAGGTGCCTGAGACAGCTTGTAGGCAGGCACACATCACCACACTTGTGATTAGTGAGTGTCAAGCACGTATCATAAGGGTGTTCAAGGAAGTTTGTGGGGTGAATGTCTGAGACGGAATGGGCCCAGTTGTGTGCTTGTGTGTGGGTGGAGGAAGTACATTGGCAAGTGTTGTGTGAGTGTGTATGTCTGTGTGTGCACACGCATGCCTGTGTGTATGGACAAACTTTGTGAGTGTCTAATAGTGGCTGTGAGCAGGATGGTGAGCTGCTGAGAATTTTTTTTTTTTCCAAATCTGTGGGAATCTCTCCAAGGGTGAGTATGTGTAGAGGGGACATAACTGAGTGTGAGGATTGAAATAACTGTGACTGTTCAGTACTGTAAGGCTTTGGAAAGTCTTTAGCCCTCCTGTGCCTTAGAGCGGAGTTAATCTGTGCCACTTGGTTAGGCTGCCCTGAGGAATGAGGTTGTGCATATCCAGTGCTTAGGAGAGGATACCTCCCGTGCTAGGGGTCATTGTCTTCTGCTGGTTTTCCTACTCAGGTGAGTTTGCAGCTAGGAGCAGTCATGGTTCTATGCTTCTGCGTAAGTGGATGGTCACAGGTCTCAGGGGGTGATCCCTGGCTACCCTAAGCAGGGAAGGAGAAAAACTGCCACCCAAGGCTGGGCCCAAGCCAGCTCCCCTGCCAAGGGCACATAGCCTCTTCCTGCTGCCCATTAGGAGGCTGAGGGCCAGGGTTCCAGGAACCACACTGCCCTTCTGCTCCTGTCTCCTACCTACACAAAGGACTGACAGGAGAGGAGGGTGCTGAAGTCAGACCAGCCAAGGGACCAATCCCTCCCACTCCACAACCTGACAGCTGTGGCCCAATTAAAATCAACGGTTCACAGGTGTTCAAGTAATGACTCACGCACTGGCGCTCCACTCCCTTTAGGGCTCTTTTTAAAAAATTTAGAGCTCTTTAAATTTTATTCACCCACAACATCAAACCCAAGGAGGAAGTAATAAAAGAGGAGGGGGCAGCACAGCGCACGCATGTGTGGTACATGCTTGCTCACTCACAGGCACACATGAAACAACCTTGGCCACATCAACACATGCTCTCGTGGGTATCTCCAAACACAAACACGTACCCCAGACACATGCGTGAAACCAAACATTTAAACACGCATCTCTAGACACTGCTCACACAGCCTGGCTGACACACACCTTCCTCACACAGGCCCAACCCCAGTGGTTAACAACTGACCATAAGCTCAGTGTCCTAAAACAATCCCACAGCTTTCATGGGTCCCAAGCCCCCGTGGGAGAACTTGGGAAGCTGAGTCAGGGTGCCCACAAGGCTTCATTTCCATCCAGAGGCTCTACTTGGGAAAATCCACACCAAGCTCCCTCTGGTCCTTGGCCAAATGCAGGGATTTGAAGTTATGGGGACTGGTGACCCCGACACTGTAGGCTGGGGCTGAGAACCACCATAACCTCTTGCCCAGCAGGGCCACTTCTTGGAGCCAGGAGGGGAAATTTCCTTAGGTTTCGCTAGCAAGATAGGGCTGTTCATATGTGCCTACCTGTATCTTCATACATGGATGTATACCTGTGCCTATGTGTGGATATGTGTACACATGTGTACCTCAGTTAGCCTATGTATTTGTGTATTCACTCACATATCTATGCAGTAGACATATGTGTTGTGTGTATGTATGCAAATAGATGTATAGTATATTCATATATGTCATCTTTATACACAGATGTGTATGTCTTTGTGTGTGAATATGTGCTCCTGTGTTAATGTGTGCAGATATGTGTGCCTACATGTGCATATGTATATAAATATGTATTACATGTGTGTCTACACATGCATGTATATATATTTTATATATCCATGGATATATGCATGTGGATATTAAGTGTGTATGCCTATGTGTACCTTATGTATGTGCATGTGCATATGCATGTGCATGTGCACACATGTGTGCCTGTTTAATTTGTACAAAGCTATTGAATTGTCCACTTCAAATTTGTGCATGTTGCCATGTGTTTGCCTTACTCTAGTAACGAGCTTTGAGATACAAAGAGAATGCCTAATGCCTGGCTTGCTGCAGACACACAGCGGCCATGCTGTAAAACTGCCCATGAACTCACAGGACGAGCGCAGAATGATCTGTCCTCTGGTAGCTTCATCCTGTCACTAAGCAGTGGGGATCTGGATTGTGTCTCTTTCCCAGACACACCCAAAGCCTCTTTCGTTCATTCTAAACATCTTTCACCAGTTTGGCTTCACCCTAGCCTTTGAGTCTCCAAAGCCATGCTCCCACCTTCTCCTGCTCTCCATAGTCCTTCCTAATGATGCTACTCCTTCCACTGTGGCTGAACTTGGCAGTAGCCTGGGTGTGTGTACTGATGTCCCCCTGCTCTCCCCTTCGCCCTTGGCCCCTCACACCTGTACTGTCAGGATCTGCTTACAGAGAGCCTGCTAGCCCTTCCATGCTGCAGCTTATAATAAGCCTCAGCTTTCTGCAGATTCTTTGACATCCACTCTCCACAGGTCCAGGTGCTGTGGGGTGGTGGGGACCGTGGTGTAGATGTGCAGGAAACTATCGGCACTAGGCCCCCTGGGATACAACCTGGTAATGATGCTGAAACTGCCTGCTGAGTCCTGGCCAACCAGGCAGGACTCACTTCTAGATTAAAAATACAAAGGCTGCCTGTGTCCTACCCTGTGGAAGAAGCGATGCCTGGTCCCTGGCTCTGGGGCTGAGGCCAATGGCAATGAGAGGAAAGGGAGATCTGTGGTTGTGGAAGGACAACACAGTAGACATTTTAGGCTTCACAGGCAAAATGATCCACCAAAGAATAGGTCTTGTGTTCAAACAAAACCCTATGCCCAAGACAGGTGCAGCTCAGTAAACCCTGATAAGGAAGGTGGCTCAGCTCACCAGATCTTGATGTGACAACAGGACCACTTGGTCAGATCACACAGTCAGGTCTCCTCCCCTCTTCAGCCACCTGGGGAAGGGAGACAGTGGACACATGTGGGCCTTCTGTAGGGTCCCTGCTCGTCTGCTCACAATAACTCCCAGGTGATGAACAGGGCTTGTCTAGACTGTCCCCGTCCCGTCATCTCTGCTGCCTGCCTCCTCCTTCCTGTCTGACACTGCAGTGGCTTCTCCTGTCCTCCTCCATTCTCTGCATCACCATGAGAACCACCTTTCCTAAATCCCACCACATACCAACTTATGCTTCCAGAACCTTCAATGACTCTGCGGGGCCTGGATATGAAGCACACACTCCTTGACACTTACTATTTGTTACCTACATCTCTAATGTCTAGGACTTGTGTTCTCCTTCTGGAAAATGTTTCCAGCTTCCAGCACACAGACAACATGATGTGCATACACTCAAGCATTCCATTCACAGGATTACATCATAAACATCAGTCAACACGGCCCCACCAATGAACCACTGTTGATCAGTCATGAGATGATTAGGTACTGAAGCTGGGCCAGTTAGAGGCTGTGCTATTTAACTTTTGCTAACTTGACACAAATTAAAGTCATCTGGGAAGAGGAAACCTTACTTGAGGAATTGCACCCATCAGAAGGACTGTGGGCATGTCTGTGGGGCATTTTATTGATTAATGATTGATATAGGAGGGCCCAGCCCACTGTGGGCAGTGCCAAAGTTGGCCATTGGTCCTGAGTTGGATAAGTAAGCAAGCTGAGCAAGCCACAGAGAGCCAGCCAGTCCTAGTCATGCTAAACACATGACCAAAAGCAGGTTGGAAAGAGTTTATTTCATCTTATAGGTTACAGTCCATCATGAAGGGAAGCCAGGGCAGGAGGTCAGCAGGAACCTGAAGGCAGGAACTAGAGCAGAGACCATGGAGGAGTGCTGCTTACTGGCTTGCTGTGTGGGAGGCCTTGTGAGTCAGGCTGATCATGCTGACCCAGGAGAAGAAAAGGCCAGGTGACAGACTGGTGCAGCAGACCAGAAGCCCAGAGGCAAGTGTAGGGCATGAGACACAGAACATCCACTGGGCTAGTTTGGGAGGTGTGGATCATTTTTCAGGGGGCTCATGTTAGTAGCAGCCAGGGGTGAAGTTCCTAGTATCTAATGTTGGATCATGGGAGAATGACAGTCAGTGGCTTTGTCCTTAGTATATAACATTAACCCTTTAATAACTGGAGGGTAGAGAGGCATAGATATCCCAGATATCCCAAGCTGGTCTGGCATTAGAGGTAGTAGTGGGTGAGGTAAGCTACTATTTGCCAACTTAACAGAAATGTCTTAATAGTTCATGATGTCACCTGAACTAAGCCCTGGTGGCCTGCAGGACCTGTGTGGCCAGAACCTGCCTGTACTAGTCTCCTTGGGCTGACATAACAAAATGCCATAGGCTGGGGGGTTCAGCCTTTGGAACTTTATATCCTTGGTTCTGGAGGCTGAGATATCCCTAGTCAAGTATGAGTCACTAAGTCTCTGGGGAGGGCTCTCTTCCTGGAATGTAGACAAACACCTTCTGGCTATTGTTATATGCTCACATCATGATCGACAGGGAAGGAGAGGATGTGAGTCCTCCTCCTTTTTACCCCCATGACTTATTTTTTCCCAAAGGCCCATTCTCCATATAGGGTCAAACAGGGCATAAGGGCTTCAATGCATGGACTGGGGATGCCATAAACTCAGCCTACCTCCAACAGTCACTCAACAAACACTTTATTGCCAGCTTTGTGCCAGGCACTGGGGCATCAGTGATGTCGAGGGCAAAACCAGTTTCTGACTCCTTCATGCAGCCTTGATGGCTTGACCACCATTCTCCTGGCATGCCACTACCTCTAGGTTGTCCTTTTTTGTCTTCTCTGACAAGTTGAAGCCATGTCACCCCTTAAACTCCCTCTGGCAAAAACACTCCTAGACCTCCATCTGTGGGCACACCTTCCTGTGCCCCAGTTGTCTTGTTCCGGTCTATCAGAACCTACCCAGACCCACTGATCTGAGTGTCTTTCCCCCTTTTCCCTAACCACACACAGGCTGAGAGCTTGTGAAGGCCTGGGATGGGTGCAGGGTTACCCAGGCAGCAGCTGGCCAGAGTGCCACACACAGCAGGGATCGTCCGGTCTTACAGTGCAGTTTGCTGACAGTGGGTTGGAGAGTAGAGGGATAAGTAAAATGAGTGACGGTCCCACAGGGCAAGCTTTGTCTCCCGCCCCCTGAACGCTTCCCTACCTCCCCATCCACTTCCGGACTCAGCCCTACTCACGCTCTGTCTTCACCTGGAGTCTCCAGTCTCTCTGATGTCTGCTCTGCTGCTCCGGCCTTTGCACTTGCTGTTCCCTCTGCCTGCGTCACCCTCTCCAGCTCCCCTCCCCTTTCCTTTGGCTAAACCTTAGCCTGTTCCAGGAAGGCTGTGTCCCAAATCCCCAAAGCCTGGTCATTGGCCACCCCTCCCCTTCTGGGAGCTTCCATAAGTCCCTGAACTTCTTGCATAGTGTGTATCACTGTCGCCATCTGTTTAATTGTCTGTGCCTCTCATAGGAGCCACACGGGCAGCAGCTGCCGCCAACTGGTGTGACATGGTGCCCCCAGGAACTCTCCCAGTGCCCAGATGCTGGACTCCAGTGTGGTCCACACACCAGCAACAGCATCACCCAAGGGCTTGTTAGATATGCGGTGCTTAGCAACACTGCTCTCCCACCTACTCTGTGTGATATTCTTTAACAAACCCTGGGGAATGCTCTGCACATAAAAGTCTGAGAGCCGCTTATCTAGGTCAGTGGTTCTCAGACTCGATTTCACATTGAAGTCACCTGGGAGATTTCAAAATCTCCCAATGCTGGGGTCCTCAAAATCTCGCAACGCCTGGAGTGCTTGATCTGATTGCTTGTCTTGTTGAAAGCACCCCATCCCCAAACTAACATGCAGCAGGCATTTAAAACAAAATAAAACAAAACAAAACAAAGCAAAAACCATCTAGAGTTAGTAAATGTCCTTTGAATGAGTGAGGCAGCCTTGTTGAGTATTTTGCATAATCCCCAGTGTGAATGAGGACTGTCCCCGTTGCTCGGATGGGGCAGCATGAGGCTTGAGATTGTGAACCACCTTCCTGGACGCCGGCACAGTCCTCAGACATCAAGTTGGGCTCTACCCTGCCCCCCTCCTTCAACAGAGAGAAGCCCTTGCAGACACAAGGGAAAACAAGTCCCTTGGGGCCCTAGGAGGCAAAAACACACATAAATAAAACTTGAACCCCAGTGCCCGCTGCGAAGATTAGGCATATATTTATAAAAATCCTCTGAGCCGCGGTTCCTCGGTTTCACGTTTCATTTACGGCGAACGCAAATAGCTTGGGCAGGAGTCTCTGGAATGCAAACAGCTTCAGGTTCCGGAGCATCTGTGCCACAGGCAGCGCAGGAGGCACCGGGATAATTTTAGCAGAATGTGTTATAAACAAGATCTGCAGAACGGCGCGGCGCGCTGAGTTTTGAAAACTTAGGATTCTAAATGTATAAATTGTTTGGAACATTTAACATCTAGTCATTAAGCAGTCACCCTTTTGCCCTCCACTTTCAGTGAGACGCTTGCAGCACGACAGACTCCAGCTGACACTCCCTCACCAAGTATGAAAGAGGCGGTGATATACACATACACACACTCACCTCACATGCTCACAGGCATCCACGCGCATGCACAAACACACACACAAACACACATGAGCACACCAGAACACACCGTGCTCACAGGCACTCTTGCACACACACACATACACACACACATATGCTCACAGGTATCTATGAGCATACATACATATTCTCACACATTTGAAGAAGCCCATGTGCATACACGCCATGCTCATAGGCACCCCCACATGCACTCACACACTCATACTGATACACACACACACACACACACACACACACACACACATTGACACATACTGAGGCAAACACCCCCTCACTGCTGTGCTGTAAAGTATATTTCTCAGGAACTGAGATTTTTTTTTTTCTTATTCGACTGGATTTTTTAAACCAGTCTTATACCTCAGATTCCACATACCTGCCTAGGATGGAGGAAAAGAAGTTGGGTGGAATGGTGGGCAAGCCTGGAGACACGCCACAAGCTAGCCGTGTAAAAACACTGTCCCCTTTTACAGGAGAGAAAACTGAGGCTGAGAGAAGGAACCTGCCCCAATCAGAGGGCTCTCAGAGCAGAGGGAAGATTTCCAAAGACGGGGATTAGTTACGCGGTAGCACCTGGCAGCCCGGGGATCATGATGTCCTCACACAGCTCCCATTGCGATACTGGTGACCCTCTTCCTGTCAAATACCCTCTTTGCTTCTTTTTCCTTAAGACAGAGTCTGAATCTGCAGCCTAGTTTTCCTGAAACTCACCAAGTAACTCAGACTGAATTTGAACTCATGACAATTCTCTTGCCTCAGCATCCTGAGTCTTGGATCACAGGCTCCAGCCATCACCCCAGCTAAATAATCCCTTTTGAAAAGGGTGTGTGCGTGTGCATGTGTATGTGTGTGTTTAAAGCTTAATCATTACTTTTTAATCCTCCATGGGAGTTGGTAGCATGGCTCAGCAGGTAAGGTGCTTGCTGAGGATCTGAGTTCAGATCTCTAGGGGTCCACTGACCCCTAGACCTTCACATGTTTGCTTGACTTCACAGGCTTGTTCATTAGTATAGTTGCTCTGAACTGTGATTTTGAACCATGATTTTCTTACATATTTTTGCTTTCCTAAACTTTTAAATTGCCTTTGTTTTCTATCTTTCACACTTTATTTCCTTCTTCTCTTTTAATTTTTATTTATTTATCTGTGTGTGTGTGTGTGTGTGTGTGTGTGTGTGTGTGTGTGCATTCATGCATGTTGCAGTACAGGCATGAAGGCCAGAGGACAACTTGCAGGAGTCTGTTCTTTCCTTGTACCATGTGGGTCCTGGAGATCAGACTCGGTCATCACTTGAACCATCTTGACTGCACACTTTATTATATTTTCAAAATTTTTAAATGTCTTGTTCCTTTCATAATCAGTCAAACCACCCGCTCCTCAGGACTCCCAACCCCTTCTCTCTGGAATAGACTGTTCACTAACCTGGGTTCTCACTGTCATCCTGGGACTTCTGGTCACTAGTCTTGGGTTGGATCTGGCATTCCAGGGTCCCAATTTTACTCTTTCTTTGTTGACTTATTTTGCTGGCATAAATCTTAATATATCATCCTAAGGGGGAGGGCAGGGAGCATGTGTTAACTACCCCTATATCATTGTGAGTAAAACACCTGGCAGATAGACCTAGGGCTGGTAATTTCAGAGTGTTGGTTCATCTCGGTGGGGCAGGCATGGCAAAGCCATACCAGTCATGGTGCTGGAACATCAGAACAGCAGAGGCTCTTTATACTAGGAGAGAGAAGACAGAGGAGGCTGGGTATAAGCTTCAAGAAGTAGGCCCACCCTAATTACCTACTTCAGCTGAGTAGACCCTACCTGCTAAAGGCTCCACAGCGTCCCCAAACAGCATTACCACTGGGACCAAGCTTGTGAGGGACATTGCAGAATCCAACCATCACAGGACACATGGAAAGTGAGGTCTGTGAACTGTTGAATCTTTAATATTATCAGCCAGGTGTGGTGACACATGCCTTTAATCCCAGCACTCAGGAGGCAGAGGCAAGTGAGTTTGAGGCCAGCCTGGTCTACAAAGTCAGCTGCAGGACAGCCAGGGCTACACAGAGAAACCCTGTCTGGAAACAAAACAAAAACAAAATACTCTTTTCTTTGCATCTGAATGGTGGTGAAGGCAAGAGAATCCAAACTGAGAATCACTTTCCTTCTGGATGTTAAATTTCTTTTGGAAGCTGGTGTTCCTGGTAGTAAGGCTGGTGCTACCCTGATGTCACTTCTGCCTTGGCCTACTGAACTTTCTCTCTGGAAGGATCTGCTCTCTACCTGGGTATTTCATGCCGTGTCTAAGTGTGTGTGTGCTGGGTACTTGGTGGTTCCTCTTGGTGTAAGCACCCTGTGAGACTTCTCTGCTGCTATTTTTATTAGTTTATTTCTGGCTGCCCCCCCCCCAAACACACACACAGTTCTCAATCATCAGTAACATTTCTAGTTCATTTTCATCTAGCTCTGATTTCTAGAAGGTATGTTCCAGGCTTTGTGGCAAATATTTTTTACAATGCTAGGTTTTTTCCTCCTGTGTGTGTGTGTGTGTGTGTGTGTGTGTGTGTGTGTGTGTTACAGCATGAATATGTGTTGGGCACACAAGTGTGTGCATGTGGAGGGTTGAGATTAATGTTGGGACTCTTCCTTGATCTCTCCTCCACTTTATTTTATTTTATTTTTTATTTTTTGGTTTTTTTTTTGAGACAGGATTTCTCTGTGTAGTTTTGGTGCCTGTCCTAGATCTCACTCTGTAGACCAGGATGGCCTCGAACTCAGAGAGATCTGCCTGCCTTTGCCTCCCAAGTGCTGAGATTAAAGGTGTGCACCACCACAGCCTGGCTCCATTTTATTTCTGGAGTTGGGGGTCTTTCATTCAAACACAGATCTTGCCAATATAGCTAGTTACACAATCAGCTTACGGGGGGGGGGGGTCCCTTGTCTCCACTCTTCAAGGTTGGAATTACAGGCAGGCTACCACACCTATCCAGCATTCATGTAGATGCTGGAGATCCGAATTCTGGTCTTCTTGCTTGGACAGTAAGTACTTAGTCAACGAGCCGTCTCTGCAGCCTCCCACACTAATTTTAATCTTTCAGTCTTACCTCTGCTCTTCTAATTACTGATTTCTGGTGGAAAGCTGTCTTTAGTCTTTGCTGCCTCTGCACTGGCTTCGCTTCCACCAGGTCGGGTTTTCCCCTTAGCTTCATCTTTATTTCTTGTCTCCAGTCCTTGTCAGATGCTGCTGCTCTAGAAGCATCTTCTAGTGTTAATGAAGATGCTTGGCCTGGTGTTGGAAGTGACCACGTGACTTGGAAGTCTGTTTTCACAGCTGTGTTGAAGATCTTCCAAATGCCAGGAGGAGGAGACCTTCAGTACAGTTTACCACAAGGCCTGGCAGGAGCCTCAGCTTCCCCTGATGACTCTTTTGCTCTGTTAAGAGACAGGTATTTTTCTGTGGCCTGGGGACAGTGCCACAGCCTGTTTTCTGCATTAGATAAGGGACAGGGCTGGAGGAACGAGTGGCCGTGATCACATACAGGCCTACAGGTGACACTCTGCCTTCAACCTCTCCAGCCCTTCATCCCAGCTGCTGGTTCCAGGGCAGAATCCCTCAGGGGCCTACACTCCACCTTCCCCGCCACTCTGCAGGAGTGTGCTTCACACTGGGCCTGCTCTGCCTGCTAGCCTACCCAGCCTACTCTCACCCATTTAGCACTTTCTGAAGTCATCATGACAAGAGAAAGATAAATCTCTATTTCCTATGTTTGCTGTTGTCGCTGTGGATTCATTCCTTTTTTTTTTTAATTAACATCTTTGCTTTAATTTTGGTAATGTGTTGAGATCCATAGGGACAAGAGTTGAGCCTGTGTGTTCATCTAAACTGGGAGTACTGAATGCCTGGGTTCTAACAGGAGTGATTGATGGGGGCTATATTCTGTAGATTCTAAATGACAATAACTTTACGTGATTAGTCATTTTGCATACGGTAATTTAATGTCATATAGTTTGCATCAAACAACTGTCCACTAAATAGTGAAACCTTAGCAACTTGTGTGCGTGTATGTGTATATGTTCATGCTGTGTGCGTGCATTTGCATACAGGTGTGCATGAACACATGTGCACACAGAGGCTGGAAATGGGCAGCAATTGCTCTCCAAATTATTTTTTGAGTTAGGCTCTTTCACTGAACCTCTGGAGCTCTCTGATTTGGCTAAGTGTCTTAGTTAGGGTTTCTATTGCTGTGAAGAGACACCATGACCACACATCTCTTATAAAGGAAAACATTTAATTTTGGTGGCAAATTCCATAATCTTCTGTTTTTGACTTTAAAGACAGAACCATGTGGCTGAAGCATCCAAGTTCTGCTGTTTGCTGGGACTGAAATATGGCCTCCTTGTTCAATTACATCTTCACCAGCTTGTTTTTGATGGTTTCTTTCACTGCCTAAGCTTGGCTGTCTTGGAATTTGCTCTGTAGACCAGGCTGGCCTCAAACTCAGAGATCCATCTACCTCTGCCTTCCAAGTGCTGGGATTAAAGGCGTATACCACCACACCCAGCTCTAAGCTTTTCTTTAATTTCTTTTCACAAGTTGGAAATTTAGCTGGGTGGAATCTTGCCCTGAGATCACCACTCCCTTTGTTCCATTTCTTATTCTGTTTATCTCCTGGAACACAGAATTTAGCTCTGTTCCACTTCCTGTGCTCCTCTTCTCCTCAAATTGTGCATTTTGTATTTTCATTTGCTTAGCTTGCTCCTTTTCATTATAATTCTGTAAAAGAGTGACCAGTAATGACCACATAACAGAGTCAATACTAGGCTGTTTTGAGATTTCCTCAACCAGCAAAATTAATCCAAATCTCTTCACTTTAGTCTCAGGCAGACTTTTCGGACAAGGACAAAAAGCAGTCACATTCTTCATCAAAACATCACAAGAATGATCTCTAGGCCACATACTAACATTCTTCTCCTCTGAAGCCTCTTGAGCCAGCCCCCACAGTTCAAATCACTCTCAGCACCATTATCTTGTATGTTCCTAGTATGGCCTAGTGAACTCCGCTTAAAGCATTCCACTGCTTTCCTAACCCAAAGCATCAAAGTCCAAATTCCTCCAAACAAAAAGATGGTTAGGCCTATTACAATACCCCAGCCCCGGTACCAACTTCTGTCTTAGTTAGTGTTTCTATTTCTGTGAAGAGACACCATGACCACAGCAACTCTTACAAAGGAAAAACATTTAGTTGGGGGTGGCTTACATTTTCAGAGGTTTAGTTCATTCACTTTCATCATTGTGGGACATGGCAACATGCAGGCAGACATGGTGCTGGAGAAGGAGCTGAGAGTCCTACATCTTGATCCTCAGGCAACAGGAAGTAAACTGGGACACTGGGCATGGCTTGAGCATATATGAGACCTCAAAGCCTGCTTCCACAGTGACACACTTCCTCCACCAAGGTCATACCTACTTCAACAAGGCCACACCTCCTAATAGTGCCACTCCTTATGAAATTATGGGGGCTGCTTACATTTGAACTACTACACTAAGCTAGCTGGCCAGTGAGCCCATGGGACCCTCCTTTCCCCACATCCTCAGTCCTGGGACTGCAGATGGGCACATGCAAACTTGGCTCTTTCACGTGGGTGCTGGGATTCAAACTCAGGTCCTGTTGTTTGCATGGCAAGTACTTTATCAAGGAAACTATTTCCCAGCTCCAACAGTTTTTAAGTACATTTAAGGAAAGTCCTGACTGCAATATTTATTGGAAAGTATGTTTCAAAAGTTTTATTTGCTTACTGTAGCCATTTCTTCTTGTGAGGCAGTGAGGTGGACACCATAGCCCCTTCTTTGCAGAAGAAGGACCTGAATGAAGCTCAGGGAGGTTGCATTTCTTGCTCAAGGTCACATAGTCAGGACATGGTATCTCCCAAGGAGATTTCAAGCACTGAGTAGGGCTGAGGTCATGGTGAAATCCAGCTCCAGCCTCAGGAGACACAGTGCTACTTCTCAGAAGATGAAATGCCAATGGGTTTACAAGGACCTCTTTGCCATCACAGAAATGCAAGTTCAAATGACAGTGAGATAGTGTCCCAGTTAGAACCTCATTATTAAAAAATGCTGCCTGGGTGTGATGGTGCATGCCTTTAATATCAACACTCAGGAGGCATGGATGAGTAGATCTCTATGAGTTTGTAGTTTGAGTCTACATAGCAAGTTCCAAACTAGCCAGCACTAGCCAGAGGTACGTAATGGGACCCTGTCTCAAAAGAAAAAAATAATTCTTGTAGGGGTGTAAGGGGAGGGGAGGGTGCACACTGATGAGGGTGGACATTAGTACAGACCCTGAAGCGACTCTAGCCAGCTTGAGTATGGCAAACACGGCTCTGGCAGACCTTTTTCTTCTCCCCAGTTCCCTCTGCCTTGCTAAAAACCTTTAGGTTACATTCCTAAAGCTAACCACCAAGGTCTATTCCCTTATTTGGCCACTTCCTCCTCCTGAGACTAACAAGGTCCAGCTATCAAAGTATTTTAGTCCAGCAATCAGAAGTCCCCCCGTGGCTCACCTAATTAACATGCCCAATGAAAACTGAACACCTCATCCTAAAATGGGGTTTCCCCTTTACCTTTACAAACTGCCATTTTCCTAAGGACCACACCTGTCTCCTCTCTATCCAGAGGCTGTCCTCTGTCCCTCCGGGACAAATACCTCTTTCCCCTCTCCCTTGTTCCCTTCCCCTTCTCACTCATCCTCTGTCTCCTGTCTTTGTCTCTTATTCCCTGCCCTCTGTCCCTCTGGGGCAAATCTCCTTTATGCTGAGAACTTGGTCTTGGGGTGTCTTGAGCCGACTTCCAAGGTTCCCTACAGACACTATGGACAATACTACAGAAGTGTCTCAAAACCTAAAATAGAACACCCATGGTCCAGCCATCCAGCTTCTAATTATTGGTGCCAGCAGATCGAAGAGACGCTGGCACACTTGTGTTCACTCTTGCTTTGTTCACAATGGCCAAGATCTAGAGTCAGTCTGGATACCATCAATGGATGGATAAATAAAGAAAATGTGTATATACAGTGAAATATCATTAGCTACAATAAAAACAAACGATAGTTCTGCCATTTGTAGCAAATGTGTAGAACTGGAGGATGCTATGTCACATTAAATAAGACAAATGCAGCATGTTCTCTCTCATATGTGAAAGCAGAAAACAGTCTGACTGTGAAGTGGTGAGTATTGGTGCTGGCAAGGTGGAGAGAGGTAGAGAGAGGTTAGATAATAGATCATCAAGTTCCAGTGCCCTATAGCACAGTGGGGCAATTAAAGTTCGTGGTGACCTGTTATCTGTTTTATACAGAAGTAGGAGCGAGGAATTCTGAGGCTTCACACACGAAGTCATGCTGGAGACAGACTGGAGACCCTGATTTGATGGTAATGAGCCTATGTTGAATTATCACACCTTTCCTCGTAACATGAATATTTAAAATAGTAATTACTAATAGCAATTAAAATATAAACTTTAAGGAAATGAAATGGAAAAAAAGTATTTGTAAGTCATATATCTGATAAAGGGTATGTTTCCAAAATGTATTTTTAAAAATGCTTCACTCAAAAATAGGAAGCCAAATATTCAATTAAAGATTGAGTAAACAATTTGAACAGACATATTTTCATGGAAGTCTTACAAGCTGGGTGTGGTAGAACACACCTGTCATCCCAACACTGGAGACACTGAAGACTGAGGACCAAGAATTTAAGACCAGACTAAGCTACATAGCAAGTTTCTGGCCACAGAGTGATGCAGCAAGTCCTTGGTCTTTGGTCTTTAGTTTTTGGGTTTTCTTTTTTTTTTTTTTTTACAGGTTCACCTTTTGTTCAGTTTTTTTTTTAATATTTTTTAAGATTTATTTATTTATTATGTATACAGAAGAGGGCGCCAGATCTCATTACAGATGGTTGTGAGCCACCATGTGGGTGCTGGGAATTGGCTTAACCTCTGAGCCATCTCTCCAGCCTCAGGTTCACCTTTTTTATTGGACATGTTAACAAAAGAGGTTTGTCAAAAAGCCCAAAGCCCATGTCGTCATCAGACTCCTCAGATTCTTCCTTCTTTGCTTCCACTTTCTTCTCTTCAGCTGGGGAAGCAGCAGTTGAGGGGGCAGGACGGCCCGCTGGCGCGGCTCCAGCGGCCGGAGCAGGCCCACCAGCCCCTACGTTGCAGATGAGGCTCCCAATGTTGACATTGACCAGGGCCTTTGCAAACAAGCCAGGCCAGAAAGGTTCAACACTGACACCAGCTGCTTTAATGAGGGCATCGATCTTGTCCTCCGTGACAGTCACCTCGTCGTCATGCAAGATGAGGGCGGAGTAGATGCAGGCGAGCTCGGAGACGGAGACCATGTTGCGGACTGCCGGTACGGTGCTAGTCACTGGATGAAGTGAGGGCCTCACCCCAACGCGGCCCTAGCTTCCTTGGAAGAACCAAGCACCTTGGCGGCAGCTGAGGAAAGGCGGGATTTTTGTTTTTCCTTAAAAGGAAAAAAACAAAACAAAACAAAACAAAAACAAAACAAAACAAAACAAAAAAACGCCAGGTGGTAGTAGCACAGGCTTTTTGTTTTTGTTTTTGTTTTTTGTTTTTCGAGACAGGGTTTCTCTGTGTAGCTCTGCGCCTTTCCTGGAACTCACTCTGTGGCTCAGGCTGGCCTCGAACTCACAGAGATCTGCCTCCCGAGTGCTGGGATTAAAGGCGTGCGCCACCACCGCCTCACACTCAGGAGGCAAAAGCAGGCAGATCTACATGAGTTCCGGGCCAGCCTGGTCTACAGAGCTAGTTCCAGGACAGCCAGGGATACACAGAGAAACCCTGTCTCGAAAAAACCAAAACCAAAAAAATCAAACAAGCAATGACAAAACAAAACAATGCAACAATGAGGCTTGGACATGCAAACCTGTAAAGCTACTACTTAGAAGGTGGAGGCCTGAGGATCAGGAGTTCAAGGTCATCCTCATCCACACAGTCAGTTTTAGGTTAGCCTGGGAAATGTGAAACCTTTGTCAAACAAAATGAAAAAATAAATTACAATAACAACAAAAAACCCACAAGGGCCAACATGTGGATAATATTTCAATAAGTTTTTGTTTCTTTTTTCAAAAGAAAGAGGAAGGGGCTGGAGAGATGGCTCAGAGGTTGAGAGCACTGTCTGCTCTTCCAGAGGTCCTGAGTTCAACTCCCAGCAACCACATGGTGGCTCACAACCATCCATCCTTGTCTGGCCTGCAGACATACATGCAAGCAGAACACTGTATACATAATAAATAAATAAATCTTTAAAAAAAAAAAAGAAAGAAAGAAAGAGGAAAATCGGACAGAAATAAAAACAAAGAAATGAAACTAAATGTCATACCTTCACTGTGGTGCAATGTGATGGAAGGACCCAGCCTGGTCACAAGAGTGACATCACCAAAGAGGGCAATGCCCTAAGGAAGAGAGCAGACCTAAGGACAAATTGTGAGTTCTTACATCTGCTCTTCCATTAGGGGCTACATATATCTTAAGGGAAAACACGAACTTCTCCAGGCTGGGGAGGACGCAATCTTCTTCTGGAGAAGTCCCCACACCTTGCCCACCCCACACCTTGCCCACCCCTACACCTGGTCCACCCCCACACCTGGCCCACCCCCACACCTGGCCCAACCCCACACCTGGTCCAACTCCACACCTGGTCCACCCCCACACCTGGCCCAACCCCACACCTGGTCCAACTCTACACCTGGTCCACCCCCACACCTGGCCCACCCCCACACCTGGTACAACCCCACACCTGGCCCACCCCCACACCTGGTACAACCCCACACCTGGTACAACCCCACACCTGGTCCAACTCCACACCTGGCCCAACCCCACACCTGGTCCATCCCACACCTGGTCCATCCCACACCTGGCCCAAGCCCACACCTGGTCCATCCCACACCTGGTCCATCCCACACCTGGGCCACCCCCACACCTGGCCCACCCCCACACTTGGTCCATCCCACACCTGGCACACCCCCACACCTGGTCCATCCCACACCTGGCCCACCCCCACACTTGGTCCATCCCACACCTGGGCCACCCCCACACCTGGTCCATCCCACACCTGGGCCACCCCCACACCTGGCCCACCCCCACACTTGGTCCATCCCACACCTGGCCCACCCCCACACCTGGTCCATCCCACACCTGGGCCACCCCCATACCTGGCCCACTCCAACCATGCCAACCTCCCAAGAGCAGGCTCCACTTACACTCATAGCTAACTTTTGTGAAAGGCAGCAGGAAAACAACAACAAAAACCATTATTTTAGAAACTCTTAAACATACACGAAGATAGTACAGCACAGTGAACCCCTCTCCCTAGTTTTAGCCGCTGTAATTGCTTTGCCAATCTTGCTTCCTTTGTGCACCCCACGTCATCATGTGTTTACAATCTGTCACTGAACCCTCACAATAAGCCTGTGCAGTATACTGATCTTCCATCTAGCTCCAGTTTTTAGATGCCCAAGGACGTCCAGCATTGCTGGAACTCAAACACAGAACTGCCTGACTCTAAGCCCTGTGCTTCTGTATTATTCTCAGCTGCTGGCAAAAGAAGAGCAGGGAAGGATGACCAGTGATTGCAGCTTTTAACAAAGTATCAATGGTTTGATTTTACCAATAAAGACTCAGAGCCAGATGCTGGCGTGAAAATCTGCTAGCTCAGAGAGGCAGAGAAAGCACCCAGCTGACCTTCCTCCTCTGCCGACATCCCAGAAGCCTCCTTCTTCTCCTCTGCAACCTCAAACAAGACTCCTCAGACTGGATATTCCTTGCTTTGGCTCCTATGCGTCTCTTTAGCCATCCTCCTTACTCTATAATTTTTTAAAATAATCCTATGTTCACTTCCTGTCAACAGGTTGCTTGCTCTGCCTCTTGACCTGTGGTTGACTTTTGCTGTGGGATGTCTTGTGTGCTGTGAATATATGTTGCTGTGATTGACTGATAAATAAAACGCTTGATTGGCCAGTAGTGAGGCAAGAAGGATAGTGTAGGCGGGACAAGGAAGAGGAGAATGCTGGATGGAAGAAGGCTGAGGGAGAGAGATGTTGCCAGCTGCCGCCATGGGGAGCAGGATGTAAAGTACCGGTCAGCCACGAGCACATGGCAAGGTATAGATTTATAGAAATGGGTTAATTTAAGATATAAGAACAGCTAGCAAGAAGCCTGAGCCATTAGGCCAAACAGTTTAAATAATATAAGCGTCTGTTTATTTGAGTCTGAATGGCTGCCGGATGGGACTGGAGATAACTCCAGCTACAGGCTTTATTTAATTCTATTTACAATATTCAAACAGAAAGCTCTTGGATTAAAGGTGTGTGCTAGGGCTGGGCCACACAACAACTAAAACAGGTTTTTCCAGTAAATAACACAATCTCTGGGTTCACAGTGAGATCAAATATCTGGCAGCAGGTGCCCACACCAAGAAACCCCAGGCCCAGCCTGGATCTCTGGTCATCTCCCATGGCCATATGTGGGACCAGAAAGCCCATCTTGGAATATATTTGGTCCAGGGAGACGGAGATGCTCAGGCCAGGATGAATACAGTGGAGCCTCACGTGCTACTGCCTCACATGGAAATGAGACTGTGCCTGGGAGTCACTGGGGAGTCTCAATGACCCAAGTAAGGAAGCGCCTGGCATGCAGGGGCACTCCACAAATAACAGCCACCAGTTCTTTGTCTAAGCTCAGGAGTGGCATGCTGACTTTTGGGGTGCATTGGGGGATCTGGGGACAAATCCAAGCTGAGGTGGGGGCAGGCAGGGGAGGGACAGCAAGACCCCATGGCTTGGTTATAGTGGAGCCTCCTAGAAGCTTCAGACTCCGCTCACTGCAGAGTCCACACCTGGCCAGCCCACAGGAGTTACTGCCTACCTAAAGCTTCTCATTTGAGTGATGTGTGAGCTGTGGCCTGTGGTGATCTACGTTTGTGGCATGGTGTGTGTGTGTGTGTGTGTGTGTGTGTGTGTGTGTGTGTGTGTGTGTGTGTTGTGATGCTATGTGAAGTATGTGGCTCATGTTGGCATGTGTGAAGTATGTGGACTGTGTGTCAGGGGTACGTGTATGAGGTGCAGGGCCTGTGCTGGTGTGGATATTGAGTATAAAGGGTGTGGTATGTGTTTTTCAGATGTATGAGGTGTGAAGTGTGTGGTTTACATTGTGTGTTTGTGTGGGGTATACTGTGTGAGATATGTGGCTCAGGCTGTGTGTATTTGTGAGGGAATGTATATATGAGGTGGGAGGCATGCAGTATATGTGGAGGTCTGATGGTGTTGAGTGTGGGAAAGTGTATGCTGTGTTGCTGTGTATGCATGAGATACGGGGCTTGTGTTGATGTGTTCATGTGTGAGGGGTGTAGTGTATATGGAGATCCTTGAGTCTTGAGTGTGGGAGGGTGTGGTATGTACTATGTGTATTTATGTGTGATGTGTATGTGTGAGGCATGTGACTCATGTTAGTGTGTGTGTGAGGGGTTTGGTATATGCAGAACTCTTCAAGTACTGAATGTAGGAGGGTGGAGTGTGCATGCCTCATGTTGGTATGTGAGGTATGTGTGCAACAGGGGAGGAACCCCACTGACTGATGGTCTCGGGCGAGTGTTCACTCCTTGCATCCCAGCATCTTGCTGACACTGATCTGGGTCTGGGAACGTCTTTCCTGAATAAACATGATGTCATTTCCATTCCATTCAGCCTGTGCCGGGACAGCTGCTGTCAGCATCACTGAGGGAAATGCCACCTCGGCCCTGACAGCTGCCACTTGGCACACTTTGTAGAAAGCTTCTCTGGGAAGAAAAAAAAAAAACAGCCAGTCATGCAGATGCTATTTAAAGTATGTTGCATCCTGATGAGCCGGTGAAGGAAGCTAAGTGAGCTGGGGACCTGGAGCCTGGGCTGGGCAAAAAGGTTGGGGAACAATGCACATGCTCGGTGGGTCAGGGGAAAAGCCATCCCTACCTCCCATTTTACAGGTGAGCAAACTGGAGTCTAGAGAGGGCAGGGGCTGGCCCAGGACCAGAGTTGGTAGTTGTCAGAGCACATGGGCAGGGTGTGATGACCACCAACACCTTCAAGTCTAACAGAACTTGTTACCGATGGAGAAACTTAGACCCATGAAAGGAGGAAAGATTGGCCAAGGCCATACAGAAGATCCACCATGAAGCTGGAAGGGGAGCTGGTCCATCATCTTAAACACACAGACATACAATAGGCGCTAAGCAAATGCAGATGATGTGCATGGACTGAATTTGAAATCATCTAGGAGACACACTTCTGGGTATGTCTGTGAGGGAGCTTTCAGGGGGGTTGACTGAGAAAGGAAGACCCACGTGATGGCACCATTCTTTGGACCAGAGTCCTGGGCGAATGAAAAGGAAGCAAAGGAGGAAGGCAGTTGAGCATCTGCATTCAACTCTCCCTCTTTCTTTATTGGAGTCACAGTGTGACCTGCTACCCCATGCCTTCCCCACCATGATGGACTGTCCCCTCAAACTGTGAACCAAATTAAACCCTTCTTTTGTGAAGTTGCTTTTGTCCAGTGTTTTTTCTCAGCAGTGAGAATGTAACTGACACAGACAGATCTTTATGATGGCTGACCCCATAACAGCACCATAGCACACCCATGCTATGGTGCTGCTGTCGGATTCAGTGCAGTATTTAGTAAAGTCGATGAGGCAGACAGCACCGCCTAAAACGTGCTGTGTGTGAGATGGCTTTGCCCACTGTGTGGTTCAGGTGAGCCGAACTAACTTGTCATGTCTCTGTGACAAAATACTCAGGAAATGACTTGAGAAGGGGGGATTTATCTTGGCTCCATTGTTTGGTAAGGACAGAGCATCCTGTGACAGCACCTGCTCCCTCCCCACAGGGCACCGACCACAGATTCAAAGGGAGTGTCTACAACCTCAGGGAGGGGCCTTGTGCCTCTTATAAATTTCAGCTTATTTACAGCTTCTTGAATCTAATTAACCTCCCTCCTCCCTCAGGGTGAGTGGTGGGTGGGGGAACATTTCAGTTCAGAGGGAGTTGCTACCAGACAAACATCATGCCAGAAGGGTGGAATGGAGGGAGGCTGCTTGACACCAGGAACAGAGACACAGAAGAGAAGGGCCAGGAACAAAGTTCGTCCTTCAAAGGCAAGGGACCACCAGTGCCCCCGCTCCCCAGTAGTCTGTTCAGTGTGGATCAGTCCATCCATGGAATTAGATGATCCAGTCATCTCATGATAAAGCTGTGTTTTCACCTCACAGTGTTAGCCACATTCCTTCCTTACATGTGCTTTTCTTAGAAAGTCCATTCTCTGCTGGTCAAACTCCTATTCATCCTTCAAGACCCCACTTCAATATCAGCTCTTTGGTGGGACAGAGCAGATAAAAGGGCTCTATTCCTTGGTCAAGCACTTCACCACGGGAAGTTAAAGTGGATGGTCTCATTCTCCTGCAAACTCAGAAAGGACCAGAACCCAACACCAGTTCCAAGGCTGAAGGAAAAACAGTTTTGAAATGCTTATTGAACACAGGCCCTGAATGTTGACTCACTTGTGGGTGCTGGCTCCAGAGAAGCCAGACAGAGGAGCATCCCTGATGTGGCTCTGGGTTTTGGGCCTGATGAAGAAGGCAGCATCTTTGGATTCACACAACCCGGTTATCCTTCTTGAGCTTCCCTTGATCTGGGGCCAGCTTTGCTCCCAGCCCCTGGCCTGCTTGCTGTCAGATGCCAAAAGCACACACCTATGGATCTCGGGACTGACTCAGGTCATGAGGTTTGGCTGCAGCACCTTTACCTGCTGAGAATTTTCCAGCCCATTGTGCACTTTTCCTAATGTGCTGAGTAGCACACGGGGTATGTACATGGAGTCCTTCTGCTACAGGAGCCAACACAAAGGCAATCTTCAACACATATGCACATACGTGTATACACACATACACAAGCAAGCTGGGGCTGGTGTGTTGCTCAGCAATATAGGGCTCATCTAGCATGTTTGAGGCCCTGGGTTTAATTTCCAGCACCAAAAACTTTTGGTTGGTATGGTCTGAAGCCTCCATTTAACCAGCCTCTTTAAGAGTCTCCTATTTGTTGGGCATGGTGGCACATGCCTTTAGTCCCAGCACTTGGGGGAGGCAGAGGCAGGTGGATCTCTGTGAGTTCGAGGCCAGCCTGGTCTACAGAGCTAGTTCCAAGACAGCCAGGGCTACATAGTGAGACCCTGTCTTAACCACTACCTCCGGGGAAAAAAAAGAAAAAAAGAAAGGGATCCAAAGACCAAATATGTGAGATCTCCCCAGTGGAGGTTATTATCTATACTTTCCAGGCAGAAAAACCAAGGCTCAGGGAGGCAAAGCGATTCCATCAGTCACCCATATCTGAGCTCAGCTGCAGATTCCACAGCCCCCTCTGTCATTCCATCAGGGTTGGGATCTGCCTTAGCAGCTTTCTGAGAGTTTTCCCTTCATCTCTGCCCTGACTTCCCCATAGCTGGGTGAGGCTGCCACACAGGCTGACCACACAGGGATGCCGAGGCTCCTGAAGAAGGCAACATCTTTCCCCAAGGTCTGGTTGGTACAAGCAAAGCTGGGATCTGAGGTAGGCTGATCCCAATATGGAATTTGCCTTCTTCCCAGAATTTCTTGGTGCACCTGTGTGTGTGTGTGTGTGTGTGTGTGTGTGTGTGTGTGTGTGTCTGTGACACTAGTTCCCAGTCAGGCTCTTGAGAAGATGACAGCTGCAGGTGGTCCTGTAATAACTACTTTACTCCATCTGTACTTTGTCATCTGAGGACAGGCTAGCTTCCATATCTTATATGGAGGTGGGAGCACGTTCTGTACCCATGGAGAAAACACTGTATCTCTGTTAGAACAACAGGTTGCTACATTACTATTCAAACAAAATAATTTGGTTACACTGAGTGATTGGTTCATTTGGGAGATGATCAAAACAGAAAGAGAGTAGACAGGTCAGGGGGAAAGAAGAAGGCAGCTGATGAGGGCACTGTTAAGGGAGGAGCCTGCATGCAGCTGAGGCTTGACTTCGCTTGTAGTCTATGGTGGGGCTGCTTCAGAGAAGCCGGGCTGAGGACCAAGGAGGCTGGCATGTTTATCCACTCACTCCTTCCCTTTAAGGATGGTCTAAGGGACTGTGACTCTCCAAGGCTTGAGGCTTCCAGCCGTCTATAGTGTCTGACCCTCCACTCAAAGCTGAGCTTTCTTTGAGATCCTTCCATGAGTCCCAACATAGGTGGAGAGATACAGGAAGCCCCACCTGGGAGGAACCTTTCTGCAGGTGACCTTAAGAGAGGAGATAAGGAGCTCACAGCACACCCAGCAGCCCACAGCTACACTTTGCATAGTCAACAAATCCTTGATGGCACCCTTCAGAGTCAAGACCCCATCCTGGGCACTGGAGCCAAAGAGGCAAGAGAAAGCAGTGGTGTAAGACCATGTAACAAGAGGGGTGTTTGGGGCTCTTTATTGGCTGTTGCCTCAGTAAGTCACATAACAAACAGCCCACAAGTCTGATGACACTGCCTTTGTGTTCAGCAGACTGCGGCTGGGCTCTTCTAGGCTTCTCTGGGACTGCTTGGATTTGGCTCAGGTTTTAGGTCAAGTCCAGGTCTGATCCACATGACTCTCATTTTAAGAGCAGTGGGTACCTAGGGTGTTATAATGGTGATGGCAGATGCTCAGGAGACCAGATAAAACACACAAATGCCCTTGCAACTCTGCTTTCTTCCTGGAGAAGTTATCATTGGCTAGAATGAGCCCAATTGGGTAGGAATAGAAGCTCTATGGCTCCCCTGAGAGGCACTGACCAATCAGGAGCAGAGGATGTGGCCCTATTATAGAGAAAATGAAGGGTCAGAGGAGCCAACAATCCAACTTCCTAGAGACTAGGAGCAAGGTCAGCTTTGGGCCCAGGCAGTGTGAGGGTTCTCAAAAACAGAGGGGGAGCAACTGGGTGGTAGTGGCGGTGGTGCACGCCTTTAACCCAGCACTCAGGAGGCAGAGGCAGGTGGATCTCTGTGAGTTTGAGGCCAGCCTGTGTACACACCAAATCCCACACCAGCCAGAGCTACATAGTAAGAACCTATCTCAACAAAAAATGGGGAGTGGGAAACCCTGCCTTCTGCCTGCTGCCACCATTACAGAGATTTGAAAACACTTGTGACACCTTGAGGGCAGAGGACCAGGGTATTGACATACTGGGCCTCGCAGCTGAGAGTATGACTCCTGATGGCTGCTCCCACTGGACAGGGGCAGAAGCGGAAGCTAGTCCATCAATGTCACTCTGCCAGTGGGTGGCACTACCAAGGCAGCAGGTAGACCTCCTCCTTGGTAGTGCCAAGTCTCCTGCCTCCCCTCTGAGCCTTGGGTCAGTCCCTTAACATCTCTATGTGTCTCTCCCATAAAGTGGGATCTAACTTAACTGACTCGACGTGGCTGTCTGTTAATCCAACTGCCTTGTGGTGCCTGGCATGTGGTAAGCATTCAATGTACGGTGATGTATGCAGCTGGCATGCACAGCTGTGTGAGGCTGGCACTTTTTATTATCTGTGTACATTTTATCTTTCTAAAAAGCCTCACTGAGGTATATTTTGCACATTGTAAAATTCCCACATTTTTAATGAATTTTAGTAATTGTTCTGAGTAGTACCATCATCACCAACCCTCAGTTTTAGAAGACTTCAACATCCTTAAGATTTCTCAGACCTTTTCCCACCTTCTTCAGCTCCAGGTGACCACTAATATGCTTTCTGTCTCAATATCTGTCTTTTCTGGAAACTTCTTACAAACACCATAACGTATTAACCAGCACCCTTTACTTAGCATAACACTGTTAAGACTCATCCATCAAGCAGTGGTAATCTTGGGTCCTTTTCATGGCTAAGTAATATTCTGTTATGTGGATATACCATCCTATTTTGCTTCTCTATCCACAGTGATGGGCCCTTCCAGGTCTAGGCATTATAAGCCATGTAGTTCCTACCACCATCATAGGAATCTTTGAGTGAAAAATGCTTTCCTTCCTCCTAGGTGAAGATGCCAAGGAGTGGCTGGGTCCTATGGTAGTTTTTTTTTTGTTAAACTTCCCTAAAAAATCATTCTATCTATCAGCATTATTATTGTTGTTGCTAGTAGTAGTAGTAATAGTAGTGTGTGTGTGTGTGTGTGTGTGTGTGTGTGTGAGAGAGAGAGAGAGAGAGAGAGAGAGAGAGAGAGAGAGAGAGAGAGAGAGAGAGAGGGAGGGAGAGAGAGAGAGAATAATGTAATGATTTGTGTCTGACAGCATGGGTGAGCACGTGCCACATACTTGTGGAGGTCAAAGGACAACTTTCGGGAGTTGCTTCTCTCCTTCTATCTTAGGTTCCAGGTTTTGAACTCAGGTTATGAGGCTGGTGGGGGGAGGGCACTTCCTTGCTGAGTTGTCTTCCCAACCCTGTGCTGAACTTTTGGAGAAACTGCTTTCCAAAGTGATTTGCACCAGTTTGCAAAGTCTTCGGCATCACCTGAGGTTCCTTGTCCCAACACCTGCTCTGGTCTGAAGTGGTAGCTCATTGCAGTTTTGTTTGTATTAATGATGATGAGTCTATCAAGAGTACCTTACTTTAATGATGAGAAAAGAGTCAAGAGCATGTATCATGAGGTTACAGGAAGGGGAGCCTAGATGGAGGGCTGGACATTCTTGCTCCAATTAGAGCAATTTGCATAGCCATGGATGTGAGGCTGGCTTAACCCACCCCTGCCAGAGCCCAGTCTAGGCTGTGAGACCCTCCTACCTCTGCAGGAGCCAGGGCAGATTATCATAGCAGGTTGCTTCCATGGTTTCCAGAAGGCCACCTGACCATTCCTGCAGATGTGTGCCACATGCTACATAGTGATCAAGAGCCCCGGCTTAGACACCACACCAATCAAGAACTGGGGCCCAAGGACACAGAGGAGGGAAGGGAGATCTGACCCCTATAACATAGGGAATCACCCCTTGGAGGCCAGAGCTATGACAGTTTATATAGAGGATCTGGGTGGAGTTTCATCGTAGAGCTCTTACTTGGCATGGGAAAAGTTCTAAGTTCAGTCCTCAACACTGCAAAAGCAACCGACTAAACCACAGGCAGACAGTGTTGCCAAGGGCTTGGGTGCCAGGCAGCAGCCAGGAGCCCCATCATTGAGGACCGTCATGTGTTGGGCAGAGACCTACTTGGTTTCTTGTGGTTCAGCAGCCTTGTGACCCAGGTCCAGCAGAAGATACCACCATTGGCCTGCTGAACTCATGGCTATCCTCCAGTCTCAGGCCCAAATACACTTACTGCCTAGAAATGCCTATGGTTTGAGCTTCTAGAGCCTTCCCCACTCTGCCCAACCTTTCCTCTCACAGACTGAGCTGTGCTCCCAGAGTCAGGGATGTCTGTACCCAAACAGCACTGCCTGTGTTGTGTGTATTGTTGTAATTACATCACTTAGCTAGATAAAACACAAAGAAATGAACTCTGTATAACAAAAGGAATGTGTTGAGAAAACTAAACCGAGTGCTTTGGAAAATATGCAATAAGGAAGGATTGCTAAAAATAAATCTGTTCGCTTGGGTTCGGGAGAGATTTGGGGTGGGAGAGAAGTATAAATTTGCAGGATTCCAAATTCCAATTGTTACAGCACATCCTTGCATGCAGCTCCGGTGAGGAAGGAATGCCACACTGTGTGGTTCAGTCCATACAGGCAGAGCCAGACCCCAAATCCCTTTATCCCTCAGTGCTGGCTGTGGCTGACACGCTGGCTGAACATTAGAATAAGCATTATGGACTCCTGTGAGGCTGGTTTTGTTGTTATTTGCTTATGTTTAAAGACTAGGTTGGCTCCAAATTCATAGAGATCTGCCTGCCTCTGCCAGTGCTAGGATTAAAGATGTGAAATGCCCATGCCTGGCTCCTTTCCCTGTTCCCTTTCTTATCACTCTTGATTCCCTATGCAGTTCCTAGAATCTGTCAGGCAGTTGATGGCCTCTGTTGGGCTACAATGGCCGATGGTTGATGGTGGGCTGTGTGGAGAGTGTGTGATAGTGAGTCTGGGTGAGTGAGGTGTGTGAGGTGGTGTTCAGAAGCCTCCCTGATGTCTCTGGCAGGGCTCCATCGCCACAGCTCTTTGCAGATAAATCTAAACAATCCCTGGGTATAGATACAGAGATCTGTACTCTGAGGAAGAGGCCAAACATGGCCACAGGGACCCAGCTCAGCACAGACTTCGCTCACCTGTCCACCTGGCTTGAAAGGGCAGGGGTCAGCCCTGTGATCTCTAAACCCACTGGAGATCTCAGGCCCCACTTCTCAGCCCCTGGAGGCTACTCATGCAGGCCCTGCCCACCTCTCCACCCTTTCCTTGGGGGTACTGGTGCACTGAGATCCTGCTCTGCAGCTGTCCCTTAGGCCAGGAAGGACCTAGGGCTGATTGAAGTGGGGGTAAGGTCCAGGCAGAAATCACTGGGGTTTATGCTGTGGCCTGGCAGCTGGAGACCTTGTCTGCTATAAGGCTCTGTCTACTCATCTGGGAGGTGGGGATGGTAGCATCCACCTTGAGAAAGGCTTACCTGGGGCCATAATGCTTGTTCTGACATTTAGCTCTGTGTGTGTTGGGGGTATATGACATAACTATTCTGTAGGTCACATACACCTCCCCCAATGAGAAAGTAATGGTACCTATTTCATAGGAGCACTGGATGAATTAAGTATGTAAAGTAGTTAGAACACACCCTACAAGAGGTGTCAGTACTGTGTGGATTTGTTATTACCATTATTGTCATTTTTTATTTAAAATTTCAAGGTTTGCATCAAGCACAGTACCCACTGGATCCCAGGGATTCTTGGATGCCGCTCCTGGGGAGAAGGTGGCTGAAGCATAGTGTACTAGTGGACAGGTTAGAGGGTCCTCACCCCCACTTTCCAGAATGAGAGCTCCCAGGGGTCACTCCGACCCAGAGGCTAAGGTTCCAGGACATCTAACCCAGACAGACCCTGAGGACTGGCCGCTCCAGGGATGGGTCCGTCTCTCTGAGGCCAGCTAGTCTCAGACCTACTTGAGGCCACTGTCCTCTGGGAATGCAGAGCTTGAGTTGCTCAAAAAAAGGAAGATGGGAAGTACCTGAGGAACAACACCTGAGGCTGGCCTCAGGCCTCTGCAGGCATGTACACACACACCTGCACACACAAGTACATTGCACATACATAAATGTTAGCACCTTCTGATAAGTGTTGTGTATTTGTTATTTTTGCTTAGACACATTTTTTCAGAGGGCGAAGATTCCATGGTGATGTCCCTTTACACCCTTCCCCAGATTCAGCTCCCTTTCCTGCACAGAGGCAGCTGTGACCAGGTGGAGGGTCCTCCTGGTCTACTTTTTCTTTGTTGTTGTTGTTTGTTTTGGAGACAGGTTCTCACTATGAAGCCCTGGTTGGCCTAGAATTCTCTACGGAAACCAGGCTGGTCTTGAACTTACAGAGATCCACCCGCCTCTGACTCTTGAGTGCTGGGATTAAAGGTGTGTGCTCCACCATGCCTAGCTAGTCTACTTTTTCAAATCTAGAAACAATGTATGTATTTTCTATGTGTATTTTTAATTTTTAGATAAATAATGTGATTTTATACTTAGCATCTTTCAACTTGTATTTCTTTCCTAAGGTGTCATTAACAAAGTATTCCAAACTGAATGGCTTCAAATTACAGCAGTGAGTTCTCTCACAGTTTGGGAGGCTGAAGGTCAGATGCCAAGGTCGATGGTGAGCAGGATCAGGCTCCCTCTGAGATTCAAGGCAGGATCCTCTTCTACCATCCAGCGGCCATTAGTTCCATGTTCCTTGACCATCTCTGCCTTTGGTGCTATGTGGCCATCTCCTCCTTTGGTGTCTGTGTCCAGATAGCCCTCTTCTTATAAGGACAGTCATAATGACTAGTCCCTCCCCTAATGGCCTCTCACCTGAAAGGACATTATTTCCAAATATAGCCACATCTGCAGATTCTTATGGTTAGAACTTCAACATATGGAGTAGGGCATGGGGGGGGGGTGCAATTCAATGCACAATGTGTGTGTGTGTGTGTGTGTGTGTGTGTGTGTGTGTGTGTGTGTGTTGTGTGTATAAGGATGAGTGGGTGTGTATTCCCATGTGCACCCTGTCAGAAGCCAGAGTATATTGTCTTCCTCTATTACTCTTACTGCCTTGAGACAGGTCTCTCACTAACCGGAAGCTTGCCATTTCAGCTAGGCTGACAGCCTCCACCCTCTGGTGCTGAGCTTGCAGGCTTCTGTAGACATGCCTGGCTTTTCTGCAGGTGCTGAGAATTGAAATCAGGTTCTCAAGCTTTCAGAGCAAGCACTCTTATCCACTGAACCGTCTCCCCGCCCCAGCATATAACATTTTTAAAATTAGGAGCCAGGTGGAGCCAGTGAGGTGGTTCAGTGAGTAAAAGTGCTCACTGTGCAAGCCTGACAACCTGAGTTCAAGCCCCAGAACCTGCCTGAAGGTGGAAGAAGAGAATCAACTTCACAAACTGTCCTCTGAGCTCCACACATGTCATAACACACATGTACCCCATCTCTCTGTCTCTCTGTCTCTGTCTGTCTCTCTGTCTCTGTCTCTGTCTGTCTCTCTCTCTCTCTCTCTCTCTCTCTCTCTCTTTCTCTCTCTCTCTCACACACACACACACACACACACACACTGAATTTTATTTTATTATTTATTTATTTATTTTTGGTTTTTTTTCGAGACAGGGTTTCTCCATGTAGTTTTGTTGCCTGTCCTGGATCTCTCTCTCTGTAGATCAGGCTGGCCTCGAACTCACAGAGATGCGCCTGCCTCTGCCTCCCAAGTGCTAGGATTAATGGTGTGTGCCGCTGCCACTGCCCGGCACACATTGAATTTTAAAAGAAAATAAAATAATTTGTTTTGGTGGCACACACCTGTAACCTAAATACTGGAGAGGTAGAGGCAGGAGGACTCTACAAGTTCAAGGCCAGCCTCAGCTGCTTAGTGAGTTAGAGGCCAAATGGGCTACGTAAGACCCTGTCTCAACAAAACTAAAAACAAAACACAAAAAAGCTAAGTGTGGTGGTGCATGCCTATGATTCCAGCACTCAGAGGGTAGAAGCAGGTGGGTCTGTGATCTCCAGGCCACCCTAGACAAATGAGTGGAGGTCAGAGGATGCCTGTGGGGTTGGTTTTGTCACCCTTCACATGGTGATGGTGTAAGACGGGCTGATTTCAGGTCCTGAAGGGAAAGTTACTGATCCAAACTTCATTTTACTTATCCACCTCCCACCAAAAAGATTTTTTTTTTTTGAGGAAAAAAATGATTATGTTTTCCAGGTTACTCTCAAACTCCTGGACTCAGGGGATCCTTCTGCCTCAGTTTTCCAAGCACTGGGACGTCAGTGCACCTAGTTCCCTGAAGGAGCCCTGATGCAGTATCATCTCACGGCATCCTGTGTAACCTGCTCTACCCATGGGCCCTCCACTCCTTCTGGTGGTTCATTTGTCCATACACACACTAACTGCCAGGCTAGGGTCATTAACCAGGCTCTACAAACAAGGCAGGCTATTTGCCAGGTCGCACCCATCCCAGACCTGTCTTAGATTGCTCCTAGCCTTCTCATGTTTACCTTTTTAGAATTTTAGAATCAGGCTGGCAGATTTCATGAGCAACCTCATTGGAACTGATATGATACTGATGTTGTGAATAAATGTGGAAAATGAAGGACATTGAATTTCATTTTTGATGAACATGATCTATATCCTCATTGCTCTGTTATTTTCCTTCTTTTTCCTTTTTATCAGGGTTTTATGTAGCCCAAGGCTAGTCTCAGATTGACTATGTGGCTGAGAATGGCCTTGAACTTGTGATCTTCCTGCCTCATCTCCCAAGCTCTGTGATATCAGGTGTGCCACCATGCCTGGTTTTATTCAGGGCTAAGGATTGAACCCAGGGCCTTATGCATGGAGCTACCAACTAAGCTGCATCCCCAGTCCTATACCCTTATTGATTCTTGTGTGTGTGTATATGTGTGTGTGTGTGTGTGTGTGTGTGTGTGATGTTTATGTGTATATCTGTGATTATATGTACTGGTGTGCCTATGTGTGTGTGAGTGTATATCTATGTGGTGTGTATGTGTGTATATATACTTGTGTGTCTATGCATGTGTATGTATATGTTTATGTGTGTGTATGTAGGTGTGTCTTTATTCTATGTATGTATATGTGTATAAGTGTGCGTGTTCTGCATTCATATTTACACATTCTCCATAGCATGATTACACGTCTTTGGTCAATAGATTACTAAGTTCTTACAGTTTTCACATCCCATCTTATTTTAGTAGGGTGACATTTTCTAATCAGTCATTGCTAGTAAACAAGCATGCTGTGGGTTTTCTATGTTGATCTCATAGTCCCACTTCCAGAGGATTTCCTCACTCCCTAGTCCCAGTCACCAGCAGGAGCTTTGAACATGATGATTTGTGGGGTCTCAGAGAAAGATGCAATGGAGACTAGATATGTAGAACACGGGCTAGGCATCTCACAGATCAGTCTGGGTTCGAATTCCACATCTGCCATGTGCTAGCTGGGGAAGCTACTTAACCTCCCACTCTACCCTGCATCACTGCAAGAGTCTGGGAGGAGACTGACCAAGTGCCCTGTGTAGTGCCCAGTGCCATGAGAGTGCTCCCCTGATGCTGCCTCTTGCATTAAAACTGGGTATGGTGTAATTTCAAGGTAGAGGCAGGAGGTTCAGTCATTCAAGGTCATCCTGGGCTTTATAGTAAGTTCAAGGCCATCTAGGGATTTTACCTCAACGCAGAATAAAACACATCCACACCAACAAGCCCAGATCATCATTTCTCTGTGGTCACTGTAAGACATATGGCTCCCAGCCAGCAAGTGTGATTGTTGACTGTGCATTTGAACACACCAAGGGGCATCTGCCTATATCTATGACACTGCCCTCTGTTCCCATGTCCTAAACATTCTGAGGATTTCATGGTCCCTAAGATAGACCACACCAAACATACTTTCCAAACTGCTCATGTAGCTTCTTGCCCCTGGTGGGGAAACAGTCAAATGGGCAGATGGAAACCTAATCATGTTTACATGATGAGTCATTCCCTTACGCTCAAGTCACCTGTGTTCACAGGGCCCAGTTCAGTGCCCAGAGTCCACAGTGGGTGGTTGATTGAAGGGAGGGAGGGAGGGAGGGAGGGAGGGAGGGAGGGAGGCAGGAGATGGAGTCAGGGCTTCTGACCTACAGGGAAAGGGGACCAGAAGTGTCCTTGAGAAGGCCTTCAGGGCTCATGTGCTGTTATGCCCATATTTAGTCACTTGTTGATTTTTGCAAATGTATAACAAAAGTAGTAAGTAGCTGCTCTCCTAAATATACACGCATCCTATGACCCAACCAACTCAAAGCTGAATATAGGCCTGAGTCATGAGTGCATGCAATCACCATTAAAATCTGCTGCACAGGCTCACCAAAGCCTTTTTCAAAGTTGTCCTGTGGTGGTTTGAATGACAATGGCCCCCATAGATTCATATGTTTGAATTTTGTCTCCCTATTGATGGAACTGTTTAGGAAGGATTCAGAGGTGTGTTGGAGGAGGTGTGTCACTGGGGGTGGGCTTTGAGGTCTCCTTCTCTGTTCCTGCTGCCTGTTTGTCCGGATTATAAGTTCTTAGCTAAGCACTATGTCTGCCAGCTTGCCATCATGCTCCCCACCATGATGGTCATGAATTAACCTTCTAAAACTGTAAGCAAACTGCCATCTAAATGCTTTCTTTTATAAGTTCCTTGGTCATGGTGTCTCTTCACAACAATATAAAAGTAAATAAGATAGGTCCCAAGCTGGAATCAACTTACACACCCAGTGGGAAAAGACTAGATAAATGAATTGTAGTAGACTTCTACACTAAGGTACTATACAGGGGCAAAGGGAAATGACATACCACCAAGAGCAGCCATGTATGGAATCACATCATGACTGTGTTGAGCAAGAAGCCATTCACTTAGGGTACTCACTGTAAAATTCCATAAACACGAAGTTCAAGGACAAATGTGGTGGGACCACTTGCAGTCTCAGCTTGGGAAGTGTAGAAGCAGAAGGATTCTGAACCTGAGGTCTCTGGCTTGCATGTGTTTATGCATGCACACGCAGCATTAAAAAGAAAAAAAAAGGTATGTATGGTGGGGGAACAACCGGATAGCCACCCACAAAGAAATAGCTAAATCTTATCCTCACACTTTACACCAAAACAAATTCTGGAAAAAAAGACAATGAGAACGCACTTTCAAAGCCATTCCTATACTAAAGTCCTATCAAGAATGAATTCCAAACAAAACTGAATCTAAAAATGGAAGGATGGATACATTTAGCCACATAAAATTATTTTATTTCCACAAGAGAAAATGACATAAACAAAGTCAAAAGGCACATACATTGCAGACATATCATATGTTATTGACAAAGGGCTGCTATCTCTGTTATTTTAAGAGCTCCTACGTATTAGGAAGGGGGTGGACAACCTAATTAAAAAGATAGGCAGAGGAGATAAACAAATAGTTCCCAGGAAAGGAAACGTAAATGATTCTTAGTCAGATGAAAACACGGTCAACCTCCCTTGTAGCGGGAGAAATGAGATTACAGCTCTAAGATACCATTTTCTATCTAACAGATTGACAAAGATCACAAAGTTTGATAGCATGCTGTGTTGGCACGGGTGTGGGAAACAGGCATTTCCATTCATTGTAAGTGGGAGGGAACACTGGGGCAACCTCCCTGAGGAGTGATTTGGCAATATCTGAGTAAATTAAAAATCTGCATACCCTTTAACCCACAATTTTCATCTCTAGGAATCCACCACGCAAATATCCTCACACACGTGCAGTTCTAGTGCACACATTGGCCACAGCTCCGCTTATGCTAACGATAGGTTGGAAGCCGCCTGCGTCCTCAGCCCCGGGGAGCTGGTGGAGGGAGTGTCCAAGTGTCAGCTCAGTGGAATAATATGCACTGGTTTAAAAGAGTGGAGTTGTTTTCAATTTCCAATATGGAAAAATCTCTATGGCAACGTGCAGAGTTCTGCACACTCAACAACAACAACAACAAAGACCTTTTGTGAAATGTCTTTGGGATGCACTTTCACTCGCAGAGGATGTCTGTGGAAAGAAAGATGCACAAGAATGTTCTTGGTAAGGAATGGCTAGGGTATTTGCATGGACTATGTGTATAGGGTAGCCATGAGGGAAGTGGGGGAATGTAACTTTAAAAAATAAATTACAAAGAAAGCAAAAGGTCGGGGGGAGGGTTGAGATATCTCAGTCCATAAAGGTGCTTGCCACCAAGCCCTGTGAACCTGGGGGTTTGATCCCTGAGCCCACGAGGTGGGAGGTGGGAACAGACTTCTGACCTCCAAATGTCTCTCACACGCAAAATAAATAAATGTAATTCTAAAAATTAAGAAAACACAGAGTCCATTGTTTTCAGCTGAGGTATGAATCTAAATTCCAGTTCCCCTCGGTCTCGTAGAGAAGCTACTTCAGGGCTCTCGACATCAGTGTTGCCATCTGTAAAATGCAAAGAGTAATATGCCATCGCCTCGAAGGTACCTTGGAGAAGGTTGCAAAGGGGCCAAAATTTCACAACTGGGGACTCCAGGAAGGGCTTGTGAAGGTTCACGGGTCTCTAGTAACTTTTCTATAATTTTGGAAAGCTTTCTCAATAAAAAGTGGTTTTGTTTTTGCTTTGTGGATTTCTTGTTTATTGTTGCTCTCGTCTTCACCCTCAGATGCCAATCTGCCTCCTCTACTCCCACCCCCACCCCTCCGCTGACACACTGGAGGAGCGCAGGGCAGGTGAGCTGGTAGCTGGCCATCCCACATCTCTCTAGGGACCCTGTCCTCCCTGGGGGCAGGTGAAAGAGTCTTCCCTGTAGGACAGGGCACTGGAATCACAGGGTGAAGGTGGGGTCCCCTGGGTGGATGTAGGGGAGGGGACATCACTCTCCCGCCTGAGCGCTGGTGGCCTATGCCTGGGCACGCAGGGTACCCCAGCACTGGCTGCTCCCCGATCAGATAGGGCGCCTCCCCCGCTCTGGCATAACTGAGAGGCGGCGGCGGGCGGGGAGTTTACGTAAGCCGCTTGTTGATGGAAAAACAACGCACTGGCCCAGTGGCGGGGCGGTTCCTGGCTTGCTCTGAGGGAGCCCCGGGGATCCAGCAGGCCACAGCATCCCCTGGGTTCGGCCCCCCAGGAGTGGGGGCTGTGTCCAGACTGCAAGAGTGGCTCTCGGTGTTCATCTGAATCCAGGCCACCCTGCCTGTGTCACCCAGTGCCTCACCCTGGATGCAGGTGCCTGACTCAGTTATCCCGCTGCATGCCCTGCCCTGCTTGGAGCATCCGGGGTGCGAGCTGTGGGAACCCGGGGTGAGCCAAGAAGAAAGTGAGGGGCCATCACAGCTACACCTAAAGCCTCCTTTCCTGGTTCTAGAAGCCAAGGAGAGCCGGACCAGGCCTGCAGTCCCTCCTGGCTTTGGCAAGAGGCATATGGATGACCAGGGTTCCTGGCCCGCTAAACAAGCTGCATAACCTCGTGGGCTCCGTGGGCTCCGGCCAGAAGCTCTTTATCTGGAAAACCAGGCTGACTGTTAACTTGTACTAAACAAGTTTTGAGAATTACACGAGACATTCTGAGGATTAAAAGAGATGACTACAAAGCTCCTAAATTACACCCAGCATGTGTCTCTAGATCTAGATTGTGAGTGGCTGTGTGGGTGTGTATGTGTGTGTGTGGGGGGGGTTACACCTGCCCCTTCCATTCCAACACAGACACTTGCTTTTCAGGGTGGCTCCTCCTAATTCCTCTGCCCTGACTCAGGTGTCATTCACTGTAGTGCCAGAAGGAAATCATTTTCTGATATTGTCCTCTAGGGGGCGCAAGCCAGGACGGGAGGGAAAGCGCGTGGGTGACTTTAAACACCTTTCTTAAGGATCTGGACTGAGTCAAATGATTCATGGGAAAGTCCTTTCTGGGCTCAGAGGGTTGTTCCTACCAGTTGGGAACTGCCCTGTCAATACTAAAGACAGGAGCCATTGCGAGCGAAGAAGGTTCAGGCTAGGGTCAACACTCAACTTGGACAGTCCCTTGTTTTAGACCGGCTCAAACCGGTCAGTCTCGGTTTCCTCTTCATCAAGTGACAATAACAAAACCTACCATCCTGGCTGCCACGAGCCAGCAAGGAGATCCCAAAACAGGAGTTGGTGTTATTCAATGTCAAGGAAGGGTTTTTAATGTTTTTTATTTCATTTTTTATATTTAAATTTTTTTATTTGATGTGCAAGGGTGTTTTTGCCTGCTTGTGTGCCCAGTAGGCCAGGAGAGGGCCTTGGATTCTCTGGACCTGGAGTTACAGTTGTCAGCGCCCATGTGGGCACTGGGAACTGAACCTTCTCTGGACGAGTATCCTGTGCTCTTAACTCTCTAGCCCCTCTACCCTTTTTTTGAGACAGGGTCTTACAGATACGTAATTCACTACGTAGACCAAGCTGGCCTCAAACAGAGAACTGCCTGCCTCTGCCTCCAGAGTGCTAGGATTAGAGTCATGCACCACTACACTTGGTTTGAATATTTTTTTTAGATAATAAATTGTCATTTTAGAGTGCAGGAAAGGAGGCAAAGCAATGTTAAGTAACTTGCCCAAAGTTGCACAGCTGGGAAGCTGGCCGTCTCAGACCATAACATTGGGTTTCCTAGCCTCCCAGACCTTGTATAAAGAGTCTAGCAAAGGCTCACAGTCAGGCCTCAGCAAACAGTAGCCATGAACATGCTCCTATTAGTACATGCTGTTGGTATCACCGTGATCTCAATTACTCATCCATCCCTCCTCAGAGCAGGACAAGCTGAAGCACGTTGGGTCCAGGTGAGTGCCAGCTAAGAGCTGGCACCAGAGCCCCAGGCCCGGGCAGAGATTTGCTTCCTCATCCCACCCAGTAAGAGTCATCTGAGGGCTGGTATGGGCAAGTGGGTCCAATACCCAGGCTGGTCCCTTGGTGAGCAGGAATGTCACATGCCTCTCTGCCCAGTCTGACGCTGGACGCTCCCTCACCCCTCTGAGAGGAGCTGGGCCAGGAGGGGGAGGCAGGGCAGACACTGGGTCTTTTGTGTACTGCTTTCCACAGAGCCCAGCCCTGAAACCTGTCCCCACCCCTTCTCCAGGCTGGGCAGAGGGTGTCCAGGGCCCTCCTGGGAGAGGAAAGAATTCAGGAGGCTGAACAGAGCTGTGCTCCGTGATTTTTGCCCAAGAGTCCTTAAACCAGACCCTTTAAATTTTTACTTCTCATCTCTCAAAGGAAACCTAGAATGCTGGACATGGAGGGCGTAGGGGGATGAAAGAGTTGATCCTGGGTGCTAGAGTAAGAGGTAAGACGGGGATAAGCCAGCCCTCCACTGGATGGAAGGTGATAAGGGTGGCCTCCCCCTCCATGGCCTCGATACACCCACTCCCAACCTGTGTACCATGAACAGGCCCATCCGTACCTGAGCACCCGACCTGGACCGACAAGGACTCTACAGATGACAAGCACAGACATTAGGGAACACACTGCCCCCATACACATGCAAATACTCTCACACATTCAGGTCCTTTATCACACACACACACACACACACACACACACACACACACACACCACTCAGAAGGGAGGCCACTAATAGCAGAGTGAGTCCCACAGGCCAAGGATGATAGCTTGCAGCTCTTCACTCCTTCCATTCTTAGGGTGCCTCTCACACTGGGGCCCAGAGATTTGATTGATGAAGGGGTCTAAAAGGAAGGCAGGCATGCTGGAATCTGTGTGCCAGTCCAGAGTCCCTGGGCTTCGGTCCTGTCCCAGCTTTCCACTTCGCCTACTGCAGGATTTGGTACACCCAGACACTTAACAAGGATCACCCTAGCTTTGATGACGACAGTACTCCCAGCCTGCAAAGGATCTCCTGTCTCTGATGTCTCTGGAGAATTTCACCCTGAAGACCTTGGGCTACCGAGGAGACGCGAGATTCGGGGCAATGCCGATGTGAACCGCGAGGGGGCGCCCTCCGCCCGACTGCGCCGCTCCCGGGCGGGACCCCAGGTCCCACCTCCGACGCCCGCGGCGCTTCTCTAGCTCTCTCGGGAGCGGGCCAGTCCGAAGGTGGGCGCCCCCTCCCCCCCAACAGGATGTCAGCACTCCTCACTCCGCCGGATCCCACCTCGGCTCCGGCTTCCGCCCCCTCCCCAGTCCCCAGGGCCTTGCCTTCTGGGACAGCTCCAGGACTGCAGCCACCCCCTCTGCCCGGAACCGCCCCAAAGCCCACCCCCACCAGGCTCTGTCTGAGAACCACCAAGGCCATCCTCCTGTGAGGCTGCCTCCCACGCCTCTCTCCGTGGAGCAAAGACACATAAAGGCGTATTAGCTGACAGATGGCAAACAAAACAGCCTCTGCTCCAAGGCAAGAACCTGCCCAGACTCTCCACGAAATGCTGTGGCTACAGAAGTTAGACTCTTCAGGGGCCACAAACTACGAAGCGGGTGTTATTACCTGGGTTTCACACAAACCCATTACAGATTCTCAAAGCTCAGAGAGGTGGGTGCTTTGCCCAGAATCTGCTGTAGAGTCTGCCTCCGAAGCTGGTCTCCAACATTGAATAATACTTCAGCTCTTTAGGACATACTTATTAAGGACCTGCCATGCGCCAGGCATTGTGCTGGGTGCGAAGATGAAGAGGAGGGTGGAGTTTTGAACTTTTCAGCAGCTGGAAGGAGGAGAGTTGAATTGTGTCTGCAGCCTTGTCCTCACCTTGTCACCTTTCTCAATTAGATGGTGCTGGCTGCACTGTGCTGGCCACACAAGGCTGGGGGACACTGGCTGGTCCGAAGCGGGGATGACAGTAAAGTAGACGCTGTATTTTGAGGTAGACAGGTGTGCTAAACAGGGAAGATCCGCCGGTGAGGGAGTGGTATTTGGGCTGGAGTTTGGAAAGAGAGATGAGGAGGAAGACCCCAGGGCAGAGCCCACCCAGTGTGCAGTCTGGCGCACCTGGCTGGCTTCCAGCCCAGAAACTGGTGCGGGTCCCAAGTCCTGCAACAGAGATGTGGGCAAGACTGACTGTCATGGAGCCACATTCCAACCTGTGATCAGCTAGTTCAGGAGGGCTAGGAGACTCAGAGGAGATAGTGTCCCAGGTGCCTTTCATGCCTCCCACACCTGCCTGGGAGCCTCTTGGGAGAGAGGTAGGACTCAAGGATTAGGATGGAATGGACCTGTACTTGATGTCTTTAAAAAAAAAAAAAAAGATTTATTCATTTATCTATTTGCATGTATGCTGTAGAACAGAAGAGAGCATCAGATCCCATCATGAGTGGTTGTGAGCCACCATGTATGTGGTTGCTGGGAATTGAACTAAGGACCTCTGGAAGAACAGTCACTTCTCCTAACCACTGAGCCATCTCTCCAGCCCATACTTGATGTCTTAAAGGCATTGAAACCTCCTCAAGTACCAAGCCTGGGGACCCTTGTCCCCTTCTTCCTGCCCTTCCCAATGTCTTCTCTCACTAGGTGGAGGGTCCTATGACCCCATCTGCCCAGGCATGATCCTACTCTACCTCCTCTCACAGCTAGATAACTCCCTCTGACCTCTTCTGTGCTGGTAGTTTTGTGTCAGTTTGACACAAAATGAGGAGGGAGCCTCATTTGAGAAAATGCCTCCATAAGATCAGGTTCTAGGCAAGTCTGCAGGGCATTTTCTTAATTAGTCATTGATGAGGGAGGGGCCAGCCCATTGTGGGTGGTACCATCCCTGGCTAGTGGTCCAGGGTTCTACAAAGCAGGCTGAGCAAGCCATGGGGAGCAAGCTAGTAAGCAGCACCCCTCCATGGTCTCTGCATCTGTTCCTGTCTCCAGGTTCCTGCGCTGCTTGAGTTCCTGTTCTGACTTCCTTCAGTGATGGACTATGATGTGGAAGTGTAAGCTAAATAGACCCTTTCCTCTCCAAGTTGCTTTGGTCATGGTGTTCATCATAGCAATAGGAACCCTAACTAGGACATCTACCAGGACTTAGCTGACTGAACGCTCCCTTCAGCTCAGCCCTCCTGCCCTGACTCAGGGTTCACACCTTCTTGGTGCTCTTGGAATAATGACCCAAGCATGCTGCCATGTTTCCTGCTTCACCTCCCACCATCCTGGACCTTGATCTGAAAGCTCCAGTCACACAGTGCCTTGAGCTCTGGATCTCAGGGCCTTCGCACACACAGTTGCTCCCTCCTCTCACGTGCAGTCAGTTCCCACTCTCTTATCCAATTTGTCAGTGAACGTTTCTCCCAGGATGCTCTCCTTTCTCTGGCCTGTCTCTGTGTTCTCATGGTTACACATGGCACCAGCATAGATATTGTTCAATGAATGCCTAGGGGCTGTTTGATCTCGGGTTAACTGAGAATTCTCCCTCCTCGGGGTCTGAGAAATACCCCTGGCTGGAGAATATATCCACAGGAGGTGGTGGAGAGCCAATTAGACCATTTACTTCTTGGTTTTTTGTTTTTTGGGTTTTTTTTTTTTGTTGTTGTTGTTGTTTTGTTTTGTTTTTGCTGGTTTCTTTTGAGAAAGAGTCTCAGGTCAGGCCTGGATTTGAAATCACTGTGGAGGATGACCTTTAGCTCCAGATCCTCTTGGCTCTTCCTCTTGAAGGCATGCACCACCACATCTAGGGCCTGAATCCAGGGCTTGGTACATGTTATGCCAGCACTCTGCCAATTGAGCTGCATTTCTACTCTGGCTATTTGGGAAAGCTGCAAGAGCAGTTGTTAGGAGCAATATAGCTGGAACTCTCCTGTGCACGTCCATGCGGTGTTTCTGCACCCTCCTCCAGCCTCCAGCCACCTTAAGCACTTGAAGTCTGTTGCCTGATCCTGAAACTCAATAAGTCCCCCATGCATCCTGAGAAAACAGCCTCTTACAGCTCTCCACCTTGAAAACCCATCCCCTGTTCCCCTGGCACCTCCTCTGCCTCTGCCAAGATGCCAGAAGGAGTTTGAACTGCCCACATGCCCCAGCCATGGTACCTGGTATGGTAGGGGATGGATTCACCCAACCTGTAAATATCCAACAGACCCCAAGTTGTATGTTGCTGCTCAACTTTCTGGTCTGTGAAAAGGAATGGCAGCTTCTCTCAAGCTGGTCAGCACCTGGCTGTTGCTTCATTTGTCTTCCAGAGAGCCCAGGAGCCCAAAGGAGACACTGTGAGTCAAATCATCTCCATGTCTGGGTCCCTAGTCACTGTGCCAAAGAGAGAACGAAGGTATATAGGGAGATTGAAGAGACAGTTTGAAGGCCTGCTTGCTCCTGGAGTCCTGGTGTTCTGGTAGCATAGGGTGGCCCTCGGTGGGCCCTCAACTGATGAGGGAGCCCAGAGATGCCCAGTTATACCTACAGGCCATATCAGAAACTTCAGCATGAAATTGGGAGGGGCAGGGCCTGTTGACAGAACCCAGCATTTTAGCCCAGAAGAGGGTAGGTTGTGAAGCTACCTATCCAGTCTCATTGCCTCCCCAGGGTACTGCCCCGGCTTCCAGTGTTCTCTGCGCCTCACTCTCTCCCGACCCTAGCAGGCAGATAAGCTTCCCCACAGGCCTCAGGGTAGTTCTGTCCATGAATGAACAACCCACTGCCCAGGGCCTTCCCCATCATCCACCTACTGTCTACTCTGAGCCTTTATCTGCTAGACTCCCATCCCCACTGTGGCCTCCCTAGGATTTAGCCAACCACTGACAGAGAGGGTGCATGTTCTGTCACAGAGAGCTCTATAAATATCCTAACCACAGACGAAGGTAGGAAGGACCAAAGTAGTGAAGTGCCTTACTCATGGTCCTTAGGGCTAAGAAGATTGCTCTTCCATCTACCCCGGACCTCCCTACTCTGTGGACAGGGACTGATAGAGTAGGATAGGTCCTTGATGGAGTCTGTGGCCCCTGCAGACTGCCTGTGATAAACCTGTATGTGGATCTCAGGACAACCACATATTCACAAAATGTATGGTCCGCAGACAGAGGCTGCCACATGGGCCATGGTGTTAGCCCACCTGCTTTTCCTGGCTCTTCTTGCTCTGACCTAGGTTCCACTTTCTCATTCTCTGGGTATCTCTTCAACAGCCCTAGGGACTCATGTCTTCTGTTCTATCCCTGGGAATGGCCTCATTCAGCCTCTGAGCCTGTGCTGGGATCTCCCTCCATTTCTGAGTCTGCCCTTCTCTGTCTCAATCTTTTTGTCTCCCTGTCTTTCCCTTGGTCTCTCTCTGTCACTTTGACTCCATCTCTTCATGGTGCTGTCCTTTCTATGCCTGCCGCCCATGTGTGTGTCTCTTTCCCTCTTGCCCTGCATCTCTGTCTCCACCCTGTGTATCTCTATCTTTGTCTTTCTATTCTAGTATCCTTGCTGGTTACCCCCTCTCTCTCTTTGATTCTGGATCTTTAGAGGAACTCCTCCCACACCTGATTCCAGGGTCCCCATCTCTGGCCCAATAGCAGACCTGTCTTCTAAACCTGCTCCTGGAGCAGGGCGGGAGACCCCAGGGCACCGTTCCCAGGCCCTCTCCATCTGGGTGGCAGTGCTGACAGACGAGATAGTAATCAGGCTCGGCTCTGCCTGGGCCTGAGCAAGGGGCACAGCAGGGCTATGCGGAGGTGTATGAGTACTGCTTGCATTCACGTGCATGCACGTCTGGGGTTGGGTGCAGGTCCCCCTGTGTGGGGTGGTCTGGTGTCTGGCTGAGTCTACATGGGAGCGTCTGGGCCTGTTTACGTCTGTCTGCAAGCATCTGTCTGAGTCTTCATGAGGTGCTGTCTGGGTAGAAACACCTGAGCTGGTGGGTTGTCTCTCTAGGGTCCTCTGAGAATGTATCTGGGTACGTATCCCTGAAGGTCCATTGGCCAGGCCCTCTGCTGGCATCCTCGTGCAGTCCTGGTAGAGAATGCACAAGTAGAAAAGGTAATGCCCCTTGCCACTCTCTGCTCTTGCCTGCATGTGTGACCATGAATGTGTGTATACTTAAGTCTGAAGCTTGGGGGATCTGGGACTGGCTGTGGGACCACAAGCAAGTGAAAGAATCTTGCTGAGTCTCCTTTGTTGACCAAAACCAAATAAAACAAATTAAAGGGCTAGAGAGATGGCTCAGTGGTTAAGAGCACTGGCTGGACCTGAGTTCAATTCCCAGCACCCACAGGGCATCTTACAACTATCTATAACTCCAGTCCCAAGGGATCCAACACCCTCTTTTGACCTCTCTGGGCATCAGGCATGCACATGTTGCACAGACATGCATGCAGGCAAAATACCCATAGGAGTACTATCAATAAATAAATACATATTTTAATAATAAAAAAGTAATCTCAAGTCTGAGAAGTGGGAATGAGTGCTATGAGGAAGAGGTGGTCAGGGAAGGGACCAACGGAGACTCAGGGTGTAATAATGTTCCATGTTTTGGCTGGGGTAGCAGCAACATGGGTGTGTTCACTTGGAAAACATTAATCAACCTCTTTTGTTCAGGTGTGTGCATGCTCTATTTCTAGAAGCTTTCATAAACGTCACCAGATTCCTATTTACTGGATATTAAATAATGGTAATAGTGATGAATGTGCCTTTGTTTTTGTTTTTGTTTTTTTGGTTGGCTTTTGGCTTTTTGAGGCAGGGTTTCATGCCTTTGGTTTTTAAAACATGTATCCAAAAAGCTCAGCCCAGGCTTCTAGCACTTGGCCATCGCTGCCTCCTCCCTCTGCTCTTTCCACCATGACGGCAGAAGGAGGAAAGAGAAAGCCCCCAGACTTGCTCAGTCTTTCCCTGCTACAAAAACCTCTGGGTGTTCCAGCTAGTGGGCTATTGAGGCAATGATGTGACTGCTGACATCCAGAGAGTCGGAAAGAGGAATGAGCCTTGGAAATGCTCATCTGCTCCACCGCACACACGTGTTCTGCAGTCACAGGCAGCACCTGGCTGCACACATTCATCCCCGCTGCCCACCTCCTCTCCTGCCACCTGGCATTCAATAAAAGGTACTAAACTCAGAACTCACCACAGCCACACCCCCTGCTGGGCCGTGACCACACCTTACTCCGCTCTTCCTCAACCACCATCCAAGAGCCATACTTTGTATTTTACAGCAGAAGAAACTGAGACCCAAAGAGGTGGAGAAGCTTCCCTCAGTTCACATGGCTCAGTGGTCCAGATCCTAGGCTTGTTTGATCTGGCTCCAAACCTTGGTCCTTTTGGGTGTCTCTTCTCTGGGTTTTTTAAGTTCCCTAAAGCTATTGTAGAAAAACTAAATTTGTTTGCTTTTGTAAAGATGTTTTTTTTTTGTTTTTGTTTTTGTGAGTTTTTTGTTTTGTTTTGTTTTTTGAGACAGGGTTTTTCTGTGTAGCCCTGGCTGTCCTGGTACTCACTCTGTAGACCAGGTTGTCCTCGAACTCAGAGATCTACCTGCTTCTGCTTCCTGAGTGAAGATGTTATTTTTTTAATTTTTATTAGATTTAATCATTTTATTTTTTGTTTTGCATCCATCTCTGTCTGAACCACATACGTGCCTGGTGCTGACTGGGGTTAGAAGAGGGCATCAGATCCATGAGAACTGGAGTTACAGATGGTTGTGAGCCACCACGTGGTGCTGGGAACCAAATCCAGGTTCTCTGCAAAAGCAGCAAGTACTCAAACCACTGAGCCATCTCTCCAGCCTCTTTACTATTTTTAAATTACATGGATGTGTATGTGAGTGTAAATATGTTCATATGAGGGCGGGTTCCCAGGGAGGCCAGAAGCATTGGATTCCCTGGAGCTGGAGTTACAGGAGATTGTTAACTGTCTGATGTGGGTGCTGGGAAGCAAATGCTGGTCATCTATGAGAGCAGCCAGTGCTCTTAACCACTGGGACATCTCTCCAGTTCCAACTCTTGGGGAAATTAAAAAAAAATCTGTGTAAGAAGAGGGAGGAGAGAGACAGAGACAGAGAGATCGAGAGAGAGAGAGAGACAGACAGAGATTAGGAGCATTGGGACTTAGGTTGCCTTTGAATGACGGCATAGACTTCTCCCAGGGGAAAGCTGCACATTTTCAAGAGGTCTCCCACAGCACTGAGTACATTCTCATCCCTGCCAGAGGCAGGAGACAGGTGCATGGGCCTCTGACTTCTAGTGCCTACAGATAGAATGATTGAATGAATGAATGAATGAATGAATATGTGGATGTTAACAGTCTCTCTCTCTCTCTCTCCACCCCCTCTCTCAGATCACAGCATTAGCATGATGGATGGCTTGTCTCTCTCTGATATTGTCTTTAAGTATAAGACCAGAATGTCTTTGCAGTGCCGTCAACCAGTCCAAACCTTGACACAGAGAAAGGATGCCAAGAACATTAGGGAGGTGAAGACCCTGGAATTGGTCTAGGCTTCAGAAAAGCTCTCCATCCTCATTCACAAAATAGTACCAGCACCAAGTCTTTTCCATAAGTGATTTTATTACTGGTTAGATTTTACAAATTCTGATATCCGAACAGACTTCCACCTTAAAATTCTAAAACAAGAAAGCGACTGTTGAAGGGGGTTGATTTTTTTTCCTTATTTTTTTTCTTTTTCTTTTTAGGGCTATTCAAAGTAACAAACTTTTTTTGTTGGTTTTTTTTTTCCTTTTTTACATTTTGCTCTGGTCATAAATATACAGAGAGAAAAAGAGGGAGAGAAAAAAAACCCGAACAATTCATCCAAAGTATGAAGATAAAACAGTATTCCTAAGGCACGTGGCAGTCTTTGAAAATACGGAAGCTCTCAGCCAACTTAAATTATTTGTTGTTTTCCTCGCTCAGTCCACAAAACTGTACAGGGACACAAATGTTGTGTTGCACATATATCTCCCAAGTAATTCCTCAGCACACACCGATGTGTTAGCCCGACGCACAATTCTTTTTTTTTTCCCTCTGTTTCCAGGCGAGATCCTAAAACGTGGTTAGTTAGTTGCTCAAAGCCTCTATTTTTAAAATACACTTGGAATTCAACTAGAGATAATTTCTTTTTTAAAGAAATCGTAGGGCCTTGGGGAGAAGGGGGTGGCGAGTCATTAGAAAAGGTTGGTAAGAGTCGTTTGTGAAGGGCTGTGGGGCTCGTGGCCCTCCAGGTTGCCAGGCACAGAAGTTAAGACTGACGTCACAGTCGGCAGGGTGGGGCTAGTCAAGTCTGTCAGGGTGGTGGGGGTGCTGGAGGGGCTGAGCGAGGCATTGGACAGCTCCGAGGCGGGCCCCGATGGCGTCCCTGTCTGCAGTGTGGCATCCGAAGTCTTGTCCACGCCCGTGTTTTCCTGCCGTAAAAGGTTGCGTCTGAACTTGGCCCGGGCATTCTGAAACCAGACCTGTGTGGGCCCACAGAGCAGGACTGGTTAGGGGAAGGCAGGAGGGACTGGGAAAGCAGCTCTGGGCTGCTCAACTCTACTGCCCTCCCCCGACCCCGTCCCCCACCCCCGACCCCCCACTCCCGAGGTCTAGAATGTCCCGGCCACATTTTCTGCTTGCAAAATAAAATTAAATTTTATTTTCCCTGGTGGCTATGATTGGGTCGCTCTTCCTTCCAGGGCATTTCTGAGCTGAGCCCCTTGTCATGGTACTGAGACTGAAACCTTAAAATGCCACCAGGCGAATGTGGCCAGTGCAGAAAGGATAGCATGCAAGAGACTTGAGACTTAGCAAGCAAGCTAGAAACAAAGAAAAAAGGGAAAAGAATATTGATTTCATATTGAGATAAACTATTTTGGACATATTGGATTAAACAATAAATACTAAAATTCATTTTATCAGTTTCCTTGTACTTTTCAATGTAACCACGAAAACTCTTTAAATACGTGGCTCTTGTCCCATCTGTCATTGAAAACACAAACCAGACTGAGCCATATAAAATTGAAAGACTGGAGGTGGACAGTATGTCCCACACGTTCATATGAGTACATTGTTTTTTAAGTGTTTCACGGTCAGTCTTCATAAATACTAAAATGGCACGAAGAACATGGAAATGAAACAATAGTGAATAACTAGGGAAAAGGTGGCCAGAACCCCACTTGCTCTCAGCAGGAGAAGCCCTGGAATGCAGAGAATACCAGGAAGACAGACTGAAGGTTTACTTTCACTTTTTCTAGAGTACATCTCACACACACACACACACACACACACACACACACACACACACCTGTACATGCATAGATGCCCACAAAACTCACCTACATTCTCACCAACCCTCTGACCACAGCAATGCAGAGACCCTGAGGTACCCAGGGGCCCATGCCGTGCTAAGGAGGAGTTGCAGGAAATCCAGGCCACTACTGGGGATTAGGGTAGTTATTCCTCCCAAAGGAAAAAAGTCCAAAAGGCAGGGCCCCTTCACTTCCTTCTGCATAAGAGAACCCCTGGCCAGATGCTTCCCCATAAAACAAAGGGCCTTGGGGGTTCTGAAGGCTCCAGGCTGTCCAGTTGCGTGTTTCCAGATGTGTCTGCCTCTGCCTGTCTTCCCAGTGTCTCTGGCAGGGGTGGGATGAGCCAGCTCCTGACTTCACCCTCAGGACCACCCCAGCAGCAAGAAGCCTGTGGCCTCAAGTCCCCCTCAGACATCCTGACACAATTCAGGCTCAATTAGCAGCTCCGTCTGGCAGGAAGGAGAGAGATGTTCCCCATGAAGTGGGGAACAAAGCTGGCTCCCTAGAACGGATTCCCCTCAAGGAGAAAGCACATTTCTCAGCTGTCTGCCCAAAGGAAGCTTATCAATCCTTTGGGTGGGGGGGCTAGCAGATCAGTGCGAGGCTTCAAAGACCACCCTCAACATTGCCCATCTACTCAGGTCCTGCCCTGCTGGCTCTCGAGAGTCTTCAGTAGGAGACTGTTCGTGTGGTCTAGGGGGAAGCTGGGGAATGGATGGAGACAGGCCTAAGAGAGACTTCCTCACAGTCACATGAAGGTCAAGCAATGAGAAAGGCTAGCCACTGTCCTGGCCTGCACATGTGGGTGGGGGCTGGAGTGGAGCCCTTTGGGTCCTGGGAGTGGGTTCACGGTTCATCCTCAGGGGTTCCAGGACCTTGGGAAGGCTGGAAGCCCTCAGCTGCCGCCTGCTCCCTATTTCCCAGGCGTTGCCCCAACAGCTCATGTGTAAACAATGACACCATCTTCACAGCTGCCTTCTCGGCTTTACAGGATCCCAGGCACTAGGAATCTGCTCAGTGGAAATCTAAAATCAACTCTAAACCTGGCTACTCCGGGTGGGGCTTCACCAAAATCCAGCTGTAGGCATTTCAAAAAGTCCCCTCCCCAAAGAACGTTGAGGACAGGGACCCTGTCCAACCCTAAGTCTATGACAGAGAAAATGAAGATTAAATGCTGCTGCTGGGGCTCGCATGAGAAATGATGATGCTAACATTACTTGTGTTAGCACCTTGCCATCCTGTACCCTCCCTAGTTAAAGCCTGAGACAAGCCAGGCATGTGGTTTCTATTACTAGTCCCATTTTATAGATTTAAAAGTTACTTACCTATGATCATACAGTGGCTACGTTGATTGAAAGCAGGACTATTTGCCCTAAAAAAAGTCCATGCTTTCCCTACCATGTGACCTTGAGTAGGACAGCAAGTGAATGGATGGATGGATGGATGGATGGATGGATGGATGGATGGATGGATGGATGGATGAAGCAACTTGGGCAGTAGAAAGAGCATTCCAGGCCTGGCTCTGCCATTGACCACCCAAGTGAACTTCAGCTAGTCCCTTTCCTCTGGGCCTGCCTCAGTTTCCTTCTTGTACAGAAAGAGAGTTGGAACAGGCCGCATCTCTGTGACTTCTTAGGGTTTGGATGGGCTGGGATCTCAAGGCAGCTGTGAGCAGGACAAATGATTTGCTCCACCTACCCATCTTCCTAAAGCCAGAGCCCTAGCTGGTCAGCTGCCTCAAGCTCCACTCTACACACAGTAGCTCTGGGGTTACACTCTGGAGACAGCAAGGCCAAGTTCAGGACACAACTAATACCACCGAGAATGAGTGCCTCAGCCTGGCACAGAATGGATCCTGAGAAGTCCGAGGAGAGTGATGATACACCATTGTGGTGTGTGCCCCTTGTCCAGGCTCCAACTGTTGGAGGAGCTGTTTTCTGCTCATTAACCTCCTTCCCTGGATTGCTTTTACCACAAAGGCTGGGGGAGACAGGCGTGATGACGTCTGCCTGCAATCCCAGTGCTTGGGAGGCAAAAGCGAGGGGACTTCAAGATCATGAGTTCCAGGACAGCCTGGATGACAAAAAGAGACCCACTGGACACCCCCAGCAAATATCCTGGAACACTAAGGAATTCATCCAAAAGGTGAAGCCTCATACCCAAAGATACCATGACATTTCTTAGCACATCAATGGTTGCATCCAGTGTCGACCAGGTAGGCTGGGGGAGCATGACACAGCCACTCAACCAAGCTCTGAAGAAAATGTCTTAAAACAAAAGAGAAGGGATGAAGAATTACAGCCTCTTAGCACGCAGGAAGCTGAGTAAAGAGGATTGCCATGAGTTTGATGCCAGTCTAGGGGCTCTAGAGTGAGTGCCAAGCCAGCCTGAGCTACAAAATAAGAAAGGACATCCCCAAAATCTGGGGACCTAGCTCAGTCTACAGAGTACTTGCCTAGCATGCATTAAACCTGAGCTTGATCCCCAGCACAGCATAAACAAGATGAGGTATCACATGCCTACAGGTAGAGGAAGGAGGGACCAGGAGTTCAAGGTCATTCTAGCTATATATCATGTTCAAGGCCAATCTGAACTAGATTATGTCTCATTTAAAAAAAAAAAGCATGCTTTGGAAACAAATAGCAACCTGATTACAGCCTCTGGTGTTACAGTTCATGAAGATGATAATGGTGGGCATTCTTACTCTGTAATAAAGCCAGACATTGTCTGAGCAAAGCTCTCTAAGTGCTCTGTCTTCACTCATGGTCCTTGTAATAATCCTGTGAGGTAAGCTTGAACTATTAGTGCCAGTTTACAGGTGAGGGGACTAAGGCACAGCCAGGAAGAGGCAGAACTAAGATGTGGATCCCTTTAAGCTCCATCCTCTGCCCTGACCACATAGCCTCAGAATGATGAATCGCTGGCCTGTGTTTCCACAGCGGCACTGATCCCATATTTGTCATATGGATTTGAATGGTAGTTCTATTATTTTGTAAACTTAAAAAAAAAAGGTTTCTTCAAGGAACTAAAACCAATGAGCATTGGATAGAACTCAAGAGCTCTTAGCTGTAGCCTCAGTCTGTCACTGAATTGCTGTGAGGCTTTGGGGAATTTCTCCACCTTTCTGGGCTGAGGTGGCCTCTCCTTCATAGCTCAGTGGTAGAGTACTTGCCTAGCATGTACAAGATCCTGATGTGGATCCCTGTGACTGTAAGAAATGAAACAAAAGATTCAAGACAAGTCACCTGTGAAACTCCCTCCAAGTGTGTCTGCATCTATCCTAAAGTTGTCCAATGCCAGACAGGACGATGACCATTTTGTAAATGGGAACCAGAGGCTCAAAGAGACAAAGCACCATCTCTTCAGGGGAGCTTTCACCACTTCCTGAACCAGCTCAGATCCCCCCATACATGTTCTTACTGCACCCCTCAGAATTCTCTCCTGCACTAAAGACAACTAACTAGTGATTGGAAAAATGGTTTTGAGCCATTGGCACATAAAATGTTCTTTTAAATGGATTCTCCCATGTGTAAGCTATTTTTCAGATTACAGATTCACAGGTCAGAGTCAGTGAGGAAGAAATAAAGTACTAAACCCCACAGCAGGTAACCCTGGGGGTGGGGAGAGATCTGAACCAGCCTATCACCTCCCAGAGCTAGTCACCAGTTGTCTCATCTCAAATCACCCCCAGCCCAGATCCCATTGACAGTCAGGGTGACGGGGAGCAAGTTCTGCCCTGCCAGTACCTAGGTTCTGTATCCCACAGCAAGTCACTTCATCTTGCTAAGTCTTAAAATCTCAACTGTAAACAGACAAGAAAAGATGAAGGAGGGCCGGGCGGTGGTGGCGCACGTCTTTAATCCCAGCACTCGGGAGGCAGAGCCAGGCGGATCTCTGTGAGTTCGAGGCCAGCCTGGGCTACCAAGTGAGTCCCAGGAAAGGCGCAAAGCTACACAGAGAAACCCTGTCTCGAAAAACCAAAAAAAAAAAAAAAAGAAAAGAAAAGATGAAGGAGACATAGATGCACAGCCAGAAAGGTGCTTTGCAGTCATGACCAGTTAGGCTCTTAGGAAACAGAAAGGATGCAGGAGATGGAGAGAGGCCTAGAAGGAAGACAGACCTTCCCCCAACCTGCAGGCCCTGAGTGAGCCTGGGTAGCTCAGAGGAGAGGATACTCTGTGGTTGGCTGGACAGTCACCAGCAAAGTGTGGCTTTGGGGACCATCATGTGCTCATCTGCACTGTGTAGAGGGGGAGTCCTAATGCTTGACATGGAGTGCCTGGTGTCCTTCCCCACATACCACACTATTACACTCAGGGGAAACTGACTGTGTCCTTGTCCTTCTGTATCCAACAGGTGAATTGCTTCACGGCCAGTTCATCCAATTGCCCTAGCACCTAGTGCCAGGAGATAGAGAGTAAGAGACAGCTAAGCTGTGAATTCCAAAGCCAGGGAACCCCGCCTCCGGCCTCCAAAGGCCAGCATGATCAGACTCCTCTGTATTAAAACTGAACTGTGAACTTTCATTTAGTCTAGACAGCTGGAAGAGAGATGTTCCCTACTTGGTGACCTTTTTACAGATGAAAAAGCTATGGCTCAGAGAAGGTAACTGATTTGTCCAAGACACACAGCAGGTGAAATAAACCAAGGGGTCTTTCTGAGTCCATGTTTTTCTGAACTCCAGATCTTCCCTATTTCCCACTACCCCAGAAAGAATCTGGAAAGAGAGTGAAATTACTAACCAGAGAAAAGTCTTGGGTCCTTAGTTCAGGCTGACCCTGAACTAAAGGAGAGAGGACACGTGGAGGGGAGCAGCAAGAGGTGTCCAAGGAGGGTCCCTGTCCTAGCCCCAAGACCAAAAAGTCTGAAGGAAATGATCAAGGGAACGTGAACCGTGACTGCTGTGAGCAACAGGAGTCCCCAGAGTCCAGGCCTGGGGAACAAAAGGCCCAAACACAGCCCAAACAGTGAGGGGACTTGGAGAGTAGCAGTATGCCTTTGAAATTTCTGCAGCTCCCTTACTACACCGCCTAGTCCTGGAGCCCAAAGCTGAAGGTGTGCTGAGCTCTAGGCTCTATCATGAGCCACAGATCACTGAGATCTGTGCTCCTACAGCACAGATCACAATCACAGCCCACCACTACCACCACCACCTCACAAGTTTTGTTTCATTTTGTTTTCCTTTCTGCCAGATTCACTGAAACTTTTCTGACTTGTCAGCCTCTCAGCTTTCAATCCCAGGACCTGAGGCTGAAGGGTGGATCACCCCATGGCCTGGACTCCAATCCCAGGACCTGTCCTCACTGTGACACCACATTCAGGTTACATAGTCTCTCAGATTTTTGTTTGTTTGGGGTTTTGGTTGAACTCTCTTGGGGGGAGGGGGGTCTGCCTTGTATCATGGGGAAATAGATCTAACAGCCAGAACTGTTCACAGAGTTGACCACATAACGAACTTAATGTTATTTTTAGCTAGCATCCATTGAGCATAGAGCATGTTAATTCAGTTGTCACCCACAACACCTCAGCAGCACCTCCCACCTGTGGTATGGGTGGGTGGCTTCTTGTGTGCATTTGACATAGAATGAACTGAGGTTCAGGAGACTTAAGAGGTTTGGCTAGCTCTGGGGATGAGTTTCAGAAGAGCAGAAGACTTGAAATTTGTTGTTCCAACATGGCACCACAAGTTTGGGCCCCAGGCTAGAGTTCTCAACATCTTTAGGGGTGTGGAAATCCCATGAAAGTTCCAGATCCTGTCTAGCAAAAAAGTGCCCTTATGTAAGCCCGATTCCATTGGACCCATAAGCACCAAGTCACTTCTCCCCATCCTCAAAGGCCATTGACAAGCCAGTCCACCCAGCAGGTCTACAGGCACACCACACCACCACCAAATCTTGCTTCCTGGAATGTCTGAGAGACAGACACATAAAACAAACAAGTAAACAACAACAACCCAGAAGACAAATTAGAGCTGCCAGAAGAAAACCCAATAAAGAAAAGAATGAACAGAGGCAAAAAGAAAGAGAGGAGCGACTTGAGGCGCTAACCGTCTCTTGGGGGGGACAAAGGAGGGCTCTGGATTCATCGGAAATACTTGAAACTCTTAAAACATGAGCAAGTTGGAGAACTTTGAGTAATAGATGGTAACTAAGAATGGTTTACAATCATAAATAAACAAATAAAGCAAGTATGGAGACAGAGGGCCACACAGAGAAAAAAAGAGGATGAAAATAGGGAATATGGGACGGCAAGCAAAAAGGCTGATATTCTAAGACAGACTACCAAGGTAGGAAAAGAAGGCTGAAGGCAAACAGGAAGAAGGTTCTTCTAAAGTCTGCTGGGTGCGAGGCTCTGCCTCGGGCTCTGGCAGCTGCAGATGCCCCCACCCCGGCCCAGCTGACCTGGAGAACTCTCTTGGTGAGACCGGTCTTTTGCGCGAGCTGCTTCAAGTCCTTGGCATCGGGATTGTGGTTAATTGCAAAGTAAGACTTCATTGTCCGAAGCTGGTGGTGCTTGAAGGAGGTGCGCATGCGCTTTGTCTTTTGGCTGCTGGGGTAGGGCTGGTCACGATCCAGGTGTTCCGCATCGTTCTCGTTACAGCTCAACGCTGGGAAAGGGACGCAGAAGCAGCAGGTGAATTTCCTGACTCTGCCTGGTCCGCCAGTTCTGAGTCCACACCCTCACCGACCACTGACAAACACATCTAGTCTGGGAACCCAGTTGTGTGCACACACAACGTTAAATGGGGATAATGTCCCCATTTTCGATATGGAGAAAATGAAGCTCTCTGAAAATATGACCTGCCTGGGAAACAGTGGATTCAAACACCAATCTTGGAAAACAAAACAAAACACCCAGAAATCATCCTGTTGCAAGAGTAATGGGAAGAGCATCAGCGGAGACTTGTTGATAGCTTTTGGGATTTCATATGCTGCACTAAAAGGCTTTCTCTTTCTCTTATATGTGTATTTATTTTGTGTGTGGGGGGGGGTTCTGGGGGTTGAACTCAGGTTCTACAGAATTGGCAGCAAGCCCTTTGACCCACTGAGCTGGCTTGCTGGCCCCTAAAAGGCTTTCTTTGCAAGGCCACAGCTGCTGGACACAAAGCAACTCTTTTACAGATGTTGAGACTGTGGCTCGCAAAGGGAAGCCCACAAGCTCTGAGCCTCTGACAGGTTTGTTGCAGACCTGCACTCTTGTTTCCCAAGCACCCGCTAAGGAAAACCCTTAGCACTAGCACCCAGAAGTTGCTGACTGACAGCTTCCATCAATTCTCCCTCCCCAAAGGACTGTGTGGGCTCAGGGCCTCCAGCACCGCTACTGTTGGGAACTGCATCTTCTGGTTTAATCTTCAGCGCTGTCCTGCAAGCTGTTCCCAGTTTTGTAGAAGCAAATGGGGTTCAGGGGAGTTAGGAGAAGTTTGGCCACCTCAGGGAGAGCACAGGAGGTAGACTCTTACTGGAAGGGGAAGGAGTTGAAGAAGCATAGCAACATACATTAGATGCACACCTTACACTCTGGCTTTCTATATGTCACTGTCCCCATTTTAGAAGTGAGAAAACTAAAGCCAAGGAAAGGAAGTCACTCTCACACACTGGTAAAGGCTGAGCTCAGAGTCAACACTGGAGTCCCGCCCCCCTTCCTGCTCGAAGACTTCCAGGGGAGGAGGGATAAAGGCTGACTCTTCAGGGAGCCTGTCCCACCCCTAGGGGTTTTACTGGGGCCTGGGGAGGGCTCTTGGTTGGGAAGGGGTTAGAAACTTTGGGCGTCAGTAACTGCTCAGCTGATGCGGACACACAGGATCCCTCAGTAACTCCTATTTCATCCCAAGTCACCCTCTCTTTAAGAAACCGGGAAGGTAATATTCACCATAGTGCATGCCTGGAATAGAGGTGTCAAAACTAGCAAATGAATGCAAATAGTGCCCAGTTAGATTTGAATTTCTGATAAACAACAGATAGTTTTTGATTATCCTGTGTCCCAAAGATTGCATGGGCCCAAAATATCATAAAACTTTACCTAAGGTTTATATGCTGCTCGGAACATTTCTAATATTTTGCCCAAAATTCAGAATTAAGTAGCTATCCTGACAACACTACCTGAGACGCACTCTCCGGGGACCTCCCTCTCCCCTTGCCCCAAATGCCACTGCCTCTGAAAAACTCAGAGGATTTGGGTCTAACTTCTAAGTTTGAAGCTGCAAGCCAGGGACGACAGGGTTTGTATCCACGTGTACCAAAGCATCCGATGCCCCTTCCTCCTCCAACCAGTGTTCCCACCCGGAACAACAAGAGTGAAGAATTTAAAGGGGATCAGACCATGACTCCCGCTAGCTAGCAGCACTAAACCCGCTCAGGGAATGGAACCTCTTCTTTCTCCCAGTCCTCAGTTCTGCCGGGGTGGGGCAGACCTCCCCCATGGGGAATCTCTGGGCTCATCCCTCTACCCAGCCCCCACCTGGGCCTCACTGCTGTTAATGAGCTCCGTGGGGACCCTGGCGCCCTGTAGGCCCAAGGGAGGTGCCCTGAGCACGGCCTACTGTGGGGGAAGGTGGTATCGAGAGGAGGGAGAGCAGGAGGGGGGGGTGTGCAGAGATGACAGAGGTAGAAAGCTAGAGAATGGAAGGGGGAGGGGGCGGGAAGATGGACAGAGCCAAGGAAAAGGAGTAGGGAAATAGAGGAAGAAAGCAGTGGCGACACGGGGGCGGGGGGCGGGCGGTGAATGGGGAGTCCCGGAAATAAGGGGGATACATGGTGGGGAATCATTGTGACAGAACTAATCCTGGGGCTCAAGGAGACAAGGACCCTAAGGATAAGACTTTTCCAAGCGGCCATTGGCTAGGAAGTCGCGCCTGCTAGGAAGAGCTGAGGAGCGGACCAAGGTGGCCAGGCCAAGGCCCTGCGGGCGGTGAAGGCTGGGGTTGGAGCTGTAAGAGCCAAGACGGCAGAGGAGGCGCCGGTGCTCAGACCCCCCTCACTCGCACCCCTAAAGCCCGGGGCCGTGTGGGGATTCCCCAAGATCGGGTCTGGGGAGGAGCGAGGGACTGAGAGGAGGGGGAGAACCAGGGCTTTCTCCCCCCCCCCCTTTTTCCTCTCAATTAGGCCGATTCAATGGAGCTAAAGAGCTCGTAAAATCATGAATAATTTACTCGTGATCTGTTATTAACCCATCGGGTTTCGAGCTCTTGTCGCTGGGACTGAACCTGTAATCAAATCTGACTTCGCCTCATTTTACTAAAGACGAGACTGTAGGTTCAATTGTCTAAATAATGGATTGGAATCAAATCAGTAATTATGCCGCCAGGCACACACACACACACACACACACACACACACACACACACACACACGCACACAAAGCTGGGGCTTGGGGAGGCCGGGCTGGCCAACGGATATGCTTGCGACTCCCGCGGCCGCAGCGCGCAAACCGCGCCGCAAAGTGCACGTCCGGGGCCCCTCGCGGGCTCCGGCTACCGATCGCGCACCCCGGCCGACCTGCAGCCCGGCTCCGGGTTCGGGGAGATTTGTGTCCCGCCTCTGAGACAGGAGCAGCACGCCAGGACCAGAGGGGCCGCGGGAGGAGGGCGGCCGCGGCTCCCGCCCCGGAAGGACTTTCCGATCCGGCTAACCAAAGCCTAGGTCGCCCTACCAGGGCCTCGGGGCCCCGGGACCCCGGCTGTGCCCCTTCCCACAAAACGCCCCAGCTCCACCTCCTTCGGCAAGACAGTCTCCCCGAGAGTAAAGTGTCCGCATGTCTGGCCCCTGGGTGCGGGGTGCTTACACAAGCAAACTGGTGTCGGAAGCATGCGTTCCCCTTCCACACGCACTTGCCCCCACACACAGCCCACAGCCTCACCCACCGAGTCCCGCGTTCCAGCCCCAGTTGCCCCACGGCGCACGCTGCAGCCATTTCTCTCCTACCATCGCCGGGAGAGGAGGAAGGAGGCAAAAGACAGATCTGGGGAAGCCTGTGGACCCTCTCTTTCCAACTTAGTCCCGGGAGCCCCGAATAAGTGAGCCGCACAGCCACCGCCTATGGACCGAGCGCCGCTCCTCCCAGGACTGAGAGTCCAGGCGGGCCAAGGCCCGAGACCCACGCACACAAGAGGAACAGACAAACTGAGAAACACAGAGGCAGAAAGAAAAGTACAGAAAGGAAGGACAGGAAAGTGTGTGGGGGCCAAAGAGAAAAATGAAGTAGCAGAGGGGCCTCACCGGAGCCCAGCTACCAGCCACGTCTTCCCGCTGCCTCCTGGGAAGGATAAGGCTGAGCAACAAAAAGCAAAATTAAATCTCTAAACCTCTCACTCTTTTTGCACAATCACAACCGGGTGCTAACCTTGTGTGTCCAAAAAAAAAAAAAAAAAATCAGACTACTCCCCACACATCAGGTACCCTGGAGCAGAACCACACGCTTTCTTAGGGGAGCTGACGCGTCTGATAGAGGCCGCTGGGTTTGGGTAGAAACCGGCCTGAGCCGGATCTACTCTTTTCGGGCTTGAGTGATGAGGATGTAAGCTTTAAGAAAGGGCATCTATAGCAGTACTTTCGACAAATTTTACATCGTTGACCAACCACCACTTTCCCAACCGGGAGTTGCGTTTCCCCCTCCCCAGTCGGTCCCAGGACCCTCTAACCAGCAAGTTCGTTGGAACGGAAAAAGGACCTACTCCACTTGTCCCCCATTTTCCCCTCCCTAAGCAGTTCAGGCTCTTTAAAATCCTATGGGCCCCGACTTCTTCCTTCCCCACCGCAAGCACTCTACAGCCTTGGGTTTGTTTTGGTTTTGCACTCTTCCCCATCTTGTGATTCAGACTAGAGGGAAAAGTAGGAAGAAAAAAGATCTCAGCATCAGCTTTGTTGTTACAAACTTAAGAGGGGAAATAACTGCAAATAAAGTAGTTCGGAAGTCAGGCGAGTTCTGAACCTTCCCGGGCCCTGAGGACTTTCGGGCAGATGTTGTGGGGCCTTAGAACCTCCACCACTGTCCGGAGCCGGGATGGTGAGCGAGCACGATTGAGCCTCTCTGGAAAGGCCCGCACTTCAAAGAAATGCGAATTGAGACCCCTGCAGTCCACTGTGAGGACTCTCTTACTCCTGCTTCTTCCGCGGCGTGAGCTGCTTGCTACGAGGGGCAGGGAAATCTCGGAGACCTGCCCCTGCCCCAGATCCCGCTGGACAGAAGGACCCATAGCCTTTGCTAGTAACAACTCTAAGCCTGCCGCCCTGGGGACATTCCATATGACCGGGCTGCAAGCCAAACCCAACGGTGCCCTTGGCCACAGCCAGCCTTTTCTCTTGGGACCCTCGCAGCCTAGCTCTGATAGTCTCCCTACCTCAGCCGCGCCGCCACTCTGAGACTGTTTGGTGTCGGCGCCGCTTCGCTTTCTTTCCGCGCACTTTCTGCACAGCAAAGCGCGTTAGGCAAACCAAAGGCGTTTCCAAAATACAATTTCTCAGCGACAAGGTCCTGCACCTGGATCACCAGTGAACTACTGCATTCTCACCTAGCGCTTCAGTCGAAGGAGAACCGACCAGAAACCAGAGGGCTAAAGTTCCTTCTACCAGGCATCCTGGTGCATAGGGCCTGGAAAGCCGGGGCCAGAGTACCCGCTGTAAGCCAACGTACTGAAATCTTTCCCCCGACGCGGCCACGGCTTTCAGACAGTCTTGCACTCACCGGCATTGTAGGCTGCCAGATCCGCCCCGGGGCCCGGACTCTTGCGCTTTCTCGGCCTCCCTTTCTGCACAGTGCCCACGCCGTTGTAGTAGGGAAGACCCAGCGGGTTAGCCCCGGCTGCACCCAATCCTGCACTCTTAGCCGCTGCGGCTGCCGCTGCTGCCGCCGCCACGTCGGCATGGTTGAAGTGTGCCGGGTATTCGCCTTGCAGCAGCGCCTCGAAGTGCAAGCGGCAATAGACCAGGCTGTCCTTCATACCGAAGTGGTCGCCGGTGGTCAGCATCTTGTTACACGTAGTGCATGTGAAGCAATTAAGGTGATAAACCAAGTCCCGAGCACGCATCACCATCTCCGAGGCCGAGATGCCCAAGTGGCAGCGGGCGCAGCGCTGCACAGAGAACCGCCTGTGGGGACCATGGAGGGAGGGGCTGTGGGGACAAATGGTTGGGTATCTCCCCCCATATCCCTGTTCTCCGGGTGCTGCTGCCCTTGGGGAGGGGGATCCCCTCCTCAAGATGGACAGCCTGGACTTGACTGAGGATTAGTAGAGAAGGAACTAGATTTTAACCCAGGCCTGGCCCTATCTGAAATAGTTTCCCTTGACTATTTTCACACCCACAAGAAATTCTACTTTATTCAGAATCTGAGCAAGTCTTAGGAAAGACTTTACTTAGAATGGGGAGAAACTCCCTCACTTACCCCTTCCTCAACCTTTGCCCCTGCCCTCCAGACCAGCACCTGGGAATCCTACACACTGCTGTAATTTGGAAGAAACAGAGATGGGGAAAGAGAGAAATAGAGACAGAGACATACAGAGAGAATACATAAATAGACCCTAACTCTAAAGCTGGGGAGGAGAAAAAGGGACCTCGGTTCTTACTCGTTAGCCCTGGGCCAACTTTTCCCACCACCCCACCCCTAAAGACTCAGAACTGCTGCACTATCCTGGCTCTCCCTCCAACCTGGTTTCACATCAGCCAGGCTGCCAGAGTTTTTGGGTGTTTCCTTCTATCCCTTCTGGTTGAGTCAAGAAACTTCAAAAGGGAAAGGAGTGTGAAGACCTTCCCCCCCAACCCCAACACACACCCAAGCTGAGTTTTTACATGCCCTAAACTCAGAGAGGAGGGTCACTTCAGCTTTTCTGTTCCTATATTTCGTAATTCTTTCCAAGAGTGCCCCAAACTGCTAATGTAGAAAGCTGTTACCAAATCTGGTGGGTGCTGGCTTGGAGAATGAGGGTCTTGGGTAGGGCAACCTCTACTGGGAGCAAAAAAAAAGGAAATGGAAGGTTCAGGTCCCTGAAGGCCAGCGGGGTCTGGGTAGGACCTACCTGTAGTAGTCTTCTTTGCAGTAGATGCTGCCATCCTTGCTGAAGCAGGTGAGTTCTGACTCCAGGTTGAGCTTGCATTCACAGCACTTGAGACAGCGCATGTGCCACTGCTTGTCCACCGCCAGCAGGTAGTATCTGTCAGAGATCTTGCCCCCACAGCCAGCACACAATGCGGCTCGGTCACTGCTGATGGATGGCATGGTCTACCAAAGGAGAAGGTAGAACACTGTAAGCGGCAGCCTACAGCTGTGCTCCCACCAAGAAAATCGCCCTGAGCTCCTTCCTTGGCCCGGCTTAGCCTCGAAATTCTCCATCTAACAGGCCGGATCAGAGCAGCTAAAAGTCCAAGCTACAGAGCTCAGCTCCAAGCAACCACTGACCCAAGCCGCAGCTCCAGTTTCCAGTTCTAAGTTGTTCTTAGGCCTTAGGTCTCCCTATTCGTGCCCTCCTGCCCTTGCCCCTGGAATGTCCCCGCAGCTTTTAAGTATTGGGCTAGAGGGGCCTCTTCCCCCAAGCTCTTCAAGGGAACTCCTCAAACTGTTTATTAAAAGCGCTGGGCCCCAGTAAAGAGCTAAGGGGTAAAGTAAGGTGAGTATTAAAAGTCTTGCTGCACACACACTCCTCTTCAGAAAGGCAGCAGGGTTCCTGGCCCCAAGCCTCAGTAGTCCCTGGATCCTTAAACCAAAGGTTCAGTTAGGGCAGGTCCAGCAACTTCTGGCTCTTCTACTACACCACCAGCTGGGTCCCGCTTGGGTCTTGGGAGAAGGTTAAGTGGGATATAGGGCTACCTTCCAAGAGGGTGCAAGGCAGGCCCAATCCGAATCTTTTCCTGACCAAATTGAGGAGCGGGGGGGTTATCCAGAAAGAAGGGCTGCTCAGGGGAAATCGGGAGGTCACTGAGCTGTGGCTCTCGCTCTAGAAGGGAAGCTTGGGCCAGGCTTCCCACCTCCTCGGTCTCTAAAGGTCACTCTGCAGCCGCTGCCTAGGCAGCGTCTACTAGTCTGGCCCCGGGGGAGGCTATTTGGGGCCGGGACGGCGGAGCCAGGTACAGAGAACCTAATGGAGTCTCCTTCCGCAGAAGCCAGGCCGGAGCCTGAACTCCGAACCATTGCCTGGCCAAATTTGGCCAGCTAGGAGCACCGGGACGCGATCAACGAAAATTGTTAGTCCAGAAATCCCAGGGCCCTGAAATTGAGCTAGGGAGAGAGCCCGACTGCCAGGAGACTGAAAGCGACGCAAACCAGCTAGAGCCACAGGGCTCCCACCAGTCCTCCCTTTTCCTGAGGCGCCAGTGGCAGCCGCAGCAGCCGAGTGATGAAGAATCAGGACTGAGGACCCAAGCGCCCGGCGAGGGGAGAAGAGAGTGGCCTTGGGCTTCCACTTCTAGAGCAACGTTCTCCTCCACCCTCGGGGTCCAGATCTGGGTTTCAACCTTGACGCCCTCCTTCGCCCCAGCGGCTAGTTTTCCGCTGAGCCTGGCGCCCGGGGCCTCGCACCCTATTCGAGGATCCACAGCCTCGGTCCCGTGCGTCTCGAAGGACTCTCCCTAAAGTTCGGGGAGCAGAGGCGCTGGCCGGCCCCGCCAGGTCCCAGCTCCTAGCCCCAACTCCACAGCCGCACGCCTACCGTCTCCGTGTCGCCGCGGTCGATGGCGGAGCTGATGGCAGGAGCCTCGCTCTTGGCCCTGCGGTCCATCTCGTCGATGACCCCGTGCACCTCGGGGCCCGACAGACTGTGGAACAGCATCGCGGCGGGACCGGGGACGCGGCTGCCCCGAGGAAGGGCTTGCCCCTCGCCTCAGCTGCCTGGCGCTCCCGGCGTTAACCGACCCGGTGCATCGCCACCGCGGCCCCGGCCCCGCCCGAGCTCGGCTGCGCCCCCAGGCCAGGCTCCGGGCCCCGGGCCCCCGCGGGCCAGGACGCCTCCCGCCGAGGCGTGGGGGCAGCTACATCGTGGGGCGCCTGGGCGGCGGCGCCGAAGCCAGGGTCACAAGGGCAGAGGGTGAGGTGGGGGCGGGAGACCAGGGCAGAGGTCGGCGCCCGCTGCGGGCGCTTTTACGCTGCGGGCATCGCTCGCTAGGCTCCGGCGCTGAGGGCGCAAATCAGGGGCGCAAACTCTGCCTCGGGAGGCGGCGGCTGCAGTCGGGGTTCACCCTAGAACAGCCAGGTGCCTGGGGCGGCCCAGATGCCTGGATGTCTCTTTCCCCTCGGGGTGTGTTCCCAGCCAAAGGCGAACTGGAGTAGGGGTCTCTGCGAAGCCTGCGAGCTGAGCCGAGCCACCGGGAGAATTGAAGAGGAGGAGGAGGAAGAAGAGGAGGAGGCGGCGGAGGAGGTGGAGGAGGAGAAAAAGGAGGAGGAGCAGAGTGGGAGGAGGAGCCGTCGGCCGCCGGCCCAGCCGCGCGCTACGCTCTCCCAGCGCGCGCCGGGCTCAGCCCCGGTTCTGCAGTCCGCGCCAGCGCAAGCCTCCGCGCCTTTTCTACAGCCGCGCCTGACATCACGTCCTGCCGCCGTGCCATTGGCCGCCCGGCGCCCCAGGCCTTGGCAGCGCGTGCTCCGGGAAGGCGGGAGACCCAGAGGGAGGGGAGAGGCTAGAAGAGGAAAAGAACGGAGAGAGGAGGTGGTGGGAGCTGGTGGGCGAGGCTGGAGGAGGGGGCAGGAGGGAGGGAGAAGGGAGAGCGCGGGGTTTGGAGTTTCTAAGCTACGAACAGTTTCCTGTGTTTCATCTGGAAGGAAAATTAAACCTTTCCTGCCGTCTCTATCCTAAGAAAACGCAGCCAACGGATGCGTGAGGAGGTCTCCATTCTCCCCTTTTGCCTTTGGAACCGGGGGTGGAGGGGCAGAGAAGAACAGGCCCAGAATACAGTTTCGAGAGCCTTAGGCTGCTTCCCGCGCGGCTCCGCTTTGGTCTGGGGCACTGCTCTCCCGACTACGTGGGCCGCGGCGCAGGCCTCTTGGGGGCCAGGCGCAAGAAACGCGGGATCAATGACTCCCACGGGTAGAGGGCCAGCAGCAAATCCTCTCTCTAAGCGAGCTAGGGACTGTACCATCAGGCGTGTTGCTCCTGGATTTCCCCCTAGCCTCTCCAGTCTGGAAGAGTGGAAGTCTTTAGGAAATCAAAAAAAGAAGCAACAGTCCATAGCTCTCCCTTGTATGTGCAGTGTGATCCCAAGAAAGTGACTCAACCTCCTTTAACACTGTTCGACTTTCTCAATGGGAAACAAGAAGGTCCCCTCCTTTTGGGTGTTTGGGTCTGATGAAAGAAAGAAATGAACGGAAAATGCCTGGAACATAGTAGGCACTCAGAAAATTCCTTAATTGCTCCCTCTTTTTCCTTTCCTATTCAAAACCTTCTCACTCTGGGATACACTTGGCAGTTCTTAAAGACCACAGAACCATTCTCTTCCTATGGGGCACTCCATTCCACTAGCACCCCCCCCACACACACACACCCTATGGTATCTGAGTCCACCCAGCCACCGGGTTGCACAAGGACCAACAATAACATGGCCTGCCCAGCAAATCCCAACTGCCAGCCCGGACTGAGTGCCTTGGCTGAACCCAGGGCAATGGCCAGGTGTCTGGTGAACAGGGGTTCAGGAAGTAAAAAAGTGATTCTGAGTGAAAAAAAGAAAAAAGAAAAAGGGCAAGTCAGTTACAGAAACTCTTCTTCAGGGTTCATTTTGCAAGTTACTTTCATTCCCTGTAAAGGGGGGGTAGTGTAGTCTGAAATGTCAGTCTGCCTACCTGGCACAACCAAAGGGAAGCCAGGACCTCTGCAGTTTATCTTACAGGGCACACAGTTGGGGCAGTATGAAGTCACACTTTCCACATACTGTTCAAAACTTTTGCACATAAATAAGTGTTACACTTGTGGTGCTCAAGTTTGTACCATGTTCATCTCTTTTGGCAAAAATACAGCTAGCACGAATTTCATCGTTGTTGGCAAAACCATAGCCAGCACTAATGTACACGGTGTGTCTACAGGTGCACATCATATCCAAGGAGACATCTGAACACGCACTAACACTTGTGTACTCAGGCAAGCCTACTTAATCTCAATGAGCTCCTATCAGGCATATTTGCAAAAACTCTTCAAGTTATACATTTGCAAGTACACACTGTACATATAAAGATGCCCTAACTTGAGGGAAAGACTATCAATCTAAAGACAGGAATGCACATGTTCAGACAGTCAAATTCAATGACTGCATAGACCCTGGCCCACCTCTAGGAATATACAAGGACGTTATACTGGGGCATCTGGAACACTTTTTTCAAAGAAAAGGAGGAAATGCAAATTGAATCTGGGACTCACCAGGGAATCATCAGGATGTCGCTCAAAGGGTAGGAAACTTTTATAACAAGCTTGGAATGTGTGTCCTTGGTGCTGGCTGGGCTCAAAGGGCTGCTTGGTAGCTTGGGAGGGGGTCCTTGGTGACCCTTGTTAAGAACTACCCAGGGGACAAGGAACTATACCCACAAAGAGATGTACACCATTCGGTACCTACCTCTCTGACCAGCAGTCCCCATCAGTCCTTGGCCTGAACTTTCCGGCCGTTGGGACCGCCACCCAGGGCGCTTCTCTATTTATCCCTCTGCATCCGGCTGGGACGCGAAAACGTCAGTTTATTGAGGCTCAAGCGCATCTCCCGCAGCGGGGCGGCATCTGGGCACCCCGGCCCTGAGTTCAGAGGCCGCTAACTTTGCTAATCACTGGGGGACGTCGTGCAACTGCTTTACCCTGTCCTCGGAGACTAAGCAAGGCAAGGAACAGGCTGTAAACACAGATCCTGACACGTGAGTGACATTTACACAGTGCGAGGAGCCGCAGCCAAGGGAGAGACAGGGGGTGGGGTGGGGGTAATCAGGCAAACACAGGTAACTGGAACATTCACAGATGCATGGAAGGGCGGCCTCTTGACCCCCTCCCCCGGTCTAGGGTAAAGCATTCTCAGGTCCCGGTACCCTGAGTTTTGTGGAAGGTGACAGGTGAACGGGATTCAGGTCTGGCCACTGTCGCCGCTGCCTACCTCCCTACCATCTGCTTCCCCGCAGACTAGCAGACCCGGCGCATAATGAGGTAGCAGCCTCCAGCCGGCCACCGTGACTAACTCAGAACAAAAGCTCTCCTTCTACGCCTTCTCCAACAAAAGGGCCACCAGCCCCGGCGCTCCCCAAAGGCTGCGGGGCTACCGGCTGCTGGCTGCGGAGATGTGGCGCGCAAACTTCCCGGGGCTCCCGGGGTTGGCGGCGCCACCGAGCCGGGACTGCGGAGGGAGGAAGTGCCCTGCTCAGGGAGAAAGTAAAGCCAGGCCCGAAAAGGGGTGGAAGGGAGGAGGGTGCGGGCCGCAGCGGAACCAGGGTGATTGATCTGCTAGCTGTTCCCGGCGCTTCGTCCCGTTATTAGAGACGGCCAAACCAGAGCCACGCAAATACCCTCGGAATCGCCAACTAATTGACGCTGCAGGCAACTATTTCATTGTGCGCACTGGTTTTATGTCTTCATAGCCGGTGATTGACAAGGTGTAATTAGTCATCTCACTCGGTGATAAACATGGGCACCCTCCTCCCGCGGCATCAGGCCGAGTGTACCAGCAGAGGAAGCGATAGTTGACGCTGATATACCATTAAATCAAAATGAAGACGTTCAGAAGTGTGTGTTTGCTGTGACGCTCTCGTGGTTTATTTCTCAAATACGGCACCAACAGATTTACTTGATTTGCAAGTTAACTACAACATTAACTGGTTTTATTTATTTTGCCTCTTCCTTTCCTCTTCCTAGGCAGAGATGTTACTCTTGGAGTATGTGAAGACAGTTTGCTTTTTGACAAGCGAGCGAACGGGCGCCCAGATTTCTGCAGCCTTTGGAGTCTCCCGGGAGGGAAAAGGAGATAGAGCAAACCTCGGACTGGGGCACCATCCGGGAAAGGCTTGGAGCAGGGGAACCGCCCCCTTGGCCCCAGACTCTTCTGCCTAGGGTTCCCGGCTAGGGTTCTACTAAAAGATTGCCTCAAACTCTGAGGATGGAGCTGGGGTTTAGGGTTCCAGAAACCTCTCGAATAACAACTGTGGCGGAGAAGGAAGCTATGCCAACATTTCTTCCTAGCCTCACAGCCTTGAAAGAACTGTTTTCTTAAACTTGTTGGCCGCAGTCACGGGGCCAGTAGCCCGCCACTGTTGACCCTGTCCCCAGTAAAGCATAACTTCTCTATGATTGCTTGTACCATTCAGCAAATTACACGCCTTGCTAACTAAAGTGGGTCTTGCTCAGGAAACACACTCTCTCTCTCTCTCTCTCTCTCTCTCTCTCTCTCTCTCTCTCTCTCTCTCTCTCTCCTCTCTCCTCTCTCCTCTCTCCTCTCTCCTCTCCGCGGTTACTGTTACTGAGGCTGGTTACTCATTTCAGAAACCTGGATGCTTACATTTTAACAAGGAGGAGGCTTGGTCTGTTTTGAGAGCATCAACTGAACAAATCCACCAGCATCTGAAAATCAGTCTCCAGGTTACCCCCACGTTCCCTCAGGAGACCCCATTTGGGAACACTTCCGGAGCTTTTGCCTTCTTTCTAACCTCTGCTTCTTGCTTATGGAGCAGAGAAGTGAAATGATGATTTTCCCCGCCAGGCAAAGGAATGTGGAGAGGAGGCAGCACCAGGAAAAGGCGGAGTTAGGGTCATGGGTGGTAGGAAAGCCCTGCACCTTCGATGATGTCCTCCATCCCCAAGCTTGCAGGCCTTGTTCTGGGAAGCGGGAGACTGCTTTATATTGATGGGCGAGGTTGTCTGCAGCCGCTAATCTGCTCAGGGATGGCTCTTTATAAAACAGGCTCACTGCTTTGGTCAACTAGTAGCCCAATTCCTTCTCTTCTCCCTGAAATGATCTGAACAAACTGCCTCCCTGGGCACCAGCTAAGAAGGTTGGGGAACTAGCCAGGGCGGTCTCTCTCTCTCTCTCTCTCTCTCTCTCTCTCTCTCTCTCTCTCTCTCTGTTAAATGCACTGAACTTAAAATGAAACACGAAGTGTGAATTTCAGATTTGGACATGATGCATCAGGAAACACGAAGGTTGGCAGCCCTTTCCTCCCCTCTGCCTTTCGGTAGCAGGTATTAATATTGTATTAAACGTTATGGGAAAGTAAGAGCTGTGGAGAGGAATGTGCTCAGATGCAGTTTTGTTAAGGTTTTTATCTGTGATTATGGTTCCAGATGTAGAAACTCCCGGAGGAGGGAAATGAGGGGCTGCTGGCATGTGACATGTGTTTTAAGGTGTTTGGCAGTGTTTCTCAAAGTGGTGACAAAATGTTCAATTTTATTACGGGGAATTGGTAAGAGAAATAGGAATTCTAGGCCAGAAATTGCTCACCTTCAGCAAAAACAATTTACCATCATGATTAGGGTGTAGAAAGTTTGTATCTGAGCCTTCTTCAAATCACATTGCCAACAATATAAATCTGTCAGATCAAATTATTCTTAAAGAATAATTGCAAGAAAATACACAATAGCTAATTGCATCCCTTACCCCCAGCTAATTTCCACAAAAAGGTATACACTGCCCTGGAATAAAAAAGAAAGTGAATATTGCAACAAGAGGCCTTGTATTTCATGTGCTACAACTATATCTTTTATTTAGAGGGTCAGTTCTTTTTAATCTAGTCCAGAATAACAACCAGTCCTAAGACATTTTGCTAACCCCTGCTCTGCAAGTCTTTCAGATTGAAGTGTGTATGCACTTGTGAGCATGTGTGAACGTGTGTGTGTGTGTGTGTGTGTGTGTGTACACACATGGGGTGAAGAGAGAGAGAGAGAGAGAGAGAGAGAGAGAGAGAGAGAGAAATTTTCTCACCCAGGGAACTAAAGTTGCTTAAATAGGAATCAGGAGAACTCTGTTGGAGAAAGTAGGGATGTGTCAACGGGGTGGGGGTGGGGGCGGGGGGGGGGAGGACATAGATGAAGTACCAGGGGGCTGGCATCTCTTCTGCTTTCACACACTTAATACTGGAAATATTTCCCACCAGCCTTTCTTTATTCAAAGGCATCTCTTCCTCCCTCTCAGAATGCAAGACACCCTAAACTCCATTTTAAACACAAGTTTCTCTATAAATCTTTTATGAGCTTCACATACACCAGCATTAATAGATTTGGGTGCCCAGCCATGGCTCACTAGCCTGAAGGTGGGTTTGGTAAATATTTCCACAGAACAGAAAGAGGTTTTGCCTTAAGATTCTGGGACCTGGTTTCTCCCTGGATCCCCCATCAAAGTCCAAGAGACTGTACCCACTTCCTGACACTTCTGCTGCTGTGCAAGTCACCCCACACCTAGTACACCAATTCAACCCCATCCTTTCTGTCACCTTAGCTGAGGGACACTGCTTTAGACTCTCTAGCTCTGACATGGTTTTACCATCACAGATCATACTAGGTTTTAACCCAAATTGCACTTTCCTTGGGAGTCCAGACACTTTCTCTCTTTAGTGTGGGCCCAGGCATTTTTCCAACTGGAATAATGAGTTTGGGAGAGAAAATGGCTAACATGACTACCATCTTATCCAGAGCTCTTAGCAAGACCCTTCCCCATCTCCAACCCAACTTTCCCCAGGTCTGATTAGCTGTCCAGAGAAGTTGCCATTGTCTCTTTAAGTGAGGAATGAGTCATTTCCCACAGATGCCTCTCTGCTGAAGCCCAGCCACTAGGCACCCCCCCAGCATTTTTTTATTCTTCCATTAATTAAAACAACTAATGTCCCATTTTTTATCTTTGAATGAATGGAAATCATTAGAGCCCTTGCAGGTATATGGGAAATTCTGTTTGCTTAAGTATTTACACTTTGATTTCCTATAGACTCATTTTTCAAGCATAAAGAGATTCAAACAAAACAAACAACAACAAAAAAAACCCAAAATCTATGACACTTTGCAATGAAATATGAAAACTAGTTTGCAATGAGCTTATGAGGATCTCTGGTAGGAAGAAATGCTCTGAGGATCCTGTACTCGCACCAAAGCTGACCCTCTGATAAAGGGGCCCTAGACACTTAAGGCAGACATTGATAGGTCAGCAGACTCAGGTTTTAATTTGTGCTTGTTTGGAGTCAGATGAGCTCATCCAAGTTGACTTTCAAACCACTGTGTCACCCTCAAAAGTACATAAGAAAAAAAAAGTCAGTGCACAATTGGGTCTGTTTGAAACGTCCTCATCAGTTGACCGGTTCAGCTTACATCTCCATTTCTGGGGGCAGCCATAATTAGAGCGATCTATTTTGCATTTACTTCTCTTTGCAAGCAGTACATTATCCACTCTTCCCATGCTTATTAAACAGTGCCACCTGCACCAGATCCAACAAAGCTCTCCCATCAGTCAGGCCCCGCTAAGGGTCCCAGACCATATATTACCATTAACTGAAGCTCAATTGAATAGTTAAAGATGAGTAAAACCAGCAGTTCCCAGGATCTGTTTATGAAAATCTTTTCAGCAAATAAAAATATGAATTCTTCAAATTACCTTTATAAGCCTGTTTCATTTTGTCTATATAGTAATTCAAGCAGCATTTATCAAATTGTTGAATTAATGAACTATCCTCTGTATGTCACCAAGGTGCCTCCAGCACAAATGTTCGTAGGTACTAGCCAATGAAGTCAATATTTTGTCACTCAAAGCCTCTGACGCTGACCACCTTGATAGCCCTAATGGTGTAAAAAGGATCTGAAGAGCCCAAGACAAGGCTAAGAAGCAAAGGACAATTCTCAGGAAACCAGCCATGGATCCAGAGAAAGGGAGAGTCAGAAGAAAGTAAGGCAGAAACAGAAGAGACAGGCACAAAATGAATCTGCATAGACATCAGTGGCTACAGAGAGACACAGGAAGTTTCCAGCAAACATAGGACATTTCTGACATTCAGATCCAAAGCTGATGATTTACATATATTTAAGAGCCTCAAACCTCAACGTGGCTTGTTCTTTTAAAAGCTTCCTGCTTTGTTCCAAATACTGCTTATCGTTGGTATTGTCAACAGCTCTGCATCTGGGAGAGATTAATTAAGTGATAGGTCAGACACAATGAGGTGAAAGGGCATGTCCACCCAATCAGGGCTGATTCATCCATTTCAGGGTGGATCAACTTTTTTTTTTTTTTTTTTTTTTTTTTTTTTTTTTTTTTTTTTTTTTAGAGAGAGAGAGAGACAGAGAGAGAGAGAGAGAGAGAGAGGCCAATTTTGGTCCCATCTCAAGGGGGGATTTGTCAATAGGGATGTCTGAGCTCCTCTGGTGAGGGTTCATAGCTGGAAAAGAATGTTTTGCAGACAGACCAAAAAAAAAAAAATCTGAAAAATCTGTCTTTTTAAGGTATGAAAACAAGTCCCAACTATCAATCCTGTCTGTATGCTTAGGTTTTCCAGTCTGGGTGAGAGCTCATTTTCCTAAATATAATTATTTTATAAAATAAATAATTGGATGGTTATAAATAAGATTGCTATATAACAATAAAAATTTGAAAGTTCATTTTCACTCCCTTCTCCTCTCCCTAAGTGTTTGATGCAAGGCAACTCCTTCCTCTCAAGTCCGCTTTTAATTTCTAGAAAGTGAAATGTGAGAAAGACATAGGAAAGAAAGGGAGTAGGAGAGGAAGAGAGAGGAAATGAAAGAGGAAAAGAGGAGAGGGTTCTAGGTGTCATGGGCTAAATTTTTCCAAACCAATTAGAGATTATCTTTAAATCTCCATCCTCCAACCCTCCACACCTTTCTAAATAAATCTTTAGATTAATGAGAAATTAGTTAATTAGGGAAATCTATGTGGCCAGTTAGTGTGGTTCCTAAGCAGAAGGGGTGGGGGACTTTAGATCCTACCCCAGAAATGGTCCCTCCTCATTTCTTCATTGGTGCATCAATGTGGGTCAAAACTGGCCGCAAAATTGTGTGTGTGTGTGTGTGTGTGTGTGTGTGTGTGTGTGTAACAGACAGATGGACGGACAGACAGACAGATGTAAATTCTGAGCCTGTGAACAAGGCTGGGTCAGGTTAAAGTGATTTCTCTCTGGGCAGACTCCAAGTAAGATATTTGGAATATTTTTATTTCATTCTTGAGCATGTCTGCTAATGCGATTCCCATTTTCTAAGGTTTCTCCCCCCCTTTTCTTTTCTTTTTTCAGATGGGCGTTAAGCAATGGTAGGGATGTTATTCAATTGACTAGCCATTTCCCTTTGCCCGAGAAACCAAATGCTAGTTTCTTAGTTATCCAATTCTTCAAATCATCTGGGATCTATCTATATTTCTAAAACTGAGCAGAAATACTTAACAGCCTGATCAATATCCATTGACCATCAGCACACCTCACACCCTAACATGCACAGCTTGATCATGTATATTTGATCATTGAAAAATTCAGAGCATCTTTGGCAGTATATCAAGCTTCCCATAAAATAGTCTGTCTCTTTCTGTGGTCTTAAAAAAGAGTGTGAGTTGTTCTCTCTCCTGCATTCATCTATCCATCCATTTACACACCCACCCACCCACACCCACACCCCCCCACACCCCCCCCACACACACACAGAGACAGAGAGAGACAGAGACAGAGAGACAGAGAAAGACCTCCTTCCTGGAGAATTTATTGCTCATATATTTGATGAAGAACAAGGTAATTAACTGCAAGGCTGTACATCTGGGCAGCACTTCATATCCATTGCAATAATAAAACACTTTTTTCACATTTTAGCTGAAGAAAGGCTTAGTCCTGCCCACAGATTCAGAGGACCCCAGAGTCTCTGTGTGCAAAGCCTCCTTGTTATAAATCTTGCCTTCCTCTTAAGTGATGGCACACACAATTGCACCAAGGGACACTAAGTTTACTGTGCAAAAGCATTGCAGGAAAAGCTGGTCCCTTCTCAAAGCTTTAGCATCAGCATGCGGTGATTTGAAATATATACAGCTGATTCTTGCACCCCCAATCTGCTAGGCAGCAAACTGGGGCAAGAGTCCAAGGACTTGTCCTGTAAAGGGCCACAGGATCCTAAGGGCTGATTTCCTGAGAATGTGCCACTATGATCTAGTTACCCCAAAAGGAACCATTTGTGTCGAATTTTCTCATATTCAGGGTCCAGAAAACTGTTTCCAAGTTTCTCCAAAAGGGAACCCACAGATACATTAAAATCGCTGTAGGGATGTGACCCAAAGAATACATCTGGCAGACCTGCCCCAAGTTCCCAGCTCAAATCCTTAGAACCTCAACCCCAGAGACCACCCCTATCCCCAGCCTGGAAAAAAAAATTACCTGCAGAACCTCCCATCTCCGGAGTCCCCTGCTCTGTATTGTAAACTGTGCCCAGCACAAATTATTGGGGGGGGGGCTTCCTTCTAAAAGCAGCAGCATCTGGGCCGAGGCTCCCTTCTTTAAAGGAGGGAGGACTTCATATGATAATACGTGTAATATGATATGGAATGACAGAATGCATGACAGTTGCCCATAATACAGAGAAGTCAGTCAAAGGACAGAGGGGACATTTGGATAATTACCATCCATTGGCTAGTCAATCACTCGAACAGAGAGAAACTGCACAAAACCCACAATGGAGTTGGGAAACAAAAGAGACCCGAGCCAGACTCAGGATTAACCGGTCTAAAGCGATCTAAATGCTTTTGTGTCTGAAGAACTGAGGCTCCCGGGTTGCCCCCCCTCGTCCCAGGGAACTAATTGCGGGGATCAGAGATAAGGCTCTCTCCTTCCTTTCCTATTTCTTTGTAGACTGCTCACCACACAGTGAAAAACAAATGATTTCTCTCTGTGTGTTCATTAAACTACTTTAAAGTTAAGGGTGCAGGAGGGAAGCTAGGTGTAGCCCCCTGACCAGAGGTTGAGAGGATCCCCCTTGGAAGGTGCTAGAACAGGCTCCCTTGGCCTTAATTCTTTGTTTGAAGGTGAAGTCTTTCCCTCTTGCCCCCTGGACGCAAATGCTCGCGCACCTGACTCAGGCTGGGCAGCTGCCTCCGTTCTGTCAGAGATGGACGACTGGTACCCGGATTTGAGTGAAAAGTCTCTCTGCATTGCCCCCACACTAGAAAAACACCAGGCCCCTGCCCCGAGTTAAATACTCCAACTGCACATCTAATTAAGTGGGGTAAAGGGGTAACAGAGAAGAGCGCCTAGCCTTTCAGCATGGGAGGGTGCCGCCAACAGAGACGGTTGTAAATTGTGGGCAGAGAGAAATTTTTTCTAGACTGAAGAGTGAGAAAGAGGGAACAAACCTTCTAAACTGGGAGGGAGAGAAAATATGCTTGTTGGGAAAAGGAAGAGAGAGACCCACTTCTTGCTTAGGGGAAGGAGAAGAAACATGTCTCTAAAGAGACTTCAGAAATGGTGACTTCAGAAACCGAGAGATGATGGTGAGAGAGGAAGAGAATTCCTTAAAAGAGGTGGACGCTAGAGCTCCATACCCGAAAGCCAGACCCTCCGCTCCCAGGACTGGAAGACTGCTAACTATCACCCAGTTCTTTCCAGGGTCTCAATCCACAATTCATCTGGTGTCCCTGGCGGTCCCTCGCAGGTTCCAGGCTGGGTGGCAGCCGAAGCGCCTATGCCGACCCGCGGGTGCCCGCGGTGGCTCAGCCCAGCGTCCTGTGCGCAGCCCTCCCGGCCCGGCTCCTCTTACCTTGGCGAGCACTCGGCAGCGGGTGTGGCCGGCTCTGCGGGCAGCCCCGGGCCGGGGCCGGGGCGCGGGGGGCGGCGGTGCAGGACTGGGGGGCAGCAGCAGGGTGAGCACTGGAAGGGCTGGCACGGTGCCCAGAGGGGGGGACCGGGCGGAGGGCAGCCCCGGGGCCTGGTGATGCCCGCAGGGGGCCGGGGAGGGGGAGCGGGGAGCGGGCCGAGGGACCAGGGGCTCCCTCCTGGGGCCGGCGGGGCGCTCCAGCCTGAGGGGCCGGCCGGGGAGCCCGGGCGGCGCAGCGGTCGGAGTGGCGGCTGGCTCGCCTGGGCTGACAAATCAATCAGGGCCCGCAGAGCCCCGGGAGCTGCCACCCTGGCTGCGGCGCGCGATCCCCGCGAGCCCCGCGCTGCCAGCTGACGGCTGCCTCGAGTGTGCTCGGACCGGCCGCGGTCATTAGGCTGCGGGTGCGGGCGGGGGCTGCGGGGCCGGCGGGAGCGCTGGGAGGAGGCGACCGCGCCGTAGCGTCCTGGCCTGGGCGCCCCGCCCGCTGCCGTCCCGCGCCCGCTGGGCTCCTCGCCCCCACCCCACCCCCCGCCCCGTCACCGGCTTCGCTGTCCCCGCTTCCCGTTTGGCTCGGCCCGCCTCCCTCTGTCTCCATCCATCCCCGGTGTCTGTCGATCTCTCCTGTCCTCCCTGGAACCCTCCCTGTGTCCCCAGATCTTTCTCACTGCGCCTCTCTTTCCCAAGGTGGGGCTGCCTCTCTTACCCCTCGCTCCTCGCTCATTCTCACCGATTTCTCCCTCCCTCTCATTTCTACGCCCCCCTCCCCCGTTACCCCTTTCTCCCTCTGCTCGGAAAGATTGGCTGTTCTTTCCTGTCCCTGTTTGGAACAGAGGACCCCAAATCCAACCCAAGTCATTTCCCTGCCCTGGGACCTCAAACAAGTACCCGACCCCTCAGTTGCAGTTTCATTTATCTTTAACACAAGCTAGTAAACAAGGAGGGAGGCTTGTGAAGCAGGGTATGGCAGCAGGATGTGCCAGTGGCTCTGGATCCCCTCCTGAATCTCACACATTAGTAAACGCAGTAGCCATCGTGGCAGCCGCTTGGCGACCAGGGCACCCTGAGACCAATTTAGCAGGGAGCATCAAGGGTTTCTTCTGGGCTCTCCAAAGCTCCTCCTGAACCCTAACTGTGGTTTCTTAATCCCTGCTCCAGATTTTGGTCGGCACGCCCCAGAGCTGGGTCTGATATCCCAGGCTGTGTTATCTGCTGGTTCCTTCTTACCAGGCCCTCTGATTGACCTTTAGGCACCAAGAGGTGCTTCCTAGATGGAGTGCGTCTTCAGAGTCAAACAGATGTGAGTTCGAGGTCACACCATCTCAAGCTTGTTTCCTCATTAGGAAACAGAAACAATTGCCACTTTTCTTTTTGGTGTTACGAGTTAGATTATTAGTAGTTTGTCTAATATGCCAGTTTATGGAAGGTTTCCGGTCTGTCCTAGCTTTTATTCAGGTTCTGTGGAAGGGATGGCAACTCACAAGGCAGGTGTGGTTTCCACCTATCTACACTGGCTCCTAGTTGGGGAGGCAGACTAGAGTGCAGGGATACATATGGTAACAGCAGAGTGAGTATGATGGAAACAAGTACCCTGGGGAACTGATCTGGGAGGAGGTGTGGTCATCAAAGCTGAGATCTGAGGGAGAGAACAGGGGGTGCTAAAGGAATGGGTGAAAACTGTGTTCTAGGCAGAGGCAGAAATGCCGTGGCCAGAAACCCACGTGTGGGAGGAGAGCGAGGCTGGAGAAGTGGTTCAGGCTGAGGGAGCGGGTCCTATGGATCTTATGTAGGAATCTGAACCTCAGTGATGGGAACTGCCTATGTTAATATTAATATTAATCTCCAACTACTTCAGTCCTAGTTTCCTGTTTCTGAACTGGAAGAAGCCGGGTCCAGCAAGACATGCCATTTGCTTTTCATCTTTCTTGAAGGTTACTGTCTCTTGTCTTCCACCACCCTATCTCAAGCACTGTCCACCTTAAAGTGTCATCTCTTTCTTTACCTAAGTGACCCTCCCAAGAGCACATAGCCAGGGTTAGTTCCCTTTGTCATCCAATCAGGTACACAGGAGCTGTCCTCAAAAGCTCTGTTGAACAACGAGTGGCCGGGAATCATCTGCTGTGTGACAGGCTGGCTATTTGTTGGGCATTGTTCCTGCCCTCACAAAACAATCATAGACACTTCGGAATACAGGACATCGATGACCAGTATGAGGAAGTCTCACGGAATGCTTGAGACTGGAAGTTCTCTGAGGGTAGGCCTGCCTTGAATTGATTTACATGCTAGACCCCCAGGGTGTGGTACAATGCCTGGTACAAGGCAAACACTCAGTAACACATACTAGGAGGATGGGAACAAAATAAAGCTTCCATGTAGAGGGTTGAGAAGGAAGGAGGACTCAAATGAGCTACGGGGGAGACTTGCCTATGAAGAGGTAGCCAGCAGCAGGCAGAAAGGTCTTTAGAGAGCATGGGAGCTCTTCCTCAAGTGCCAAGTAAGTAGGTGTCGGGCACTTCGCGCAGTAACCTCTGCCAGCCTTCACGGCATCCTTGCCTTTTGGGCACAGTTATCTTCCCTTTTCTGATAAACTGCTAGGGTCCAGAAAGGCGAGTTCCCCTGACCCCGAGTCCCGCATGGTCTGTATTAGGGTCTGAACCCAGACCTGCTGGTTCCTTTTCGCTAAAAGGAAGAAGCAAAAGAAAAAGAAGGCAGAGTGAAGAAGGAGACAGCTGAGAACAAAAGAAAGGCGGTGGTAAAGGAGTTAGCTCCGCGAGTAATTTTTCAACTTAAAAACAATTCCCATTTCCCAGCCCTGCGGAGGCAGGCACGGCGGATCTGAGGCGAGGCCGGCCCTCTGACTCGCAGGAGCCTGCCGAGGGGCCCGCGAGCTGCTTCAAAGCCGGCCTCTTCGGCACAAGCGCTTTTAAACTTCACACGGGGAAACTTTCCAGGGCTGACTTTCTGCACTTTGTTTCCAAATCAAGAGATGGGGAAGTCCCTCTCAGCCCAGCGGGGAGGAGAGCTAACTTGCCCTGGGGTCTGGGCTAGGCCAGGGACTCCCCGGGCTGGGCGACCTGGCCCTCCCCATACTCATAGATGGGGGGCAGGGATCTGTCCCCTGCTTGTAGTAGTCTCCGGAAGAGAATCAGGATGTGGGCTACCCCGGGTCTCTTAGGGGGTGATGAGGCCTCTCGTCCCCAGCCCACACCTGCTTTTCCCCAGGTTCCCCTGGTGACAAAGTGGGACCTTCTCAGGAGGACCATCATATTCTGCCTGCTTTACACTCAGCAGCAGCTTCAAAACCGGATCAGCCCGTCTGTCATCCTCTAATCGCCATATCCAGAGGCAGCAAGGGTCTTTCTAACCCTCGGCTCCTTCTGATTTTTGGAATCCAGATTTGGTTTTTGGATGTACATCAAGAGGCTGGCTCCGTGCATTTTAATTAAGCTGTCTTTTTTTCATTTATTACTAATACACTCCTCTTAACTATGATTTATTTGTTAAACAAAGCACCATAAGCCGTCACTTATTCATCTTAATTTCAACAAAATTAAAGTAGTCGCTGTTAGATTGCACCTAATTGCACTTGCAATGAAAAGAACGGAGATGTTAATCAAAATAAATTGAAGATAAACAATAAAATCATTACATCTTTGCGACGGTAAGTGTAACTAATCAGTTTTGACTCGGAGAGACTGAACAGGAATAATGAATGTGTCACTAAAGGTTGGTTCATTAAGAGAAGCCACAGAGACCTGGTCTTTGGGGCAGCAGACAGATACCCTGCCCATGTGGCCCTGAGGGTTCTTACACCTTGGGTTGGGAGAAGGGGCTCCAGGGAGCAATGGGAGCCAGTGGGTAACTGTTAGGATGGATATAATGGGTGGAGGGGCTCTGAAGCTCCCTGCCACAGAAGGGTTAGCTCACTCTGTTAAGGTAACAAGAGATGCTAGGCCCATTCCTGGACATACCAGTTAGCATACATATATAACATTCCATTCCTGGACATACCAGTTAGCATACATATATAATATTCCATTCCTGGACATACCAGTTAGCATACATATATAATATTCCATTCCTGGACATACCAGTTAGCATACATATATAACATTCCATTCCTGGACATACCAGTTAGCATACATATATAATATTCCATTCCTGGACATACCAGTTAGCATACATATATAATATTCCATTCCTGGACATACCAGTTAGCATACATATATAACATTCCATTCCTGGACATACCAGGTGCCAAGAATGGAGCAAATTGAGGTGAAAGATGGATAGACAACAGCTATGCCAAGGACACAAACAGGGAGACACACCTCAGGTGATGCAGTCGAGAAGGGCAGGTAGAAAAAGCCTAGGAGAGAGAAATGAAGATAGTAAGGGATCATGAAGAAGGAAGGAAAACTGAGGCAGCCCCTCCTCCCAGGGGTGAGGAGGAGAGAGGCAGGGCGGCTCTGCACAGACAGAGGCAAATGGAGCTAGTGTTTAGGAAGTCTCAGAATCCCAGAATCCTCAGGAGTCCAGGAAGGCACGTGACTGTAGGGATGGGGCCCATAGGCTGGGCTTTGGAAACCTAGGGGAATGATTAGGAGCCCTGAGTGAAAGAGGCAGGTGGCCACCTCGTGTCACTCAGGCTCATACATCTCACAGACTAACAGGGGCATACTGAGGCTCCTTCCTCGGCACGTGTGGATCTAGCAACAGAGCCAGAGAGATGCTAGCTTGCATTGTACCCTCTAATGTTCCTTGGCTACACCCTGTCTTCAGTCTTGGAAGCCCCAGAAGATGAGTTATTGTGGAAAGTGAGAGACTCTGAAGATTTGGACACCTCCATGGGATTGGAAATGACTAGGAGAGGCAACCTGAAAACTACTAAAATTTTTGGTTTTGTGTAGTGCTGGGATCAAACCTCGGGCCTTGTACATGCTAGGCAGCATTCTACCATTGAGCCACACCCCAAGCCCTAAGATATGTATTTAAAAAAAAAAATCTACCTTATGCTTAGCCCTGAGCTTTCCATGGACAATGCACTGGTGAATTACCTATAATATCTCTGTGCCCCACTTTCTCGTCTTTATGTCACATTTAATAACAGAACTGACTGCATATGTTTACCATAAGGATTTATTTATTTTATAGGGCCTTGCTATGTAGCTCAATCTGGCCTCATACTCACAATCCTTCCTCATCCTCTTGAATATAGGGTTATAGGCATATGTCATCATGCCCAGCTTAAAACAGTTCACGTTTGTAAAGGCCAAGAATGGTGTTCAGCTCGTGGAATAGGATTTATATGTTTGTTAAGTGAATTCATGCTCTAATGGGGTGTATGCCCCAGCAGAGGAGATTGAGTGATTTTTCAGTCAGTTCAGTCCAACAAGTTAAGGATCATAATAGATGTGTTGAGGCCCAAAGTGGAGATGAATACTCCTGTTGAGTAAATTCTCAAGGAAGTCAGAACTAATCAGATAAGGGTGAAGGGAAGGAGGAAAAAAATGTAGGCAGAAGTACCCATGTGGGGCAAAGGCAGATGGCCAAACATAGCAATATGCTTAGCAAATCAGAGTGGTTGAGTAGAGACCAAAGACTTGTGTCTCGATCCTGTTGGCTGGGGCCACGAATAAATGTCAGAGAACATCTGGAGAGACATTGTTGATTATTTTTCAACTTGGTTGTTAATGTTTTTAGCATTGCTTCCAATGCATTTGCTATGCTTAAAAGTGAAAGGTGAGGCTTTTTGTGTCAAGTCTTACTTCTTCCTCACTTCTTCCCTCAGTCCACATGCTTTGGGTAGAGGTAAGACCTCCATGATACAGGAGGGAACACATCACCCAGACCTAAGCCAATCAGTGCATCCTACTCTAGTGGCTAAAATGATTGGAGGAGGGATGGTGAGTTCACCCAATGGGAGCTGATCCAGAGCTTTGGCTTGAGGACCTGGGAGAGGTCATTAATCCTTTCTGCAGGTCTCTAATCTGACAGGATTTAGGCTTTGGGCTGCTGTCACCATTTCAGGACCATGGAGATTCTGAGACCAAAGCCAGCACCACAGAAGGCAGTGCAATGAATCAAAAGGAGCCCCAGTGACATTGTTTGAGCCCTAGATCCAGCCAAGATGAAGGCAGCCCTAGCTCCTGGCCCTGTTGGCTTCACAAGCCAATAAATTCCTTTTTGTTCAAGCCAGTTTGAGTTAGGTTTTCTGTCACTTGGAACAGAGTACAGGCTTCAGACAAGATCATGACACAATCGTGTGTTTTAGTAAGATGGCTCTGGCAGCCACCGTTAGGCACAGGGGCCTAAGGGAGCAAGCTTTGAGGAAGTGAGGCCACTCCAAAGATCTTATGACAAAGAGTAGGCAGAGCTGGGGACTGTCATAGCTTATGGCCACAATGTGGGGCTCAAAACATGGGAATGAATTTTCCTGTTTGGGGTATGTTCAAATGCGCCCCCCCCCATTCCCAACACACACAACTAGGGCTCCAGTCCAGGGTTTTGCTACAGCTCCACTTCCCGAAGGAGAGTTATTTCCTCCCATCCCATCCTCCCTTCCTTTTTTGGTGTGTGTGTGTGTGTGTGTGTGTGTGTGTGTGTGTGTGTGTGTGTGTGTGTGGAGGGGGTGGAGCTTAAAGATCTACCACTGAGCTGCACCCCCAGCTCTTGGTTTTATGTAGCTCAAGATGGTCTCAAACTTGAGATCCTCCTGTCTCACCCCCCTGAGTGTTTAGGGAAAGGTTTATCTATTTAATTTTGACAGCCTGGCCTCTGACTTGCAATGCTTCAGGTAATCCTTGAACTTTTGATCCCTCCTGCCTCTATTTCCTGAGCTCTGATATTACAGGCACATGTTACTGTGCCCAGTATATGGGATGCTGGGAATTGAACACAGGGCTTTGTGCATGCTAGGCAAGCACTCTACCAATTGAGCTATGTCCCTAGCCCCAAGAGAGGATTCCTTTTGTTTTTCGAGATAGGGTTTCTCTGTGTAGCCCCAGCTATCCTGGAACTCGCTCTGTAGACTAGGCTGGCCTTGAACTCATGGAGATCCACCTGGAGAGGGTTCTTTAAAAAGAATTCCTCCTTCAGCTTCTGGAGGTCTTAGGTGTAGCTTGTACCTGGATAGTTTCTATTTCTGTTTCCATCCTCACGTGGCACTCACATCCTGTATATCTGTGTCTATCTCTGATAAGGATGCTTATTATCATATTTATGACTTGCTTGTATAATCCAGGATGATCTTATCTCAAGGTCTTAATTTAATTATATGTGCAATGACTTTTTCCAAAGATTTTTTATTCATAGATTCCACTTTCCTTGTGGGGGCAGGGGTATCATATTTTATCAACCACAACTAGCATGGGCAATGGCCACTAGTTCTCAAAGACTGGTGCAGTGATGTCTCAGATATTTGCCTCCTGGGGTTTGCTAGCTTCCAGCCTCACCCCCGACCCATCTTGACAGCCCACAAAGAATAGAAAATTTAAGTGAAGCTAGATTTTAGGGAAGGGAAAAGTTTGGCTTGGCCAATCTAGACTCTTCAGTGTTCTCAGCCAGGCCTCTGAAAGAAACCCTGTTCACAAGTGCCCTGTGTGTTCTCCACTGGTGGGTGTGGAGTCTTCACTTCCTTCAGTCTTTGTCTGCAGGGCCAGCTTTTGACCATGGGCATGGCAGATGAACTTGCTGATATTTGCTCTGAGCCAGGCAAAGAGCTCAGGGATTTCATGGCTCAGCTTAGTTTTTCTAATTTTTTTTTTGGGGGGGTTATTGTTGGTTTGTTTCCCGAGACAGGGAGTCTCTCTGTAACAGCCCTGGCTGTCCTGGAACTCCCTCAGTAGACCATCCTGGCCTTGAACTCACAGAGATCCACTGCCTCTGCCTCCTGAGTGCAACACCACTGCCTGGCCAGCTCAGCTTTTCTACTCAGAGTTGGCGACTATTCCCTTTCATAGGTAAGGAAGCTGAGGCTCTGGGGAAGCAGTGGTTTTCTTAAATGTGTAAACTGGCTGCTGTCAAAGCCAGGCTTCAGGACCAGATTGTCTGATCTCAAAGCTTGTGCTTATATACAAACTATATCTATATATACCTAGGACACCTCCCTGCGTGGGAGCATTCTCTGTGGGTTGGGCAATGGAAAGATGTCCTTGGCTGGACCCCAAGGGTTAGTGGCAGACAGAGGTGATCATTTTAAGTGACATACTCTAAGGAAGGGTTTCTGAGACATTTTCTGCTCCCCTTACACTTGAGAAAAATTTAATTAAAAAAATTTCACATTTACTTATTTACTTTATTATTTTTGTGTGTATGTGCATGCAAGTACATGAAGGTCAGAGTCAGTTCCTTCCTTCCATTATGTGGGTCTTAGGGATCAAACTCAGGTTGTTAGGCTTGGCAGCAACACCTTTATCCACTGAACTAACTCTCTGACCCTCACCCGAGAAATTTTTATGGGATCCCAGGTATATAGGTGTATACATAGGTGTATAATTCAAACATCAACTGATAATAAACCATAAGACAATTTTTTTTTGGTTTTTCGAGATAAGGTTTCTCTGTGTAGCTTTGGAGTCTTTCCTGGAACTCACTCTGTAGCCCAGGCTGGCCTCGAACTCACAGAGATCCGCCTGCCTCTGCCTTCCGAGTGCTGGGATTAAAGGCATAAGCCACCACCGCCCAGCAAGACATTTATTTTAAAGCAGTTCTTTAATATATATGTAATTTTATCATTTATTAAAGAAGAAAGCAAAATTGCACCTGTGAATATGTTTGTTTATTTTTAGTTAAAGAATCAGTTCTTAGTTGAATATTTGATACTGCAGGATGTGAAACATTTTGAACATTTTTCAGAGTCGATTGATATTTTGATTTTATAATTGTTGGTGCTGAAAACACTGCTTCACATAGCACATAGCACAAAATGACAGAAGTGTCTTTAAGGTCACTTGAGAAATAATTGGAAATTCTGTCCTAAATCCAAGCTAAATTTCATTAAATGATTGTGTGTGTGTGTGTGTGTGTGTGTGTGTGTGTTTGTGTGTGTGTGTTATGCACAAAGAGGCCAGAGGCTGATGCTGGTGTCTTCCTCAACTACTCTCCACCTTACTATTTTTGATTAATTTTATGTGCATGGGTGTTGTGCTTACATAAATGTTGGTGTACCACTCCTGTGCATGGTGCCCACAAAGGCCAGAAGAGGGTGTCAGGATTATCTGGAACTGTGAGCTGCCATGTGGGTGCTGGGAACCAAACCTGAGTCTTCAGGAAGAACAGCCAATGCTCTTAACCACTGAGTCACTTCTTCAGTTTTATTTTTTGAGACAAGATCCCCCACTTGAATCAGCAGCTCACAAACTGGCTAGGCAGCCTGGCCAGGGAGCTCTTGGGGTCTGCCTATCTCCATTCTCCAACTCTGAGGTTATAGGTACACGTGACCAGGCCTGGCTTTTTATGTGTGTGATGGGGATTTGAACCCGGGTCCTTATGCTTGCAGAGCAAGTGCTCTGACCCACTCAGCAATCTCCCCTTCCCTGAAATAGCAACCTTTTTATAAAACCATAGCTTAAATTTTTGTTGTTGTTGTTGTGTACGAGTGTTTTGCTTGCATGTGTGTCTGTGCACCACAATCATGCCTGGCATTTTTGGAGGTCAGAAGAGGGTTTGGATCCTAAGGAACTGGAGTTACAGATTGTTGTGAACCAACATGTTGGATTCTAGGAACTAAACTCAGGTCATCTGTACAAGCACCAGTGTTCTTAATGGTTGAGACATCATCTTACTAGCCCTCAAACAGCAGTTCATTCATTTGTTTGTTTTGAGACAGGGTCTCACTCTGTAGTCCTGGCCGATCTGGGACCCACTCTGCAAACCAAACAACACTGAACTCTGTCTTTGCCTCCTCAGTATTGGGATAAAAGGCATATGCCTTTTCTGACATTCTAATGTAAAACAAACCAAAGATATACTAAATTGATATTTTCACGCTGCAGAATGATAGTAGGAAATTATTAGAAGTCTTTGTTTCTATAATTAATCATTTTGTTTCTGATCATGCACATAATAGTAATAACACTGCAATTCATAACATACACTGTTCTCAGATCTGAGCTCTTGTATGATGTGACGGTATGCACAATGTATAAGCTATAGAAATTCACTTTCTAGTCCTGAGGGACTCTGACCACTGAGTTATTACAGATCTTTGTGGTAACTCTGTCTGGGAAAGCGCATCCTGAAGTTACCTCTGCCTTCCCTCCAGTATCATCTCCTCCATCTTCTGCACTTCTGCCTTCAGCTCTGCCAGTCACGTGCTTTTCCTTACCCAGCCTCCATCTTGGTTGCCTGTTCACTCTTCAGGCCTCGGGCCCCAGCTTAACATCATTCCTTAGGAGAAATCCTTCCCGACTCAGGTGTGGCCACTTTAAGTCCTAAGTCTTTTCTGTGGCCCCATTAACCAGACTCACCCAAAACTGGCCTTTGAGACCTTGCAGACACAGCTGGGCATTCCATGATCCTTTTATTAAAGGCATCCTTGGGAAGGGCTTGGGGTGTCATCACCTGTGCAGAAGGGGCTATTCCAGGCAGGCACAGCCAGGCCTTTGTAGCTGCACATCAAAGATGCCCATCCCTGGTCCAAGGTTTATGGCTGAGATGCTTAGGGAGCTATCCTTCCCGTCACCTGGATTGTCTGTTCTCCAGCTCACAGGGAGGTGAGGGCTTCTGAGCAAGGACAAGACACACTCAGCCCAGTTTTGAGGGACAATGTGACAGTTCCTCTCAGCACTGTATATATACTTAACATCACTCTTGTCCTCTGTGATGTCACACTTAATTTGTAATAATCACATCTGTTACCCCAAGCTTTACCTTCTGTGAAGTTTCTTTATAAGGGGCTTTCCTTAGACCTCAAGGCTTAGAGTATCTCCCTTTGCCACACTATGAGGTGTCCACCATTGTCAGCCCCATGTCATAGGTGAAGACACTGAGGCACAGGTCACATTATTTGTCAAAGTCATCTGGCTCTGGTGGCCTGGCACTTCCTACAACCAAAGTCCCTCCCCTCTACCCATAGACCTCTGCTAAGCAACTGCCTATTGACATTGGAACAAAGTCCAGATCCCTTAAGGTGGTCCTGAAGACCTTTTATAGTTGTGAGTGTCTCACCTGACCCCTGCTACTCAGCTCTCTGAGAGCTTTGCATTTTAGGGAGCCATGGGCCACTGTCCCCATTCATCTTGCCCATGTAATACTCTTTCTGCTTTATACAATTGATGAACTCTGATGCAGTCTTTTCCCACTCTCTTTGGATGGTGCTAGGGACCAAACTCAGGGTCTCACACATGCTAGGAAAGTATTCTACCATTGCCTGTACCCTCAGTTCTCTTTCAAAAAATCTTCTAAAATTATGTGTATATTTGTGTATGCCTGTGTGTAGGTTTGTGTATGTACGCAGCTGCCTGTATAGACCAGATGCATTAGATCCCCAGAACTGGAGTTATGGGAAGTTATGAGCCACCTGACACGGGGCACTGGGAACTGAACTCAGGTCCTCTGGAAGAGCAAACTGTGCTCCTAACCACTAAACTATCTCTCCAACCCTCTCACCCCCCCCCCCCATTTTTAAACTTTCTGAAACAGTGTTTCACTATGTTGTCCAGACTAGCATTGAACTTTTTATTCCAGACTGGCCTTGAACTTTTGATTTTCCTGCCTCAGCTTCCCAAGTAGCTGGGATCACAGCCCTGTGCCCAAGGGCCTCAGACTCTAGTCCATTCTTCAGTATCTAGAGAGACTGGTTAAATCACTTTCAATCAGAAGACCCCAGTGCATAGGTAGGTATGTGCACACGTGCCCTTTCATGATGCACTGTGTTACATGTCTACATTTTTCTTTAGACGCTTAACTTCCTAAGACCAGGTGCCAAGTCTCATTTACCTTGGTGCATCCATCCCTGAGCACAACATCCAGCACAGAGAAGTCTCAAGAAATGTTTGCTAATGAATGAATGATTTGGTAGAAAGAACAAAGACTGAAGGTGTGACAACAGGAAATTCAAATGCTCCCCTGGGGAAAGCAAGAGAGAGATGGTCCAGGAGAGAGGTCAGTATGTTGGAAAGACATAACAACTCCCTGTGCCTGGTTGAATGAAGAGCGTGCCCTAACATGTAGCTCAGGCTGGCCTCAAACTTTCTAAGTATTACACATTGGCCTTGCGCTTGGATTTTTATATATGTGTGTGTGTATATAAGTAAAATATCTTTTTTGAGACAGGGTCTCACTGTGTAACTCTGGCTGGCTTGGACTTAATATGTAGCTCAGGCTGGCCTGGAACTCAGACTATCTCTGCCTCTCAAGTACTGGGATAAGCATGTGCCACCATACCTGGTTTCCTCCCTCCCTCCCTCCCTCCCTCCCTCCCTCCCTGCCTTCCTCCCTCCCTCCCTCCCTCCCTCCCTCCCTCCCTGCCTTCCTCCCTCCCTCCCTCCCTGCCTTCCTCCCTCCCTCCCTGCCTTCCTCCCTCCCTCCCTCCCTCCCCCCCTCTCTCTTTCTTTCTTTCTTTCTTTCTTTCTTTCTTTCTTTCTTTTTTTTCTTTCGTGTTACAGGGCATGTGTGGAGTCACACACATGCCAACTGCACATGTAGAAGTCAGGGGATAAATTGAGGAATTGGTTCTTTCCTTCTATCACATGGGTCTCAAGGATTGAATTTAGATCTTCACCATGTTTGGAGGTAGGCGCTTTTACTCAATAAGCCATCTTCCTGGCGCCTGGCCTTGAACTTTAGAGTCTCTGGCCTCATCCTCCAAAGTGTTAGGATAAAGACTTACTTTTTTTCTCTTTTCACAGGTCTTATATAGCCTTTGTTTGGCTGGAACTCTTTGTGTAGCTAAGGCTGACATTGAACTTCTGTCTATTCGCTTGCCTCCGTGTTCCTAGTGCTGGGATTATAGGTATGTGTAATCATCCACGGCTGGTTTATATGGTACTGGTGAATGAACCCAGGGCTTCATGTAACCCTGACTAAAAAGCATCTCCAGGTCCTTCTTGCTTTAACAAATTCAGAGTAAGCACCTCAGTGTGTCTGTGCTATGCTTCAAGGCACAGCCCACACATCATGTGTGGAAATCTTCCCCGTCATTCCTCTTAGAATCAAATGCTCCCTGCTTCGAGTTCCCAGTGTCCTTAATATCCCTCTGCTTGTAACTTTGTACCTATTTAAATGTGTACACCTACTCCATGTCCAATCACTAGGCTATGGACCTTGTGAGTGTGGGAATTGTGTCTTACTCATCTTTGTCCCCAGACCTTGTACTCAGAAGAGGATTGGTAACTGACTGGCCAATTGGGTGTGCTAGTGAGCAGTGGATGGATAGTTGACAGTCTACAGAGCCCTGCGTGAGTGGGTACTTGTCCACTCTCTCTGGGTCTGGCCCTTCAGGTCATCCCTTCTTTATCCTATTCTCTGTGTTATTCAGTTCAAAATATTTCTCATGGATGCCATTTGGTACATTTATTTGTTTATGCACTGATGGTTTGCTTCTTTCATTTTTTTTAATTAAAACATGTTTGGAGAGGGTAATGTCATGATGCACATGTGGGAGTCAGAGGATAATTTTGTGGAATTAGTTCTCTCCTACCTTTACATAGTGTGGTGGTTTGAAAGAAAATAGCTTCCAAAGGGAGTGGCACTACTAGGAGGTGTGGCCTTGTTGGACTAGGTGTGGTCTTGTTGAAGGAAGTGTGTCACTGTGGGGGTGGGCTTTGAGTTCTACTGTGCTCAAGCTGTGCCCAGTGTCACAGCTCACTTCCTGTTTCCCAAGGATTAAGATGTAGAACTCTCAGCTCCTTCTCCAGCACCTTGCCTGTCTACATACCACCATGTCTCCTGCCATGATGATAATGGACTAAACCTGTGAAACTACAAGCCACCCAAATTAAATATTTTCCTTTATAAAAGTTGCCATGGTCTCTTCATAGCAACTGAAACCCTAACTAAGACACATGGATTCTGGGAATCGGACTATCAGTAAGCACCTTTACCCACTCATAGAGCCATCTTTCTAACTCCCTGCCTCTTCTTCCTAAAATATAAAGCTCAGGAGAGTGTCAGATATAAAGAAACTTTAGCTGCTAGAGTCCCAAGGAGGGTCTAGCATGTGATAATCTTCCAGCTCAAAGTTATGAATGAGTGAAGGGGTACAGCTTAAATGTACCCCAGCTAAAACAAAGACTCATTTTCCCATTGCATTCAACCACTAGGGGTAGATGCATGCAGAATAGGACATGAAGTGCTTACACATCTAGAACTTCCATTCTTGGTACACATATACATATGAAACTGCATGAATCAATCCTTCAGGTGACCAGACTGCACTCAGTATGGGAGCAAAGAGAACTTCTGGGTCAAACTCCAAGCTCCTCCAGCTGCTGCTCACACCAAACCTGGTTCAGGGCCAGAGCGTCCAACCCTGTGCAGCTAAGGCATTCCTTCGAGTATTTAGTCAGGATGGGTGTTGCCCCTGCTTTGCCTTTGAGGAGAGGGCAGGGGTGTCCACATTGAGGCTGTTTAACTGCTAGCTGACAGGCAGCTAGGAGGCCAAGGAGCCAGAGACAAGGTGGGATACAGCAAAGAGTGGGCAGCCATGCCTGGGCTGGGGAGGGGCTGTCTTCCCCAGCTGGAGCAGGGCATGTGTGCTCTTCTTTTTCTCTGGGGAGCAGGTGAGAACTCTCCAAGGGCAAGGTGCAGAAGAATCATCCCTGGTTTCTCAGCACCCAGTATGGGACTAGATGGACTAGGTCTCTGCATCCTCCTGTTCCCCAAATTGTCTTTCTTGAGGAGTGTGATTGGTTCCTCCCCCCTCATGCTGGCTCACTGTTTTCAAAAGACAAGTTGAGAGCTAAAGAACAAGACAAGGGCCAGGCGGTGGTGGCGCATGCCTCTAATTCCAGCACTGGGAGGCAGAGGCGGGCGGATCGAGGACAGCCTGGTCTACAGAGCGAGATCCAGGACAACCTGGACTACAGAGTGAGTTCCAGGACAACCTGGACTACACAGTGAAAATATCTCTTGAAAAACAAAAAACAAACAACAACAACAACAACAACAAAACCCAACCACCTCCAACACACATATCCTTTGATGTAACATTTTTCCTTTTAGGAATGTGCCCTACAGTCAGGAACATAAGAGTGCATAGATCCACCCAGCAGTTGGTTCCTGTAGTTTATGAAAAATGATCTATTGGAATCTAGTGAGTTCCAGGCAGTGAATGAGGCTCTGAGATAGTCTCCTGAACACACAGATGTGACCCCTTGCATTCCCTAGAAACTGAAGAGTCAGCAGGGGATCATCTTGAATAGCCATTATGGAGCTCCTTGGTAGAAATTACATTAAGCTCTTTAAGTGAAGAACATTTAGGGTGAAGAGACAAGGGTCAAATCTTTCCAGTTGGGGGCTGGAGAGATGGCTCAGTGATTAAGAGCACTTATTGTTCTTGTGGAGGACTCTAGCTTGTTCCCAGCACCCACATGTCAGCTAACTCCTCTTCCAGAGGATCAGACCCCTTTTCTGGCCTCCACAGGCACTGCAGTCATGTGGTGCACAAACACACATGTATGCAAAACACTCATAAACACAAAATAAAAAGAAATAAATCTTAAGGAAAAAATCCTTCTAATGGTATTTGTTGACAAGGAAGATTAGTCAGTGTCCCAAATATCCACCCAGGGAGGAATGGTGAGAACTGTCTGTATCCATGCAATGGGCTAGTGTGTCCCTACTGAAAACAATGAAGCAAGGCTGAGGACACGTGTGAAGCCCTGTATCCCCAGTACTTCAAAAAGCAAAAGCCAAACAACCAAAGGCTCAGGGGCTTGTGGAGATGGTAAAGCACAGGTTTCACAATCATGAGGACCTGAGTTTGGATCCTCAGCACCAGGACCACAAAGGCAGAGACAGGAGGACTCCTGGGGCTCGCTGGCCAGCCAGTCTAGTCAAATTGGTGAGTTCTGGGTTCAGTGAGAAACCATGTCTTAAAAAATTAGGTAGAGAGTGATTGAGGACACCCCAAGTCAACCTCTGAACTTTACATGCACCTGTACACACATGCGTCCACACCCATCCCAACACACACACACACACACACACACACACACACACACACACACACGCACACGCACACGCACACGCACACGCACACACACACATACAAGTAAATAATAAATAAATTCCCTTAAAATAAAGAAGGTGGGTTATGTAAGTATGCTGTGAAAGACATCCTCAATATAGTATTAAATTTTAAAAAAGTGTGTTGTGTGTTTGAATACTAACAAGCATTATGATTTTTCTGTGCATTATTAATATTTTCATAGCAAAAGACTGGGAGAATATGTCCCATATTGTTAGCAGCTGTTAGTTTTGGGGAGGGCAATACCTGTGACTTTTATTTTTTAAACATTCCAGTAACATTAGGATGGTTAAAAATAGACATGTATTACCTTGGTAGAGAGAAAAAACAAAGGTATTGGGGGAAAATATGCTGATTTATTTCTTCTGGTGCTAGGTAGAGATGGAATTGAACAAGGTCTCCACCACCGAGTTAAGTCTTCAGCCCCATGAGATTATTTAAAGCTGTTATTGTTCTCACTGTATGTGTGTGCACCTAATGTGCATTCAGGGAGTGCACAGCATGGTGTGCATGCAGAGGTCAGTAAATAACCTTGTGGAGTCGGTGCTCTCATCCACCTTTACTTGGGTTCTGAGGATCAAACTCAGCCTGGCAAGAGCTTTTACCTGTTGAGCAGTCTGGCTGGGACCATAAGATCCTATTCTGAAATGGCTGTCACCAGTAAAGACTGTTTTAGAGTGGGGCCTGTCTTCCTCTCTCTCTCATTCTCCCCTCTCCCACCTTCCCTTTCACATAGTTCAGGATAGCTCTGAACTTAATATGTAGCCAAGGATGGTCTTGTCCACCTCCTTGTCCTCCTTGTCCTCCTCCTCCTCCTTGTCCTCCTCCTCCTCCTTGTCCTCTTCCTCCTTGTACTCCTCCTCCTTTTCCTCTCCTCTTTCTTTTTCTCTTTCTTTCTTTCTTTCTTTTTTTTTTTTGAGTCAGGGTTTCTCAGTGTAGCTCTGGCTGTCCTGGAACTCATTCTGTAGACCAGGCTAGCCTCAAACTCAGAGATCCACCTACCTCTACCTCCAGAGTGCTGAGATTGAAGGTGTGCACACCACTGCCCGGCTAGGTCTTCCTTCTTAAAGACAATCTCCACCAGTGCTAGAATTTCACAAGAGAAAAATCATGGTAAGCAGAGGATAGAGAGCCTTGCAAATGTCAGCATGGTACACTGTGACAGTCATGTTCTGCCCTTCCCTTCAGCTGGTGAGTTGGTCTCTGTCTTCAGGAAGGACATTGTACTTTTTCCCCACAGGGCTGTTTGCTACTTTAGAATTCTTTTGGAAAGCAACTACTCGGTGGTTCTAAACAGAGGGAATGCTTTTGCCAGACCTGGAAGCATCATATGGAATTGTTGGAAGAGGAGAAATAATTTTTCTCTTGGCTCTTCTCTCAGAGACATGAAGTTTGCTTACATCATCTACCTAGGAAAATCCAGTAACTCGTCTGCTTGCCGATAAGCAGCAGTGATTTCGCATGCTTCCCTCGGCAGCCCTCTCTGGCACAGAGACAGGATCGGGGGTTGTTGACTGAGTAAATGAACGGCCCACTCCCACACAGTTACTTTCAGCATCTTCAGGTGTGAAGCTTAGCTGAATAATTCACTGAACACAGTCCACATCTCACTCCTCAAATAGACTTGATAGGATAGATTGTGAAGTGCTAGCAGTCACGCTTTGCAACTAATGCCCGTGCTAAGGGAAAAGTCAATGAGATTGGCTCAAGCTACACAGCAGTTTACAATAGTTGAGATGCTGTTCACAGCTATGTTGGAAGGACAGGACAGAAAGTGAAAGCTGGAGCAGGTCCTGCTCTTAAGGTGCAGAGCATTAAGAGGGCACAGCTAGCCTTGACCCTCAGAATCTTTCCAAGACATACTGAATCTTGACTCAAGGCATGCCGGATTCTCAGAACAAGAATAGTGGAAAAGTCAGAGGCTGGGACATCCAATGGAGGGATCTGAGGCCCAAAACAGTGTGATAAACCTTAGCTTGAGTCCAGCATGGATGGGGAGGTGGGGAGTGGTGGTTGGTGTTGGGGGTGGAGTAGGACTGTGGCATGAACTGAAGTCTGGCCAGCCATGAAGGCAGGAAGTAAAGTAGTCAGTTTATCCATGGCAGGAGTCTAGCCACCCTCTACAGCTCAAGATCTGGGCTATCACAAATGGGCTAATAACAGTTGGTGGTAGTATAATTTAAATTGTGTTCTGTCAAAGCTGGGGGCAGCTTATACCTATACTGGTTCTCAGGCTTCAGTGGTGAGTTCCAAAACTGAAGTTCTTGAGAGAAACTCACATAACAAGGTGCTGTAGCAGGCTTGCTATATACATACACAGTGCTACTGTGAGCTTGTGTGCCTACAAGACACTGGGAAGTCCTTTACTTGTGGTGGCTTCCCCACAGCACAGTGGGGAGACTCAGTCCACTGTGGGTAATTTGCCCACTATCATAAGGAGGGAGGATGCCTACCCAGGGCCACTAGAGAATACAAGGGTGATGGTGCCCATAAATGTCTGACTTTAAGCCAAACCCTTATATTATCTTTGGGGAAGCGTCCCAGGTCCCCAGGGTGAATAGCAGAACTTTGTGTTACATGTGAGGAAAGCAACCAAGAGGTGTTGTGACATGCCACATTCACACAGCCGGAAGGCAGTGGTGCAGGACAGGAGCCTGGGACCTGCTGTGAGTCAGAAGCAGATGTGGAGGCCTTCCCAACAGGACAACACACAGGCAGCATCTCAAAAACTGAGTAGAAGGGCCACTGGGGGTTGCCACACTCCTCTAGACACATGGTTACCAGATGGGTGATAGGGCTCTACTTCTGGACCCTTCCTGCCAGAGGGGTGGCTTATGTCCCTTCTTCACACCCTCACTATGACCAAGTCAGATACCTGGAAGGTAAGACTATATTCAGGGGCCAGAACGGCCAGCTTGGGGCTGCCTCTCCTCCAGCTCTGAAGGTCTACATGGAGAAAGGATTGTATGTCTCAGGTGATTGGCTGGCTCTCGTGGTCCTTGGAGAGAGGCAGGTATCCCTATGGCCTTCTGCTACACCTCCTGCTCATATTTTTGCTTAAAGCTGTAGGAGTCACTTGAGAACACAACTAAACACTCAAACACTGTGGTGAGGGTCCTTAGTAACCCCTCATCCCTGTAGACCAAGGCCTTGGTGTTTAGCTTCATTTTGACTTTCTGATGTGACCTGGCTCTTGCCTTTCTCTCTAGCCTCACTTCCTATCCCTACTCCAAACACACACACACACACACACACACACACACACACACACACACACACACACTGCCATAGCCATATTGAACACAGCTTTCTGGATCTGATAGGCTCTTGTAAGCTTCTAGGTCTTTCCACCTGTTGTATCTTTTTGTATATAGTGTCTTCTCTTCATTCTTGCTTAGCTAGACTCTATTGACCTTTATGCTGACCCTCACAACTCAGTTCTGGAAATACATCTTGGTCCAGGCTTTCCTGAGCCAAACAGGAATTAACATGCCCACACGGTGCCGTTCCACACTCCCATCACTGCACGTGTGACACTGGACTGGAGGTGCCTCGTTGTGTGTCTCCCTTAGTAGACTAGGAGCCTCCTGTCTCAGACTGGACCTTGCCTGCCTCACCTCTGCCTCTCTGAACACAGGCAGGTCTTACACAGGGCAAGTCAGGGCTGGCCAGTGATGGCTGAGTGACTGGGCAAAAGATTAGAGGGAATCACAAATGTTCTTCACGATCTCCCCCGCCTCTCTTTTCCAGACTGCACAGCTGGCAGCAGGGGGCTAAGCATGGAGATGCTCTAATGTCTTAGCGGCATGAGGACCAGGTGAAAATGAGCGGTTACCAGCCTGCCTCACCATATCCGCCAGGTTCCATGCCTGTTTTTGGCACCACAGATGGTCTCTATACCCATCTGGAAGAAAGGTTCAGCTGAGGAGGACTCTTAGGGCTGAGGACTCAGAGGGTGTACATGATTGAGCTCTGTGTGTGTGTGTGTCTGAGAGAGAGAGAGAGAGAGAGAGAGAGAGAGAGAGAGAGAGAGAGAGAGAGAGAGAGAGAGAGAGAGAGGGAGGGAGAGAGAGAGGAGAATTACATGCCCACATGGTGCTCTTCCCCACATCTATCACTGCACATTAGGCTGGATTGGATGTGCTTTGCCCTGTGTCTCTGTTATTAGACTAGGAGCCTTCTGTCTCAGGCTGGACTTTCTCTGTCTCACCTCTACTTCCCTGAGCTCAGCCAGTGCATGAGAAAAAGGGAAGCAAGGCAGGAAAGGGAATGTGTTCACTATAGACTCACTGTTCTTACTCTCCGTGATCTGTATGTACATTTTGCTGTCTGCATGTTAAACTGCAATGAAAACTTTAAGTCAGACCTCGTGATACAAGCCTCACTGAGAAGCAAAGGCAGGAGAATGGAAAGGTCCAGGCCTGCCTCCAGCAGTACAGTGAGTTCGAGGCCAACTTGGTCAACTTAGGAGCACACTATATCAAAGTAAGTGCTGGGGAGATGGCCGGGGAGTGAAGTGTTCGATCTGCTAGCACGAGGGTCTGAATTTGAATGCCCGGCACCCATGTAATGTTGGGCCTCGTAGTATGTGCTTGTAACCCCAGTGCTGGGGAACTCATTTTGATAGCCGGCCAGTTCAGCTGCTTTTCAAGCTTCAGGTTCAATGAGGGACCTTGTCTCAAAAAGCAAGGTGGGGAGAAAGAGAAAGACACTGACACTGATCTTCTGGATTCTGCACATGCACACACAAGGGTGTGCCCCTGCCACATTCACACACTGGTGTGCACATAAAATAGTAGTAGTAATAATTAATAATAATAATAATAGACTAGAAAATGTGGCTCAGCAATGGAACAATTGCCTGGTGTGAGTGAGGCCCCAGGCTCAACCTCCAGTACTTGCAACCAGAAGTTTAGTTTAAAATGAAAGAAAACTAATTAAAAAGTGAGGATTTGAATAAACATTTCTCCCCAAAAGATACACAAAACACAGAAAATAACATATTTTTCTGGTGAGACTGTGGAGAAATTAGTGGGGTGGTGGTATATTTTCAGTTTGGTGCCCACCTGGGCTACATAGTGAGACCTTATCTCAAAAAATAAACTAAAATATGGCATTTGGTCTTTTCTATCTTTTATAAACTGAACGTTTTGAATTTTAAGAAACATCCTGTCCCAAGTTCCTGTCATAAGCACGGAGCACATAAGAACTCATGGGGGTTGGGTTTGGGGGTGTTGATTCTTTCCAGTTGGGTGGAGCAGAGAAAGGGAAGGTGGGGATGTTCGGTTCAGTTGGGCTCTCCAGCTGAGTGTGGATTAGCTGTGGGGACAAGGCAGGGCAGAGCATTCTGGTTGGCTCAAGCAGTACTGAAAGGAGAGTTGCATTATGGAGATGCAAGTGCTCAGGAGAGCAGTGGGAAGGGACCATAGCACCCAAGACTGAGATCCCTGGTGGCCCTGCACATGGCTGAGTTCCCAGTCTGTCTTGCAGGTAATGTGGCACCCTGGGTTCCAGCAGGGGAAGGACTAGGTCAGATGACCACTCTAGGGAGGCTCAGGTGGGTGAGACACTCTTCCAAGCAGGCTGCTGAAATCGGAGCGGTTCTGCCTGTAGCCTCCCCCAATCCACCCAGACCACACATGGAAATGAGACTGCTTTGGCACGGGTTGCCTGGCACCACTCGACTTCTAGAGAAATGTATCTGTAAGAATCGATCGTGCCGTGGCAGGAAACCAACGAGGAAGCAGGCAAGCGTGGTTCTGAGGAGTCGGTAAACAAGCTTCTGTGGGGAACCTCCAAATATGACTTCCGTTGCTGCCCCACGGCTTCTGGGACATGGTGGCGGAGCTGGCCCAGCAGCCAGGCCTGGCCGAGGAAGGGCCTGCTCCATGAAGGCTGTCACACGCTCTCGGCAAACATGTGCAGCCCAAACACACTGTTCACTTCTCAAGTTGGTTTCAGACTTTGCTCTTTTTATTCTTGTTTTTCATTTAGAATTTTTTTTTTGGCTGGTTCAAGTTCGAAAGGCAATTTCAACACTGAGATTGAAGGCAGAAAACATAGCCTGCAAAAGAGCAGAGAGTGTGTGCTTTACTGGCATTGATTTTGGGAAGGAGAATCCATGCATTGAGTCTATTAGCCAAGCCCTTGGTTTATGGCACCTGGTGTCCCCACATAGCCCTCAAAGTTTTGGTCTGGCTTTAATTCATAACCCTGACCTTACTTCCAAAGCATTGGTTCTGTATACCCAATGTGTGGACTTTCAATCATTCTTCTGTGCCTTTATTCACATATATGTAAATATAGCACATAGCATTGCTTTCAATAATTTGCAAAATTTGTGGACACAATCTCATGTTCTTAATTTTTTTTTTTACATAGGTAAAAACAAGCCAGTCCATTTGACTGGTGTGATATTTTTCCTGTACTTCCCATATTGTCTGTTGCTTTCCCTGTGGGACCCTGGTTTTCTCCCAGGTCTTTGTCATTGTAACAGGGATGCAATGAGCATCTTTGTACTTGGCTGAACACAAGCTGCACAATCAAAGGAATCTGGGATGGAAACTCCTCTGTGGGCTCACTGTATGGCCTTAAGCCTCTGATCCAATATCTGTTAGAAGGGGAGGAGGAGGAAGAGAGAAGGAGGAGGAGTGGAGGAGGAGGACAGGAAGAAGTGGTGCTGGTGGCATAGACCTGTAATGTCAGCTCTCAGGAGGGGGCAGCAGGAAGATGAAGTTAAGGTCATTTCCGGCTACATGGTAAGTTTGAGGCTAGCCCAGGCTTCATAAGACCCTGTCTCAAAAAAGGGGTATGTCAGAGAAAATGGCATTTCTCTTACCACTACTAAGCACCATGCCTTGAAAGCAGGCTCCCATCTGCTTTCATCTCTGCTGTATCTTCAACCTGGTACAGAATAGGTGTCCAATAAGTACACTTGGACCAAAATGGCTGTCATAAAAATCACCAGAGATATTGTGTGGGAAAGAGCCTTGGAAATGCTCAATGTGCATATAGAAATATGAGTGTTCTTATTTATTGTTATTTAAATCAGGCTAACAATGTATAATAGCAATAAAGTCGACCATATGTAAATGGTGATAACACCAGGACTTGCATTTTTGTCTGTACCTGTCTCCAGGTCTTCTCCTCCATCCAGGGCCTGCTTTGGCATCAGGAAACACTTTCCAAAGATTAATAGAGAAGGTCTGGTTTGGGGTTGGGAAATACGGGATCTGCCTGCCAGGCTGAGGTGGGGCAGCTTAATTGTTCCTTCTGAGTCAGGTGTCCAGGGCTCATTCACCATCCCAAAAACTCCTCTGGGCTACACTGGTCTATAAAACCTAGGTAATGCTGTGCACCCAGCTCACCTAGGTGTTGTGAAGATTAATTATGGCTTGTAAAGGGCTTTGAAGATGAAAAGTCCTTGTTATGAAAATAAATGGCTTCAGACACAAGGTTTCTTCAAGCCTTCAGTGCCTTGGTGTCTTCTATCTGCTGTTCTGGACTTCCAAGGACGCTGGGTGAGTTCAGAGGTGAGGGTGGCTTCACCCTCATGAGAAGCATGACGCAGGCCCCCGTGACTCTTTGCTGCCAGTTTTAAGTTTTAAACTCCTGATGGATTTCCTAACTAGATGACCTAAGTTGGTTCAAAACGTATTAAACAGATTCAGCAACAGCGTGGTGAGATGTATCTCCAGTATTGAGCTTTTTGCTGTCAAATTTAATTATCCAAATTGGTTTTTAAAATTAGGCTAGTCCCTTCCCTGTGTCGTCCCAAATATAGAGACATTTAAAGTGGAGGGCTATGAACCAAACGGGCATTGGTGGAGACTGTGCTAGCTCAGCCCTTAACCAGCTTTGGGCCTCGATCTCCCAATCGGTCAACTGAGGATAATGATAACTCACCAGGGTATCATCTCTGCTTGGTAGCTAAGGAATCTAAGCCGAGAGGGTTGACATGGTCATACTTAACCAGAGGGAAGGTGATGTGCCAAGATACAAGCCTGGGTCTGGGACTGGTGAGATGGTGATGTGCCGGGATGTAAGCCTGGAGCTGGGGCTGGTGAGATGGTGATGTGCCGGGATGTAAGCCTGGAGCTGGGGCTGGTGAGATGGTGATGTGCCGGGATGTAAGCCTGGAGCTGGGGCTGGTGAGATGGTGATGTGCCGGGATGTAAGCCTGGAGCTGGGGCTGGTGAGAAGGTGATGTGCCGGGATGTAAGCCTGGGTCTGGGGCTGGTGAGATGGTGATGTGCCGGGATGTAAGCCTGGGTCTGGGGCTGGTGAGATGGTGATGTGCCGGGATGTAAGCCTGGAGCTGGGGCTGGTGATGTGCCGGGATGTAAGCCTGGAGCTGGGGCTGGTGAGATGGTGATGTGCCGGGATGTAAGCCTGGGTCTGGGGCTGATGAGATGGTGATGTGCCGGGATGTAAGCCTGGAGCTGGGGCTGGTGATGTGCCGGGATGTAAGCCTGGAGCTGGGGCTGGTGAGATGGTGATATGCCGGGATGTAAGCCTGGAGCTGGGGCTGGTGAGATGGTGATGTGCCGGGATGTAAGCCTGGAGCTGGGGCTGGTGAGATGGTGATGTGCCGGGATGTAAGCCTGGAGCTGGGGCTGATGAGATGGTGATGTGCCGGGATGTAAGCCTGGAGCTGGGGCTGGTGAGATGGTGATGTGCCGGGATGTAAGCCTGGAGCTGGGGCTGGTGAGATGGTGATGTGCCGGGATGTAAGCCTGGGTCTGGGGCTGATGAGATGGTGATGTGCCGGGATGTAAGCCTGGAGCTGGGGCTGGTGAGATGGTGATGTGCCGGGATGTAAGCCTGGAGCTGGGGCTGGTGAGTGCCGGGATGTAAGCCTGGAGCTGGGGCTGGTGAGATGGTGATGTGCTGGGATGTAAGCCTGGAGCTGGGGCTGTTGAGATGGATCAGTGTATACATTCACTTGTAGAACAAATCTGATGAGGTGAGTTCAATCTCCAGACCCATGTAAGGATGGAGGAGAGAATCAACACTACAGAATTGTCCTCTGACCTCTACATGAATGCTGTGGCAAGAGTGCCCCCTCCCAATAAAACAAAACAAAACAAAAAAATCTTAAAACCTGGATCTGCCTGACTCTATCACAGCTACCTACATATGACCTCACTGCTGAATAGAAGCTAGGTTTTGAGCATTTTATTTATTTATTTATTTATTTATTTACTTACTTACTTACTTACTTACTTATTTATTTTGTTGTTTTCTTCTTTTTAAGCATGTGCATGTGTATGAGCACATATGTGTGAGCAAGCACATGGAGGCCTGAAATTGACGTTTGGTTGTCTTCCTTAATCACTCTCCACTGTATGTACTGAGGCAGTCTCTCAATTGAACCCAGAGTTTACCAGTTCTGCTAAGTTAAGCTAGCCACCTTGTCCCAAGGGACCCCCTATCTCTTCCAAGTGTTGAGATCACAGGCAGCTGCTACAACCGCTTGGCTTTACATGGATGATAGACCTCATGCTTGTGTGACAAGTACTTTACCCACTGAGCCATCCCCAGACTGAAGATTATTTTAGGTTTTATTTATTTATTTTTTTGAGACAGGATCTGCTTTCACTTAGACTTGGCCTCAAACTTGTTATCGAGCCAAAGATGACCATGGACTCTCATTTCCACATCATAGTGCTGGTATTACAGGTGAGTGCTGCTGCACCATCTATGGGTTACTGGGATAGAACCCTGTATGTGTGAGACAGGTACTTTACCAACTGAGCTACAGCTCCAAACCCTGTTTTTATCTTACTTTATTTATTTTTTTGAGATAGGGCCTCTCTGTGTAGCCCTGGCTATCCTGGAACTCACTATGTGGATAAGACTGACCTTGAATTTACAGAGATCTGCCTGCCTCTGTCTACCAAGTACTGGGATTAAAAGTGTGGGCTATCGAATCTGGCCCCCATTTTAATTTTTATATTTTGGTGCTGGGACTCAAGGACTTGCACATAACAGTCACATGGTGTAACACTATCACCCCAGTCTAGGAACTTGTTTTCTAGAATTAGAGCCTAGAGCAAATTCCAACTTGAGCATACAGAGGAAGTCAGTGCCCTGCAGGGCCGCCTGTCCCTATGTTCTGCATTAGCCATTGCACATGCTGGCTTCTCACTATTGTGCTGATGTTAGTGCTTGCTTGTCCATGTGAGGACTGCTAGGTAGAAGCATGCCTCCTAATACTATGTGATGGGACCAAAACACCTTGGTGGCTTCAAGATCTCCAGACCCTTGGGGACTTTCTACAGTTGAAGGAGATTGGGGCTAAGTTCAGCAGCCTCACCTTCACTCTTATCAAAGTCAGTCTGGCTAGATCCTTCCTTCTTCCATACATCTTTCTATCCTTTCAGCAAAGCATTTCTTGAGCTCCTACTATGCTTGGAATGCAGGTCAATCACAACGGCCCTGTTCGACATCTACCATCCACCAGGAACTGCACTTTCCAGGCATCACCTCATTTAAACCTCACAGTGGTACTTTGAGGCAAACATTGATACCATCACCATGGATCTTCAGGGTGAAAACAAGTGCCAAAACACAGAGTGGAACCCAGGTTCTTTGAATGTTATCACATGTTCTTCTGTATGATAGCATACTACTTTCTTTTTTTTTTTTAATGATGTTTTAACATGAAATTCTTTATAAAATTTTAGTACAAATGAACAAACTTTAAGTAAACAAAATGTTCCCCCAATACATATATGCCATTATTTATGTTGGGCTATAATCTATTAATTCCACTAAACAGTTATTCAAGTGATACTTTTTTTTTTTTTGCCAAAACATTTTATTTAAAAAAATGGTGAATCAGTAAATATATGACTTTTCAATTCTCTGTGTAATAAATGAGAACAACACATCACAGTAAGAAGACAAGTTTGAAGAGAAGCATTTGTGTAATTGTTTGAATTCTCAGTTGGGTTAAGTACTTTTTTTTTTTCTTGGTTTTTCGAGACAGGGTTTCTCTGTGTAGCTTTGCGCCTTTCCTGGGACTCACTTAGTAGCCCAGGCTGGCCTCGAACTCATAGAGATCCGCCTGGCTCTGCCTCCCGAGTGCTGGGATTAAAGGCGTGCGCCACCACCGCCCGGCGGGGCATACTACTTTCTTGACAGCATATACAACAGTATATTCACTCCTATTATCTCCAGCCCCCAACCCAGTATACAGCACATGCTCATTAAATGTCTGCTGTTGAATACATAATTAAAATACTAGAAACTTGATAATCTGTGTCCACACTACAGTGTTGGCAAAAGGCTTTTAACTTATTTCTGTCTTTTGGGTTAGACAGAGGAGATTGGTTTTACTATCTCACTTCAAATAAAATTTGTAACAATAAATAGCATTATTTAGGGCTACAGAAAGAATTAGATGTAGAAATCAGATAAGACTCTAAAGTAAACTCACAGAGAAGACACAACACTCAACAGAGCTGCAGGGCAGAGACGTGTCTGTCTGGTTGGGGAAAAAAAAATCAGATCTTACAAAGCGCTAGAGCTTAAGCCAAGATCATATGCCCAGCACATGTTTCCTGAAAACATCCACATCACTTACATGGTTGGTGTGAGGTTTCAGATATTAAGATTATGAAAAAGCAAAGCAAGATGTGAGAGGCAGAGGTGGAAAGAGAACAAAGAAAGCCGGCCTTGTCACCACTTCCCTTGAGCACAGCTCCCTTCCCAGAAATCTCTCAAAGGTCCAACTTGCCAACCTGATTCCATCTCCAATGGTGCAGCTTGTGGCTGGGAGCCATGCTGTAAATAAGCAGGCTGGGCTCAAGTTCGGACTCAGTTGCTTCCAGTGTGTGACTTTAAGTAAATGTACTTGATCTCATGAAATGGATATAAGCCACAGTCTTGTTAGGATGACAGATCTATTACTTTTTAAGCTTCCTTTTGGAATTATAGGAGGTAAAAAAAATTAATTGTTATTAAGTTCAACTACTGTACAGGTCAGAGCAAGCTAGGTTTTGCTACAATACAAGCAACCTATAACTTCAGCTGTTAACACAAGAGTTTACTTCACTCCTATGTTGTGCTCATGTGGTCACAAAGGAATTCTGACTGAGGGATCAGAGCCATCTTGTTTGTGGTCATTGTGTCCAATGAGCAAGAGGAGTCAGCATGTCCTCCAGTGACAGCAAGGGCTGTTGCCTGGACATGACCCATGCCACTTTAACATTTTATTTATCTATTCTTTGATAATTTCATAAGTGTATACAATGTACTTTGATCATACCCACCCACACTCCCATCCTCTGCTAATTTCTTCCAGAACTGCCCCCTCAAACCCCTTACAACCTCATATCCTTTTTTCTCTTTATAACCCATTGAGACTGGCTAGTGGTGTTCTTATCTGTTGTATATCTATAACAAAGACATGACACACACCTCTAAGAGGCCAAGAGGTGCAGCCTGACTATGTTCCTAGAAAAATATTCTGAAATATTTGTTAAATGGTATCTGTCATTCATTGAGAACTTAGCACATGCCAGGCATTGAGGGCTTTTCTCAGATATATCCCTTAGTGCTCTCAGAAATACCCTAAAGCAAAGATTGTATGTGTGTGTGTGCATGCTCTTTGGTGTGCGTATTCATGTATAGACAGGTTAGCACACTCTGTATGTACATGTGTGTGGCTAGATGTTAACCTCAGATGTCCTTCTTCAGGTACTAAACATCTTGTTTTTGAGACAGGCCTCTTACCTGGCCATCAGACTGAGCTGGCCTCCCCAGCACTGAGATTACAAATGTACACTGCCTAGATCAGCTTTTTAACGTGGGTTCTGAAGATCAAACATCGCTCTTCATGTTTGCATAGCAAGAACTTTCCACACCCAGCCCATGAAGCAGGGACTTGCTTACACTCAAACAACTGATACTGAGAGATGTAATGAGACTTGTCTGGGGGATGAGAAAATAAATTGTGGGGTCAGAGTTAGCTCTGAGCTGTGTTCCTGCAGCTCGGCAGTTGCTGAATGCAGTGACGACATTGCTGGAAGGACTAGCAATGACTGAGGCTCTCTTATGTGTTATCCCCTTACCAGCTCAGTTATGCATGAGCATTCCCTTCCAAATAAGTAATTAAAGACAGAGGCTTCTTGGGGTTCAGTAACTTCCCAGGGTCTGCAGCAGCAGTAGCACTTGAGCTCAGGAATTCCCGGGTCTAAATTATCTATGTAGTACCCTTTTTTCCCTTCTTCCTTATTATTTAGCATCCTTCGTTACAGTCCTAATGACGGCCCTGAGTGGTGGGAAGCAGAGAGTGTGTGAGTATAGGTGTCAGAGTTAAATTGCAGCGGGGTTTGAACTTGGACCCTGCTATTTGTTGCATCTTACCTTCTAAGCTTGCCACCTGAGGCTGACAACTGAGCTGTCTCTCAGGGGTTGTTGTATTGAATAAATAAGGTCATCATTGTGACAAAAGTAATCACTTATACTTAAAAGAAATTAACTAGGTATGGATACTGAGCTCAGAGCTTTATACGCATAATTGCCCCTGCCCATTTACTTTGGATATTTATGTTGCAGGTAACACAAAGAGAACCCATCTAGACTCCACCCAGCTTCCCCTAAGATTAGCACCTGACATCGTAACCAAAGTACATTTACCAAAAGAAATTAATATTGATATTATACTATGTCTAAATTACACTTTTTTTGTATTTCATCTGTTTTCCTATTAACATCCTTCTGTTTTGTTCCATGGCTCAATCTGGGTTGCAGCCCTACATCTGGTTATCACACCTCCCTGGTCTCTTCTCATTTTCTTGTTTTGTAGTGGTGATATACCCAGGGCCATCTCCCCCCTGAGCATGCCAGGCAAACTCTGAGCCACACACACCCACCCCTGCTGATCTTCATATGCATTCTTTTATTTCCATTTACTGTTGAGGAAACTGAGACTCAAGTGATTAAGTCACACAGAGTTAGAATTCAACCCCAGATCTGTTGGGCTCAAAGCTCAAGACTTTATCATTTGTAAGGAAATGATCGGCAAGAAATCCAATGTTCGAAGAAAAAGCCGCACACAGAGAGTAAGAGGCTCATGGGGGAGACACTGACATACAGTTCTCTAACTGGCTTTGCTGCTTTAGAATACTAACTCAGCATGATCTGCTCCCTCCTCAGCCAAGCCCAGGTAATCTGTTCTGAGAGGAGAGTGCACCCGGGGAAGCAAGCTAAGCTTGGGCTTAGACATTGGCAGAAAGGCTTCTCAGAGAGTTAGGCCATAGCAGCGCTCCTTGGTAGCAAAGCCAGATACAGCATCCTGAGCCAGGTTGGGGGTCAGCTGCACTGGGCATCAAGACAGGACCAGAATTCACTTAACAGGGGCTTCTGGCAGCTCCCTCTGCCCTGAGTACACAGCAGAGCCATTGCAACCAAACCAGCCATTGAAGTGTTGACCTTATTAATACTCAGCATGCCTTATTCAGTGTGCCTGTCATGTTACTGATCAAGCTTCAGAGAGAGAGAGAAACAAGAACCATAAGGGGATCAGGCAGGGTGGTACACTTCTATAGTCATAGTACTTGAGAGGCTGAGGCTGGAGGATTGTCTCAAATCAAGGCCAGCTGGGGCTACATAGCAAGACCTTAACAACAAAAACAAACAGGTTCTTTAGCCACCTTTCCTGGAGAAGTGTAGCTACCACTCCTTATCAAAGAAACCCCTCTTTACGGCAAATGGAGACGATCACAGAAAACCACAACTGGACACAATGGACCAGGAGAGCCCAGCTGCAACGGACATACCTACATCACAGCTTCTGCATCTATGGCTCAGGAAATATTGAGGAAGAGCGGGGCAGAAAGATTGTAAGAGCCAGAACACCAGGAAGTCAGGTGTGGAGCAGTGTCTACTAGGGATGGCTTCACAAAGAAGACCTAACAGTGGCAGCATCAATGGACATGCTAATGTAGAAGGGGAAATTTGTGGAGTCCACCCCAAAGAACTGCATGCAACTAATGACTGCTGGGAAAGGGAGAAGTAGACTCTTCCAGGGATGAGCCAGCTTGTTATTTGTCTAATGAAGAGTGGCTAGCCCCAAAACCATATACATACAATTGATAAAAGTGTATTAAGTAGGTTGTATTTATATATTTGTGCACACATACACATGTGTGTGCATGCAACAATAATAATCAAGGAAAAAGAGGCTATCGACTTGAGAGTGGAGGAAGGAGACATGGAAAGAATGTATGTGGGAGGGCTAGAGGGAGGAAAAGGAGAGGGAAGTGATGCAATTTTATTTCTATTAAAATACAATTAAATTTTAAATTAATTAAAAGCAAAACAAAACAAAAACAACAACCAGGGCTAGAAGAATAGCCCCACTGGCAAAACACTTGCCTTGTAAGACTAGAGGTCTGAGTTGCATGCCCAGAACCCATGCTTTAAGAAAACAAAACAACAAAACAAAAGTAGTGGTTATGGAGCCCAGTGAGATGGTTTTGTGGATAGGGCACTAGCTATCAAACCTGATGACCTGGGAATTTATCCCAGGGACTATGTAGGGTGGAATAAGAGAACTGTCTCCCACAGTTGTCCCTCTGTCATGGCCCGAATATACTCCATCCCCAATAAATAAAATTAAAAACATAAGAAACAGATTGTGAGTATGGTGGCATGTGTTGGTAATCCCAGCACTAGGGAAGCAGAGACATATGGATCCCAGGGTTAACTGGCCAGCCAGCCTAGCCTGCTTGACAAAGTCTAGCCTGAGAAACAAGGTGGGGCCAGTGAGAAGGCTCACAGGTTAAAAAACAAAAGGAAAAAAAGCACCTGCTTCAAAGCCCAATGAACTAAATTCAATGCCCAGTCAAAAAGGAAAGAATGAATTCCACAAGTTGTCCTATGACCTTAACACACACATACACACACCCTTTGGCATATGTGTGTATGACAAACATGCATGAAAACAAACTAAGTAAAAATGTAAAATAAACAAAGTGGATGGTTCCTGAGGAATGACATTGGAGATTTTCAGTCATACCCCCAAAGTGCACCCCCCTAACACCACACCCAAAGAAAAACTAGAGGTGGTTGTAACACAAATTACTAAACGGTCTTATTAATTAAAAAAAAAAAACAGAGCCAGATGTTGGGTTAAAAACCTGACAGATCAGAGGAATAGGAAAAGCCACAGCCAACCTCACCTTACAGACACTTCAGTCTCCAAAGATAACTACTTCCTGTATATCCACGTCTATATGCCTTTCTGTTCTGCAATCTCACTTCTTCTCTCCATCTAGTTACATCACTTTCTGCTTGTCTGTACAGACCTCCAGTCCTTTATGGTTAGTGCTAGGATTAATAATAATTAATTAGGTGTGTGTCACCATGCCTGTCTCTGTTCCCCAGTGTGGCCTTGAACTCACAGAGATCCAAATGGATCTCTGCCTCCTGAATGCTAGGATTCAAGGTGTGTGCTACCATTGCCTGACTTCTATATTTAATATAGTGGCTGGCTTTTTCCTCTGATCCTCAGATAAGCTTTACTGGAGTTCACAGAGAAAATATCACCACATTTCCCCCTCTTTTTAAATCTAAAATAAAAAAATTATAACTAATATAAGAAAAACTATATACAATAAGTACAACTATATACAATATATACAAGCAATAAGTACATCAAAAATGTCTAGTCCATTTGCATTTGACAAATTCAGAGAAACATTCCATTATCTATCCTATTTTTGTGAATCCGAAGGATTGAATCTAATTTACCTTCTATCCTAATTTGCATAACCCAACTATCTTTTGATGTCTTTCAAACTTATACACTTTATACCTCTTAGTGAGTTTCTTTTCTGAATTTCGTAACAAGGAAAACTATAACTATCTAATCTTCAACTCCCTCAGAGACCCAAGAAGGAAATAATATTACCTAGTAAGACAGGAAGTGCAAACAAGTGACTTGCAAAAAATGTGAGTTATGACAGAAACAGCCAGCTGCCTGGACAGTCACCTGAGGTGTCTCTGCAATATTTGGGCATCATCTTTGGCCTACAGGCTTGTCATATCTGATAGACTCTTTTGTGAAGCAGGATTTTATTAAAGAGCCTTCCTACCTTGTCTTGGCAAGGATCAGCAGTCCTTTGTTTTGTGTCCTGCTTGTCCATTTTGGACAGCATACTGTCAGTAGTCAAGGCAAGGGCACTTTCTTGCCCAGTGGCTAACCTTTGTCATAATGAAAGTAAACTCCATGTGGAGTTTCTTCAATGCCCATCATTTTCTCTGAAGTAGATTGGTGCTGCCAGGAGCAGACATGTCTCATTGTCATAAAAAAAAGAAAAAAAATCTATGTTGTTAAGACATCTTAAATGCCATATTCTGTAAATCTCTGAAGTGTTTGAAGATGACCTGTCTATCTAAAATATATCTCTGTTTGACCTTGAAAACATACCTAATCTGACTACAAGTTTAATTGTAATGACTAACTACTAACTTTAATTTCTTTATATACTAAATAGTTGGCAATAATAACTTTCAAGGATTAGCAAATTGCATTACATTGTTAAATTAACTGTATAGGTACAATACTTGAACATCATTAGAAATATATGTACAATATATTCTAACAAAATTAATCTCAAATTTATATCAATATACATAATTTGTATACAATATACAAAAATCTAATCCAGTGTATAATATTTAAAACTAGTAGTTGCCTTCTAAAAGTAGATTCAATAATTTACCTTTTTGTCTTATCATATCTATATAAATCAATCTCAAATTTGTAGCAATATACAAATTTGTATACAATATATAAAAATCCAATCCAATGTAAAATATTTAAAACTAATAGTGCCTTTTAAAAGTAGATTCAATAATCTACCTTTTTATCTTATCATATCTATATTTTCTCTTTTTTTATTCTTGGAGTAGATTCAATAATCTACCTCTTATCTATATTCTCTTTTTTTTCAAACAAGAATCCTTAATTTAATTTCATTGGTTTAGCCTTTTTCCTGACCATTAACAATAACAACTTGTAACCAACCATCCTAAACAATGACAATTATTCAAAACCCTTAGAATGACCAAAAACCACCCACCCCACCTCTTGGGAATATGTGTTTCATGGTCTTAAAATTACTTCCTGCTATCTGGGGGCAAAGGCATCTTTAAGGGATCCTGAAAAGAAAAATTATGGGTTAACTGTCAAGTTCTGGGAGAGGTAGCTGTATTATTTGTTGTCCAGTCTCTGCATAATGCAAAAGTGCAAGGCTTATCTCAAGTCCTTGCTCTAGTAGTCTGTGAGGCTGGATCATCTCACCTAGCAATCTTGAAATTGTCCTGAGCAGTGTGTAGTCCAAAGTCAATCTTTGGGTGGTGTTTGTCAGCTTAGTGGTATTATTATTGTCCATGTGGAATCATCGTTGTGGGTCTCATCATCTTTTTGGAGACTTGAAAGTCGCTGTTAGGCTTGGTCATGATTCCCTGCAGAAAACTGACAAAGACTCAAACATGAAAACAGGTATAGGCAGCTAGATGAAGCCTTTTTTTCTAGAATTAGTTAGTACCCTATATGACCATTAATATCATAACAAAAATTTAAATATATATATATTAACCTTATAAATTTTGATATAAAATTTATACCTTAAGAAAAGTTTTAAAGAATCAAAAGAGAACTAAAGAATTATGAGATTAGTGTCAATAGAATAGTCTCTTAATTTTGGTTTTCTTCTGTCCCATATCAGATGGCTCTTCTGACATGATACAGAGATTTTGCATTTTCTTTTTTTTTTTTTTTTGGTTTTTCAAGACAGGGTTTCTCTGTGTAGTTTGGTGCCTGTCATGGATTACACTCTGTAGACCAGGCTGGCTTCAAACTCACAGAGATTCACCTGGCTCTGCCTCCTGAGTGCTGGGATTAAAGGAGTGCACCACCACTGCCTGGCTGCATTTTGTTTAGAGAAGGAGAGAGCCATTCTCCAACTCCAAAGCCAGCTTTAATTTTTAATTGAACTGGGACTACATAAAGACCATTTGTGTTAAGTGTCTGTAAAGAAGAGCAGAAACAAATATTTAGGAAGACTTATGAGATTTTATATGTGATATACCAATAGGCCAATTTATTCTTTTTCTTGGGACATTTTTTTTTCTGGATGATTTGTCCTTTTTCTTCAGATGTCTCATTTGTCCAGTATTCTTCAGATTCCTTAGCCTTCATTCTCCTGAAAGACAAAAACAAAAATCCTCCCCCAACCCTAACTTTGGTGAGGCTCCCTTTTTGCAAGTTATATCTGACCAAGTGAAAAGAATTTGTTAGTGGTATGAGTTAATTTAAATTGGATGGTCATGTTGGTTGATGAATGATCACCTCATCTAATCAACAGGTCCCTCTTGTTCAAATCGAACGTTTATTAATTTTGATGGTATCCATAGCTTTTCTTCTCCTGTAGAAACAAATGTAAAACTTCGTCACCAACATAACACATATCTTGGTTTCCATTCTAAGGTCAGCGCATCTTTAAAGTATATAGGCTGATTTAATTCTGTAGTTTTTTTCTATTATCCAATGTCTCTCCACAGTTGTTCCTTTCTCATTAGTATTGAGAAAATTCAAAGTTAATAGAGCATTATGTAATCTATTTCTGAGGGGTTTTGTTACCCTTTACTGTGTATTTAGCATATCCTAAATACACAGCATTTGATCTTTCTGTGACTGCTTGGCCTGAAGGATTGTGTGGTATACCTGTAATATGCTTTATATTGTAATAAGCAAAAAACTGTTTCATTTTACTAGAGACACATGCTGGAGCACTGTTAGTTTTAATTTGGACAGGTATATCCATGATGGTCATAAGTTCTAGCAAATGTGTGATTATAGAATCAGCCTTTTCAGAACTCAGAGCAGTTGCCCACTGAAATCCTGAATAGGTATCAATGGTGTGGTGTACATATTTCAGTTTTCCAATTTCTGCAAAATTAAACATATCCATCTGTCAGATTTCATTCCTCTGAGTACTTTTTGGGTTACATCCTGCTGGTAGTAGAGTCTGATTGTAAAAAGAACAAGCAGAACAATTCCTTATAATTTCCTTGGCATGTTGCCAGGTTATGGAAAACTCTTGTTTGTTTGTTTGTTTGTTTGTTTGTTTGTTTTTGAGACAGGGTTTCTCTGTGTAGCTTTGTGCCTTTCCTGGATCTCACTCTGTAGACCAGGCTGGCCTCGAACTCATAAAGATCCGCCTGCCTCTGCCTCCCGAGTGCTGGGATTAAAGGCATGCGCCACCACCGCCTGGCACGGAAAAATCTTTTTTTAAACCCTTACTATTGATGTGATGTTTTTTATGAAATTCTGAGGCCTCCAGCACATTTCCTATCAATAGTTTATTGGTCTCAACATTACCTTGTGCTAGAGGTCCCAGCAGACTCGTATAGGATCAGATTGGAGTTATATATAAGGGATGATTCCTATTCCTGGTTATTTCTTGTAACTGAATAAATAACAAAGTTAATTCTGACTCATCAGGGATAAATTCTGCAGTCTTAATATGTAAGACCACTCTTTCAGCATACTCAGAGTCAGTAACTATGTCAAGAGGTTCTGAAAAATCCATTATTATCAAAATAGCACACAATTCTGATTTTTGAACCAAATTATAACGACTTTGAACCACTTTACTTAAATTTTCTGATTTGTAACCTGCCTTTCCTTGTTTGTTTGCATCTGTATAAAATGTTGGGGCTCCAGATATGGGTGATTCCCATACAATGTGAGGCAGGATCCAATCAGTTCTCTTTATAAGTTGAATTCTATCGCTTTTGGGATATTTGCTGTTAATCTCTCCCCCAAAATTACTGAAAGCTCTTTGCCAAGGTTCACTTTCTGCCCACAATTTGTCAATGTCATCCTTAGTTAAAGGTAGTACAATTTCTGCTGGGTCTGTTTCTGGCAATTAACAAAGTCTCAATTTTCCTTTTAAAATCAACCTAGAGATCTTTTCTATGTTAGTTTTTAATTTTTTACTGTTTATTTGGTAGAAATATCCATTCCAATATAATATCGTTCCTCTGCATTAAAATTCCTGTAGGAGAATGCTTACAGGGTAAAATAATCAAAATGCAGTCAAACTTTGGATCCACATGATTCACATGTGCATCCTGTATTTTCTTTTCCACCAAGGCCAATTCTCTCTCAGCTTCAGTTGATAATTCTCTTGGAACTATTTAAGTCCTTGTCACCCTCTAAGGTTTTGAACAAATTACTCAGTTCATCATTTTTTACCCCAATTTTTTTACCCCATTTTTTTTCCAGAGATGGGAAACGTCTCCAAAAAAATCTTTGAAAGTCATTAAGAGTCCGTAATTGACCTCTCCTAATTTGCACCTTTTGGGGTCTAATTTTTTGTAGACCTATTTTATATCCTAAATAATTAATAGAATCTCCTCTTTGTATCTGGAGCAGTTTGAAATCCCCAACAAGGCAAAATTTTCTTTACTTCTTCAAACAGTCTTTCTAAGGTATCTGCATTTGAATCAGTTAGTAAAATATTGTCCATGTAATGATAAATTATAAATTTAGGAACTGTTTATGCACAACAGCTGTTGTACAAAATATGGGTATAGGGTTGGGCTATTTAACATTCCCTGTGGGAGAATCCTCCATTAATATCTCTTAACTGGCTGAGAATTATTATAAGTAGGAACTGTGAAGGCAAATCTTTGTCTTTTTCTTGTAAGGGTATTGACAAGAAACAGTCTTTTAAATTGATAAGTATAAGAGGCCATCCTTTAAGTAACAGAGTAGGCAAAGGAATTCCAGATTGTAGAGAGCCCATTGGCTGAATTACCTTGTTAATTGTTCTTAGGTCTGTTACTGTTCTCTACTTACCAGATTTCTTTTTAATAACAAACACAGGAGAATTCCAAGGGCTGGTTGATTCTTCAATATTCTGAGCATTTAACTGCCCTTGTACCAGCTCTTCCAAGGCCTGCAGTTTCTCTGTTGTTAAGGCCATTGCTGAACCCATACAGGCTTGTCTGTTAACCATTTTAAAGGTAGAGCTGTTGGTGTCTTTGAAAGATTAGCAGCTGTTGTGCCCTGTTCTTGTACAATCTGGATGGCTGGTGACTGTTCTTTATAATAGCTCCTAATATTTCTCTTGGAAATGTGTTAATTTATGGTTTGTCTCTGAGGTTGGAGGAATGTTAATCTGGGTATTTCATTGTAATAGATTATAGTCCCATAAATTCATAGCTATATTAGCCACATATGGCTTTAATTTTCCTCTCTGTCCTTCTGGCTCTATACATTTGACCCATCTTGAGCTCTGTTTCACTTGAGATAATGTTCCAATCCCTAACAGCTGAACATTTACCTCCTGAAGAGGCCAATTTGAATGCCAAGATTCTGGTGCAATTATTGTGACAACCACACCTGTATCTACAATACCCACCATGAAAATGTCATTTATTTGTATTTTTAATTTTGGTCTTTGTTCATTTATAGAAGTTTGCCAAAAATTTGCTTTATGGTTTCTCCTGAATTTTCTGTTCTCTCTGTTATAGCTGTTCTATCACCCCCAGCAGTATGGTTTTTTACAATAGGCATTTGGTTATTTAATTGCTCTGGGAAGGGGTTTCTTCTATGATGACAGAAAAGGACTGAATTGAATTTGCCATGGGGGCCTGCAAGAGGTCCCTCAGGGAGTTTCCTGATGGCAGAGGCAAAGGTTTACCTTGTCTGTCCCTTGTCGATCTACATTCATTAGTCAAATGTTTACCTTTACCACACCTTCTGCATAATCCACAAGGGAAGGGAGTTCTGTTGCTATTGTTCCTTGAATAAACATTGTTTCTAGGAACACTCTGTTTACACTCCATTTTCAAATGACTTTGTTTACCAAAATTAAAACATCTAACATTATTTTTCCTCAAACATCTTGAAATCACCTCTCCTATCCATGTATCACCATGGTCATGAGATTCAATATTAATTGTATCCTGTATCCATTCCTCCAAGGGTGCTGATTATGCCTTTAACAGCCTAATTACCCTTTTGCATGCTGCATTAGCGTTCTCAAAAGCCAGGGATTCAATTATTATCTGTCTAGCTTTCGAATTTGGTATTATTCTATTTACTGCTGAAGACAACCTTTGTAAGAAATCCATGAAGGTTTCTTTTGGGCCCTGTATACCTTTTGTAAATGACTCAGTTTTCTTCCCTGCTTTTTCAATTCTGTCCCACACATTCATGGCTGCCATGTGGCATAGAATTTGGGTGTGGTCATCATATAAAGATTGTCTTTGTATATCAGTGTAATAACTGTGATAACTTCTCCAAGAAGTTGATCCTGGGAAATTTCTACACCTCTAGCCCTACATCGTTGTTCTATAGTTTTAGCCTCCTTTTACATCAAGTTCTCCACTGTAACTGTGGTTCAGCCTTTAGGATTGCTGTAACCAAATCTTTCCAGTCCTGAGGGATAATTCTATTACAAGTTTAACATCTGCTTTGCAAATGGAGAATGCATACCATATGATACTATAGCTTCTTTAAATCTCCTCAAATCTAACATTTCTACTGGAGTCCAGTTAGCTTGTACACAGCCTTGAGCATTTGGCTGTTCCTATAAGGTTACCAGGTAGATTAATGTTTGCTGTCTGGAAACTTTAGGCTGTTTCTCTGAAATTGTATAATTCAATGCTGAGGTAGGTTCACCTTTAAATTCTTCTGTCTGGGTCTGAATTTCTCTATAAATCATTTTAACAGGTTTTCTAAAACTTTTATCTTGGCCCTCAAGTTGACCAACCTTTTCAATGCTAAAATAAGAATGATCAAACAAAATAATATTCATAATTGATGTTATGTAAATCCCAACAACATTAATTATCCTCTCATTTAGTTGTTCTATTTTCAGACCACCTAATGTGTTATCAAACAGAGACCAATTTTCTTCCATTGTAAAACTGTTTCCCACTTTTCAGTGTGGGGAAAAAAATTCTCTTTTGACTAATTTCTCCCTTTAAGATACCTTAATCGACTTACTAAGTCTGTTGACTACATAGAACAGTAGAAGTCTGAGGGAGTTTTAAAGCAGCTACCTAGTGTGGTAGCAATCCAAGATGGGAATCCAGAGAGAGCCCACCACCCACCAGGAGAGAAAAAGCCAAAGAGACTCGAGCCCACGTGGGGTGGAGATCTGGCTGCCTGTAGCTCCAGCCTGAGCTGGGATCCTGCAAGGCCACAAGAGGCTTTTTAGTGAATTCTTGCCACAAATGTTGGGCCGCCAAATGTAATGTGAATTGCTAAATGCTCTTATTAATAAAAAAAAAAAACCCAGAGCCAGATATTGGGTTAAAAACCTGAGAGATCAGAGGAATAGGAAAAGCCACAGCCAACCTCACCTTACAGACATTTCAGTCTCCAAAGATAACTACTTCTTGTATACCCACGTCTATATGCCTTTCTGTTCTGCAATCTCACTTCTCTCCATCCAGCTATATCACTTTCTGCTTGTCTGTACAGACCTCCAGTTATGGTTAGTGCTGGGATTAAAGGTGTGTGTCACCATGCCTGTCTCTGTTCCCCAGTGTGGCCTTGAACTCACAGAGATCCAGATGGATCTCTGCCTCCCAAATGCTAGGATTAAAGGTGTGTGCTACCATTGCCTGACTTCTATATTTAATATAGTGGCTGGCTTTTTCCTCTGATCCTCATTGGGGTACACAGAGAAAATATCACCATAGGTGGTACTGATGTTATTCAGGGTAATTCAGGTAATCTGGATGAATCAGCCAGCCAGGTACATATACAATTGAAAGTCCCTGATGCCACCTGGCTCCCCAGACCTTAGGTTTCACATCCAGATGGAGCTGCATACAGAGCAGGAGCCTAGTGACCATCTGTCAAGCATATGAACAAGAGAAGTCACTCAAAGAAATTGCTTGTATTCCACTGAGAATCATCCCATTTAAATCTGCCGAACATGCAGCACTCTTCAAGAGATGAGCCACCATACTGTTCTCCATAGAGAGGTTGCTGGTGTGCAAGTTGCAATCCAGCAGCACAGAATCCATCTTGGCACAGTGGCTGGTGGCCCAGAACCTGGGGTAGGGGCTTAGGTTTGAGTGGCAACCCTATCACCTGTCAATCATCTGGCCCTGCATAACTCACTATGCTCATCCATAACATGGAAATGAAGAGGATGGATGGTGACATCATTTGTTTTGGAGAATTAGATGAAGATGAAAGAAGTCAAGTGTCAGGGAGTTCAAATAAGAATCAAGTGAGTAAGCTGGGTGTGGTGGCCCATTTCTTTAATCCCAGCACTTGGGAGGGAGAGGTAAGCAGAGCTCTGTGAGTTTGAGGCCAGCTTGGTCTACAAAGTGAGTTCCAGGACAGCCAGAGCTACACAGAGAAACCCTGTCTCAAAAAGAATAAAACAAAAACCAAAACAATTAAGTGAGTCAAATATATAAATGAAGCTGGGTGGTGGTGGCACATGCCTTTAATCCCAGCACTTGGGAGGCAGAGCCAGGCAGATCTCTGTGAGTTCGAGGCCAGCCTGGTCTACAGTGTGAGATCCAGTACAGGCACCAAAACTACACAGAGAAACCCTGTCTCAAAACAAAACAAAAAACAAACAAACAAAAAACCCAAAAACAAATATATAAATGAGAGAGAGAGAGAGAGAGAGAGAGAGAGAGAGAGAGAGAGAGAGAGAGAGAGAGAGAGAGAGAATGTGTGACAATCCATTTATCTGGAATGTAGCTCAGTTTTATAGCTGAGTGTAACTTATAGCAAGCATCCATAGGATCAGCTAATATAACAAAATTTCCCTGCCTCCCTTCTCTTCCAGCACCAATTCTGATTTAAATACTCCTATAAATAACACACACACACACACACACACACACACACACACACACACACACACAGAAAGAGAGAGTCAGAGACAGAGACACACAGAGAGAGAGAGACAGAGAGAGGGAGAGAGAGACAGAGAGACAGAGAGGGAGAGAGACAGAGAGACAGACAGAGAGAGACAGAGAGGGAGGGAGGGAGAGAGAGAGAGAGAGAGAGAGAGAGAGAGAGAGAGAGAGAGAGAGAGAGAGAGAGAGAACACAGACAATTGCTTCAAGAGGGGAAAGCTGAAGAGACTTCCTCAGCAGAGTGGAGGTCATGCTAACTCCAGAACAGCCACAGCGTCTTCTGTCTTCAGACCTCTGTTCTTGAGCTGTCTCTTGCAGGAAAGCTTTTCTTCCCGTGCACAGTGCCTTCCAGGTCTATGGTTTATATAGATAGACTGCTTACTGAGCAAAACCTAGCCTGGTGCTGCCCTGGACTTTCTACACACCTTGCCTCAAATCAACCTCCCTATCAGTATATGAGCTTAGTTCTCAAACAGGGACCATCTACAGCATCAGCATCCACTGGAACATTCCTAGAGATGTGTGTCCACATCTTAGACCTGCAGAAACAAGTTGTGTGGCCCAGCAGCCTGTATTTCACCAAGACCTCCAAGTCATTCTGATGGCACCTCTAGTTTGCCAGCCACTGCCCTGTGTGGAAACTGCTTTTCTTTGGAGAAACTGAGGCTCAAAGCAAGGAAGTGACTTCTCCAAGATGCTAAGATTCTGTGCCATCAGAGTATTGCAACCGGTTAAGTATTCATTCTTCTTATTAGACAATGAGTCCTCAGCAGGGTCCAAGACTGATTCATTTTTATTTTACTTTCTACTTTTTAAGTTAATTATTTTAAAAAATTTTTTGTATGTGTAGGTCTTCATGTAGGGTTTAAGTGTGTGTGCTTACACATGTATGTATACCTATGGAAGTCAGCTTCAGGCATCATTCCTCAGGAGGCATCCACCTTTTTTTTTTATCACATTTATGTATTTATGTATGTATGTATTTATTTATTTGTGTGTGTGTGTGTGTGTGTGTGTGTGTGTGTGTGTGTGTGTGTGTGTGTGTATTGGGCAGGGCATGTGTATCACAGCACACCTGTGAAGGCCAGAGGACAGTTTTCAGGAGCTAGCTCTCTCCTTCTACCCTGAGTCCTGTGGATTGAACTCAGGTCATCAGACTTGGCAGCAAGAACCTTGCCCCGCTGAGCCCTCTTGCTGGTCGCCATCTACCTTATCTTTTGAGACAGGGACTCTCACTGGCCTGGATTACACTAAGTAGGTCAGATTGGCTGGCCAGTGATCTCTGCCACTCCAGCTTTAGAATTATAAGTGTGTGTCACCATGCCTGGCTTTTAAATGTGGCTTCTGAGGTCTGAACTCAGGGCCTTGTTTGAGCCACCTCCCCAGCCCTCTTTTCTATCTTTTAAGTCAAGCCTCGTGTACAGAGCTCTGTGACCTCTGCTGAATGGGTGAAAAAAAATCACAAACATTAACTAAGGTTTGGCCTAGGTGATTTATTGGTTCAGATGAGAAAAAATCCCCAAGTGGGTATTGGGGCTGGGAGCCAGGAAATGGTTAACAATTTGAAAAATTAAAAGAAAATATCATCTACTGGTTGTGAGACTTTCCAATAATGAGAAGTCAACACAATTAGACAAGGCACTAAATTTTTGTGCCGACTGCCAGCTGTCATTCTTCTTGACTAGCTCAGATCAAAGGAACGTATTTTATCTCCTAAGTTATTAGACATGACAGGGCCATTAAGTAGAGACATTGTCATAAGAAATATGTTGCTTGCTTTGAAAATAAACATCTCACCTTTGCCTCTTTTTCTCTGAGAAAAACTGAAAGAAATCAAACTATTTAACTTGGACTTTTCAGTGTGCTGATGCCCTAACAGCTTTTCCACTCCCTTTCTTCCAGTCCCAAGATAACTATGTAAATTGAAACTCTGGGACCAGGGCTGTGAGAGCTGTAAGCTATGGTCCAGCCTTGCCTTCCCCAGTCATGCCAAATGTGATGCTGTTCCCAAGCTTGTTTTGTAGGAAGACAGATGTGTCTCTGTTGTGGAACACTGTCAACTAGGTATAGCATGGCTGTACCCCCCCCCCCCACCCCCCCCACCCCCCACCCCCACCCCCACCCCCCCAACCCCCCACCCCCCCACCCCCACCCCCCCCAACCCCCCCCACCCCCTCACCCCCACACCCCCCACCCCCACACCCCCCCACCCCCGCACACACATACGGACCTTCATGGAAGTCGGAGAACAACGTGTGGCAGTCAGTTCTCTCCTTCTGCTGTAGTGGGTTCTAGGGACTGAACTCAGCCTCAGGCCTGCACAACAGGCACTTTCACTGAGTCCCCTGGCCCCATAAGGTGGGTATCTGGTCCCAGTTTTACAAAGGTAGACTCTATTCAGAGAAAGCATTCCAGGCAGCCTTGGAACTCTCCCTCTTCTAGTCCCTTCTTCGTTCCATCTGCTTCCATCACAGTCACGTTAGATAGGGCACTTCAAGCTCATGCTTACTCCTGAAACTTCATGCCTGTTCTTGCTGCCTGGAGTGTTCTCACCCTCAGGTACCTCATCATTTCTTCCTTAAACTTGTTAAATGCAACCTCCTCAGAAAGCCCTCCCCTGAACATGTGAGCTGAGGTACTCCTTCCCTGACTATCTTGTCTAGGTCTTTACTCTGAGTTATCTGTATCATGGGCTGAAATGACTGCCTTATTTTGACTGATGCTTATTTACTTACCAATTGCATGCCCAAGTCTGAAGAGGCAGAGATTTTATCTCATTCTTAGGATTGGTACTAACTCATGGGAAATTAAGATTTACAATTAAAATGAAATTTGCCTAACCCAAGATAAACCATTTTAAAGTACACCATTTAGTGAATTTTACCACACTGGCCCTATTGTATAACCATGATTTCTTAGGTCCAAAGCATCTCTACCTCCCCAAGTAAGACCTTGTGCCCATGAAGGAGTTGTCTCCCCTATTCTTGCCCCCCCTCGCCATTTTCATCTGCCCTAACCCCTGGTAAGCACTATGCACTAATATTCTTTCTCTCTCTCTGGATTTCCCCATTCTGGATATTTTATGGAAATGGTATCATATAATCAATACATGACCATTTGTGTCTGGCTTATTTCACTAAGCATAATATATTTGAGGTTCTTCTACAATATAGCACATATCTGTACTTAATATTTTTTTTGTTTTTTGTTGTTTTTTTTGTTTTGTTTTGTTTTGTTTTGTTTTTCAAGACAGGGTTTCTCTGTGTAGCTTTGCGCCTTTCCTGGAACTCGCTTTGGAGACCAGGCTGGCCTCGAACTCACAGAAATCCGCCTGGCTCTGCCTCCCGAGTGCTGGGATTAAAGGCGTGCGCCACCACCGCCCGGCTGTACTTAATATTTTTATAGCAGGTTAATGTTTCATATATATGTCCATCAACTGATAGTCATGTTTCCAATTTTGGATACTATGGACAATGCTGATAAGAACATTTGTGTATGAGTGATTGTTCAAATTCCTGTTTTTAATTATTTGAAAATTACTAGATCATATAGTAATTCTATGCTTATACTCAGGAGCTTTTAAATAAATATCTATGTATCGAATGAGCAAATGAACAAGAGAAAACAGGAATAACATATGCAAGTAGAGGCTGGGAATGTAGCTCAGTGGCAGAGTACGTGCTTAACATGAACAAAGCCCTGGGTGTGATCCCCAGTACTAAACAGAGAAATGCAAATGTTAAAATGTAGTTCTCTATAATTCCCAGGCCCCTGCTATCTTGTCATATCAACTTCCAGAAAAAGGACACAGTTTGGTTATGTTTTGATATCTTGAGGTCTCATTTATTTCAGGACAATGCCATAGGTGTCCAATGAAATCGAGACATACACTAAGCTACAATCACTATCGTTCTGCATTTATCTATATTTTGAGACAGGGTCTATGTATCCCAGGCTGGCTTTGAATTCTTTGTATAGCCAAGGATGACCTGAACTTCTGATTCTCCTTTGTTGACCTCATGAGTGCTAGGATTATACAGGTCTATGTCCACTGCCCCTGGTTGATACAGTGATGGAGATTAAACCTAGGTCTTTGTGAATGCTAGGCAATGACTCTATCAACCGAGCCATATCCTCAGTACTCCTTTGTGCATTTATATTGTCCCCATCATAAATTGTTAATATCAGGCAGATTCTCTGAGAGGAAATGATTGCACCAAAGATCATGAACTTGTGAAAGGCAGTCCAACATCCACACCATATTGTTATCTGAAAAGACTACAGAATGCTCAGCAGCAGTCTTAAAAATGTTTGGGCTTGGTTTATCCTGTTCTAAGTCATAGCCATTGCCTCCTGTTTGTGGAGTGTTTCTTGCATTGTCTCAAGCTAGGTAGTTAGATGTATTTTGGTTATGGTTTTGTTTTGTTTTTTTCTTCAGTGTTGGGTATTGTTCTAGTTAGCTTTAACTTGATACAACCTAGAGTCACCTGAGAGAGAAACTATGACCCAGAATTGTCTAAATCAAATTGGCCTGTGGGTATGTCTGTTGGGGGTTGTAGTGATTATTAATTGATGGGCAGGACCAAAGATGGTCCTGTGCTGAACGAAAAGGGAAACAAATTACAAACCTGCTAGTGATCCAGGAAGCACTTTTCCTCTATTATTTTGTTCCCCCATACTTTTTCCTTCAAGTTCCTGCTCCAACTTTCTTCAGTGATGAACTATGACCTGAAAGTGTAAGCCAATTAGGTCATTTCCTCCCCTGAGTTGCTTTTGCCCAGAGTGTGTTATGATGACAATGCAAAGGAATAAAATAGGCTTCAAATTCAAGGCCTTGAACACATTGAACATACACTCTGGCTACACCCACGGCTGCAGGACTACCTTTCCTGCTTTATTTTCGCTATCTGTGGACCTATTTCCCACTTGCAGGTTTCAGTCCAGCATTCTTGGGGGTGAGGGTCTTCCTTTTGAACACTGGGTCCTATTTAAGCCTAGAATATACCCCAGCCAACCTGTACCCCTGCACTTACAGGCAATGTAGCCTCCTGGAAATGAGGCTAAATTAGTTCTTCTGAAGTAAATGCCTAATGGGAAAATGAGTTCCTATGTCTGTGTGGCCTGAGGCCTACCTTCCTAGGGAGACATGTCAGAATGTGTCATACTTGCAGTAAATGAAGGCATTTGTATGGGACTGGAGGTATGTACAGCACTCCACATGCCTAGAGGAATCTGGAGCAATGGCAATGAGTCAGCCCCAAAGGGTCATTTTACCTGTTGGTGGATGGAAATGGGTGCTCATGGGAACCAGATGGATTCTTACAAGCTGATATGGTCTCACTGGCTAGAGAGAATGATTTGGGGGAAGGAAGCAAAAAATGAGTTTCTAAGTGCCTCTATGTGTCTACCATTACCCAGATTGACTCTCATTCAATCTGCAAAGTAATCCTGGCACTGAGGGACTTTAATCTTCACCTCCAACTGTAGGGATCACAGTCTACCCTGGTTGTATTCTCCCACATGCCCTGAGTTTCCCAAGCTGTGTGTGGAAGAGATCAGCCAGCTGTGAGCACAGTGTAGGGGACACATGAACAGTGGGGGTTAGGAAGAAGGAGCTAGTGGTCTGTTCCTCATGCTCTGGACTCTTGTCTGATTTGGGAGTGGGGACTGAGTATATGGAGAGAAGCAGGCTTGGGTTCAAGATCTCTGACCCACAAGGTTGGATGAGTCTCTCTTCTCTTTCTGAGTCCCAGTTTCCTTCTATAAATTGGGATTAAAACTACCCACTTCCAGTGGTCCATGGGAAGATTAAATAAAATCATGTTTGCATCATGCCTGGTGCATTAAGGTGTTGACAGTCACTGAGTCAGGACTGTCAACTCTTCACTAGGAGAGGTGAGGAGTGAAAAGGGACGGGGTGGTGTCTTGGGTGCTGTTATCCATAGTCACTCAAAATTTTAGTGCCTCAGGATTGGGGAGATGACTCAGTGTTAAGATGCTTGCACAAGTGTGAGGACAGGAGTGCAGCTCTCCAGAACACATGTGAGTGTCAGATGAGTGTGCTGGAGCACCTATGATTTCAGTACTCTGAAGGTGGAGGCCAGGGATCCCCTAAGCAAGCTGGCTAGCCAGAAAAGCTGTATTGAAAAGCTATGGATTCAACCCAGGTAAGGAACCCTACCTCAACAAAAAAGATGGCGAGAAATTGAGGAAGCCTCCCAATATTAGTCTTAGGTCTCCACATATAAGCACACACATGTAGTACATGCACACCTGCACACACACATGTGAGCACACACATGGGAGGACACATACCACACACATACACATGAGAAAAAGTCTTGGTACCTCAGTTTCTGTCTGTAAAGGGAAATGATGGAGTGCTTTCCTCATGAGGTGAGAGGACTGAATGAGGTAGTACAAGAACAGGTTTGGGTCATATCTCAGAATAGTGACCTAGCTCCTGGCACATCTCTGTTAGTCAGTGCCTCATCCCTTTGCCTTTGGGCTGGATCTAGAAGTCCCAGAGAGTGTGTAGCCCTTGTTAGGGGAGTAGAGAAAGTGAATTTGATTCCCCAGTAAGAAGCGGAAGGCTACTTTGGTCCTTGGACACACACACACACACACACACACACACACACACCCCGCACTTTCTGTCCTGCCTGAGCTTTGGCACAGGGGCTTTGGACTGATGACCAGCGTCATTCACTGTGGAGAGAAAAGCTGTGAGTGTGGGGCCAGGGCTTCAGTAGATGGAGAGAGCTAGTGTCATTTTAGAGAGTCCTGGATTCTGTTCTCCTTGTAGGTAGGATGCTGTGTGGTACTCTTTGTGGGGTTTATTGTTAAACTGAGCATGAACCTTCACTAAGCCTGGATAAGATCTCTATCCTCATTTCTGCTGTTTCTTTTTAAATATATATACATGATGTGTGTGTGTGTGTGTGTGTGTGTGACAGAGAGAGAGAGAGGGAGAGAGAGAGAGAGGGAGAGAGAGAGAGAGAGAGAGAGAGAGAGAGAGAGAGAGAGAGAGAGAGAGAATATGAATATCTATCCACCAGCAACTATAGTTGGGCTTTTTCAAAAAACAAAGCAAATTCTATGTACTATGTTTCCATGAAAACAAACACAATGACTTGCTCTGGTATCTTGAAATCCTGAACCAGCACATACACTATGGTGTCTTGCCACTCTTTAGCTACACGACTTTATCACCTTAAACCTTACTAAGATGTAAATACCCAAACCCAAAATAACCCACCAACATGTCCCTGGTTTTTTGTTTGTTTGTTTTTAAACTCTGTGTTTGTCTGTGTGTATGTGAATGCAGACATGCACAACATGCTTTGGCATGCATATGGAGATAGAGCAGAAGGCGTGTTGGTCCTCACCTTCCACCATTAGAGACTGGAGTGTCTCCTGTTTGCCACTGCACATACCAGGCAAACTGGCTGAAAGCTTGGGGGGATTCTCCTGTTTCTGCTTCCCATTCTACTGTAGGAGCACCAGGTTACAGACTAGCACTACTGGCTCTGTGTGGGTTCTGGGAATCTGAACTCAGGTCCTTATACTTGCACAGCAAACACTTTTACCTGCTACCTGACCCCTTTCCTATTTCTTTGGGTCTCTATTTCTAAAGGCAGTTAAAGGGTCCGATGTTATGTAAATTATATATATATATATATATATATATATATATATATATATATATATATATATATTTGAGACATGGCTGTCCTGGAACTTGTTATGTAGACAAGGTTGGACTTGAACACACAGAAATCCACCTGTCTCTGCTGGGTGTCTTCCTTTATTGTTCTCTACTTTATTCATTTAAGACAGGGTCTTTCACTGAACCTGAGATATTCATTGCATCCAGGCTGGCCAGCATGTAAGCTCTCAGGATCTGTCAGTCTCTGCCTTCTAACACTGTGGTAACATGCACATGCCTAGATTTTTACATCGGTATTAAGTATTTGGACTGGGATCCTCAGATCCTCGTGCTAGCATAGCAAGTGTTTACTCACTGAGCAACCTCCTCAGTCCCTGTCCTATTCATTAGTAGTACCTTCCCCTGGACTATAAATTACACAAGAGGAGGCTGTGTCTTTTCATTCCCAGATCCCCCAGCTCCAATTGTTATGCCATCACAAAACCTTCAGGAGAAATGGGTAGAAGCGATGCATTCTGAGGACAATAGGGGAAATAAATTCAATTTAACTTAGAAATTTAAAAACCTTGCCTTTCTTCCTGAGCAGCTGAGATAAGCAGCAGAGGTTTGCTTTCAGGGCCAACTTAAGAAGAAAGACATAGGGCTGGAGAGATGACTTGGTAGTTAAGAACACTTGCTATTCTTCCAGAGGACCTGGGTTGCCAGCCCCATGCTCACAACTGCCTGTAACTTCAGCTCTAGGGAATCTGACACCTTCTTTTAGATTCTATGGGCACCCACCTACACATGAACATACCCCCACATGGGCACATATAAATACACATAACTAAAAAAAAAATAAATCTTTTAAAAAGGGCAATTATTTTTCTCACCTATTTCTTATTGTGGGGGTGCTGAATTCCTGAGGCCAGGAAAGAGGTCCTCAGGGACTGTCAATTGGGCCCTGGCCATGCCTATCCTGTACCTTCTGTTTGGAGTTTTATCCTGTCTGCTATGTCTGGTCCTAATTTTTCACCTCCACATATCTTTCTGTGTCCAACCTTTCTCTACGTGTATATGTTTCTGTGTGTGAGAGTGAGCATGTTTATAGAGTCTGAGGAGAACCTTGAGTGTCTGTCCTTACCTTCTACCTTGTTTGAGACAAGGCCAGCTGGCTTGAGAGCTCGTAGGGATTCTCCTGTCTCAACTTTCCATCTTGCTGTAAGAGCCTTGGGATTATAACTGAGTGCTACCATACCTGTCTTTAGGTGGATTTTGGGGATTGAACCCAGGCTCTCATGCTTACATGGCAAACACTTTACACTGAGCCCTCTCCTTAGCTCCTGAATACCTTTGTTTTCTAGAGAGCACAGCTTCTCAGGAGAAAGGGCCCTGTCTCCACCCAGGCTGGAGCCTCTGGCTTGTACTTGCCAGCCAGCTGTCTTGTGTTGGGCTGCCCTCCTCCCCGAGATCCCAGCAGGGCTTGACTTTCTTCCTGAGAGGCTCTGCTAGCTAGGCCGGGTGGGATCCTGTAGCAGTTCCCACCAAACTCCCAAGCTGACTGCAGACATTTGTGCTGTCAACAGAATTGCAGAAAAAGCAGTTCGTGTTGTTAATGAGCAGCTTGTTTGGGTAAACAAACCAGGTGAGGTGAAAAAAGTGATGCTCTCCAGCAGGAAATGCAGGCGAACATTAACCAGATGGAGAGCCACACATTTCTGCACGTTTCCTGTTCTATAGGCTTCAGGTGACTGGAAGGGACATTCCTGCAGTGTATGAGCTGGGACACCTGCTGTCTGACCCTGCACTTCTTTTCTCAGAATAAGAGCCACCTTGTACCCAGGATCACCCTGATTCTGGCTCTGTGACTCATTCCCTGCCCAGCCTTCACTTCATTTATCATCACAGCACTGTGCAAAGTGTAACAGCTGGAGAAACTGAGGCTTTAAGATGAGGAAGAGGCTTGCTCAAAATCAGCATGGTGGATTTAAATTCACATCAGCCTAATTCTTTAAGACCAGGTCGCACTGATATTTTACAATCTTTGGCCCTTATATCTGCCTTCAAGCCCCTTTCCATGTAATCAGTGTGCCAGTGACTGCTGCTCACGACCTCCTCTTTCAGAGTATGATGTTGAAGAATGTTTGGACTTCCCCCACAGAAGGATTCCTTGCCTAATTGGTCAGGATGATGTAGCTTTCTAGAAATATGCATGATAACTCTATGTCGTACACTCGTGTGTGTGTGTGTGTGTGTGTGTGTGTGTGTGTGTGTGTGTGTCCATGTATGCAAATGTACGCATGTGCACTAACACATGCTTATCCTTGGAAAACCAGTAATGTAGAGGTATTCACAGTCATCTCATAATAAGCTGACTATACAATATACACAGTTAACTGCTATCATCCAGGATAATAACACACATATATATACAAACAGAGCTGAGGTGACATTGTAGAAACATGACTGACTTGGGTAACTGCAATGGCTAAGTTTGTTATCTGCAGACAGAGCCAGGAAAAGGGAGGAGGCACCAGCTGTAAGCTTAAGTCAACACGTGTTTCTGGCTCTCTGTCCACATTGTTCAAGGAAAAAAGGAAAAATACATCATATTCATATGTTATAATGCATGAGTTACTTCCTCCTTAGCACTCAAGGGTGAAGAGCCCATTACATTGTCATCAGTCACATGACCAGAAGTTGGGTTTGAGCTACCCAGAGCACTCGTGCTTGCCCAACCTAGTGTCTGTGTGCATTTTTTGCCCTAGAAGCAGAACTCAGTTACTCTGACTGCTATTAGAGCAGCACTGGGTAGAGAGGCTTGCTGGGAATGCAACCACCATTTGTTATTAAGCCTTTTGCAGGGATTCTGTCTTCTTTACTGTAAGAAAACTCAGGCTTGATACATGCCATGTTCTGGTCCTGAGCTCTAGGTATTCAATCACCAGACTATCCTACCTTTTCTGCTTCTGAGCAATATCACTTTTTTTTTTTCCAGATGGAGTTTTGATAGGTAGCTTGGGATGACCTTGAGCTCTGTTGTCCTCCTGCCTCAGCCTCCCAAGTGCTGGGATTACAGGTGTGCACCACCTTGCCCTGGCTATCTCCCAACTTTCTAGGGGCCACATCTGCCCTGTGAGGACTCAGAAATGATCTCATTGTCCTTAGAGAAACCCTACAGGAGAAATACTTCTTGTTAATAGCTGAGAAGATTGATGCTTGGGATACAGGAAGAGACTTGCCCCAATCCCCCAGCTCCAATGTGGCAGGTGTGAGTGAAGGAAGGGAGGCTTGTTTTCCACTCCCCTACAGTGCCACCCGGCTAGTGACACAAGGCCAATGGCAGAGAGGAATCCACAAGCAGTGCCTTTGCTGATTTCAGATCTTTACTAAGCAACTTGGCTTTTTCAAGTAGGTGGAAACCTTTCCTTTGAATGAACCAATTATGTTCAAAAAGCAAAAAATAATTTATGCATATTAGCTAATGAGGATGTTGTTCAGGATATTTTTAGCTGAAGAGGGAGTGAGGGAAGAGGGAGAGAGAGAGAGTGAGGGGGGAGAGGGAGAGAGAATGTGGAGAGTTTGAATTTGAAAGCTGGGTATAAATTACTCAGAAGAGGCAGCTTGGAAATCAGCCAGTCCTAAGCACAGGCCTTAGCACTTTTGGCTGCATGTGAGAGGTAGGGGGCAAATTACATCCCTTCCTGAAAGTGCGTGCCAATGTGTATATGGTACCAACCTCTCCATGGTATTGTAAAAATTGAAACTAGCTCTTTTGTAGGCATCCACAGGTGATTTGTAAAAACAGGTTATTATTCAGTAGAGCTAGAAACTCTGAAAAATCATGCAAATCAACAGGTCCAAATCTTTATGACTTTTTTTTTTTTTTGGTTTTTTGAGACAGGGTTTCACCGTGTAGTTTTGGTACCAGTCCTGGATCTTGCTCTGTAGACCAGGCTGGCCTTGAACTCACAGAGATCCACCTGGCTCTGCCTCTGAGTGCTGGGATTAAAGGTGTTAGCCACCACCACCACCACCACCACCACCGCCCGGCCTTTACTCCACTTTAAGGGTACTGAGAAACAGCCTGGAATATGCATATCTAAAAATGATGTCACTTTTAAGAAGCAACTTGTAGGGAGGTGGAGACTGGCAGATCTCTGTGAGTTCGAGGCCAACCTGGTCTACAGATCTAGTTCCAGGACAGCCAGGGCTACACAGAGAAACCTTGTCTCAAAAAGAAAAGAAAAGAAAAGAAAAGAAAAGAAAAGAAAAGAAAAGAAAAGAAAAGAAAAGAAAAGAAAAGCAACTTGTAGGTGCTAAGAAGATGGTTTTGTCAGTAAAATGCTTGCTGTATAAGCCTGAAGACCTGAGTTTGATTCACGGCATTTGTGTAAAAAGTTGGGTATGGCAGTGTGTTGTGGAATATTAGTTTAAGATGTGGAATATTTGTTTAATGATACAAAGATGTGTTGCATTCTTTTATGTTGCATTTGTTTAACTCTGTAAAGCAGTGTTACTTTGCCTGCCTAAAACACATGATTGGTCTAATAAAGAGTTGAATGTCCAATAGCTAGGCAGGAGAGAGAAGTAGGTGGGGCTAGTAGGCAAAGAGAAGAAATAGGAGAAATCTAGGCTCAAGAGGAAAGGGGAGGATAGAGAAAAGGAGAAGAGGATGCCAGATGCCAGTCACCCAGTCACACAGCCAGGCATGGAGTAAGGAAAGAAAGATATATAGAATAAAGAAAGGTAAGAAGCCCAGAGGCAAAATGTAAAGAGAAACAGGATAATTTAAGTTAGAAAATCTGGCTAGAAACAAGTCAAGCTAAGGCCGGGCGGGCATTCATAAGTAAGACTAAATCTCCATGTATTTATTTGGGAGCTGGGTGGTAGTCCAAAGAGTTAAAAAACAAAACAACCCTCCCCCCCCAAACCAAAAAAACCCAACTACCACAGTGAATACCTATAATCCCAGCATTGGGAAGGTGAAGATAGGAGGATCCCTCAGCCTTGCTGGCCACTAAGTCTAGCTGAGTTGGTGAGCTCCATGTCAAGAGAAACTCTGTCTCAAAACGTTAGGTGGAGACAATTGAGGGAGACACCTGCCATCCATTTCTGGCCTCCACATGCACGCATAAGAACACACGCATACACATACAAGCACATACACACATACCACACACAGAAGCAATGTGTGTCAATTTGGTGTTGTAATGGTAGAGACAGTAGGAATATATGGGCCTTTTAGTGTGTTGATGACTCAAAAAGACCATTGAATTTTTGCTGCATATGCAAGCAGAGTGGTTTTGACTTTAAAAGTTTAAATGTAGCCGGGCGGTGGTGGCGCACGCCTTTAACCCCAGCACTTGGGAGGCAGAGCCAGGCGGATCTCTGTGAGTTCGAGGCCAGCTTGGGCTACCAAGTGAGTTCCAGGAAAGGCACAAAGCTACACAGAAACCCTGTCTCAAAAAAAACCAAAAAAAAAAAAAAAAAAAGTTTAAATGTAGATCCTCTGGTCATTGAACTATACAGGTGAACACAAAACTTAGGATGGACCATTTACAAAATGGAAGATGACCAGTTACAAGATGGAAAAGTCTGGCCTAAATCATTGGGTTACTGGATAGAAACAGAAACAGCCTTAAGTCAGGGGATTCTAGAACACCTGGCAAGTGTATCAATCACCAAAGTAAGTTGAGGAGTGTCAAGTCTGGCTGGGAAAGCTACATATATCCAACCCTAGGGCTGCAGGAACACAATGTGAAAGAAAGAATGGCATATTAGGAAACAGCAGAGCCCAGAGATCTAAGGCCAGGGTCAAGGCAGGGAGCAAGCTCAAGAACTCAGGGGCCCTCTTACAAGGTATTCAATGTGAGTCATTGGGGATAGGGAAGGTAACTAAAGGGGCCACACCAGGCCAGATCCTGTGCTGTGTCTAATCCATAAAACTTATAATGTCCATTCCCCAGCACCAAGTATAAGGTGTCATACACACAGTAAGCCATGGGTAATTTCCTGACTGACTAGGCTGGGAGAAGAATAGGCCTCTGCAGGGAATAAAGTTTCTCAGCATAGGGCCTGGTACATAGGGAATTGGTAAGTAAGTGAATGGTTTTTGTCAGTTGACCAGCTCTCTCTGGCTTTTTTCAGATTTGATTTTTATTCATTAATTGGTTGTTAAAAAGAGAATATATAGCCACTATATATGCTTAAGTTAATGCAAGGCTAATCTATATACTTCACATGCAGTAATATATTTAATTTTCATAGTGACCCACTGAGGAAGGTACTGTTGTCCTCACTTTACAAATGAGAGAGCTGAGTTAGAGAATGCTTAACAGTTTTTCCGAGATTCTACAAAGAGCTAGGAAGTCTGGCTCCAAAACCCAACCTCTTAGCTTCTCTAATAGCACTCAGTTTAAATCCATGGATAGGCAGTTGAAAACACTGTCAGGAAATAATATGTGCTATTTATTCTCTCTATATGTATATCTATATATACATACATATGTCTATATATATATATATATATATATATATATATATAGACTTATACTTATAACACACACACACACACACACACACACACACACACACACACACACACACACACATGGGACTGAATGCAGAGCTTCACATATGCAAAGCATAGACTCTACCAATGATCCTACCACTAGGCCAAGGTTTTTTCTTTTTCTTTCTTTCTTTCTTTCTTTCTTTCTTTCTTTCTTTCTTTCTTTCTTTCTTTCTTTCTTTCTTTCGTCTCAGTGTGTGGATCAGGCTGGCCTTCAACTCAGATCTGCCTGCCTGTCTCTAGTGTGCTGAGATTAAAAGCACGAGCCATCACTAGATTTGCCTTCTTTTAAATGCCAAGTGGAGGTTGTTTGAGTCCCCCCCTCCTCTTTTTTTTTTAATGTGGCCAGAAGTCCTGACCAGGATGCCATCTGCTCTCCAGTCCTATCATTGTTGATGTATTATGGTCAACTATACTACCTTGCAAAGATGGCTTGCCTCTTTCCAACTGCTCAATAATAAAGGAGAGAATAATGTGAACATTCTGCTACACTGTGCTTGACTGATTTACCTGAGATCCAAAAACCAGCTAGGTGTAATGGCACCTTTAATCCCTGCACTGAAAGGCAGAGGCAGGCAGATCTATTGTGAGTTCGAGGCCAGCTTGATCTATATCATGAGTTCTAGAATAGTCAGAGCTAGACAGAGTGACCTTGTCTAAATATAAATAGGTAAATAAATGACCAAGTTCCCCACCCCAGGCTGATAATGACTCAGCAGATGAAGGTGCTTAATCCAAGCCTGATGACCTGAGCTGAATTCCTGGGACCCACATGGTAGAAGGAGAGAACTGACTTCCACAAGTGTTCTCTGACCTCCACAAATGTGCTATGACATGCATACCTCCCCCTCCCACTTCCCTCTCACCCAACAAATATATGCAAAAAAGAAAAGAGAGAAAGAGTTACCACCTTACACTTGATACAAAACATTATTCATGATGACAAAAGACCTAAACGTAAGATCTAAATAAAACAAGACAATTCTCAGAAGAAAACAGAGGAGAAACTCCATGACACTAGATTTGGCAATATTTATTGTACATGATTACAAAGGCACAGACAAGAAAAGAAAAAATAAATTGGACTACATCAAATTTTTAAAAATAAATTTTTTTTCAATAAAGGATCCTGTTAAAAAAGTCAACATAGAATGAGAGAAAATACCTACAAGCCATATATCTCATAAGAGGCTCATATTCATAATATAGAAAAATCACTTATAGCTCAAACACAAAAGAAAAGACTGGAGATGTAGCATAGCGCAGTTGGTAGATTGCTTGCCGTTATATGAACGGTAGCATGCTTGAGCCTTGGGTTTGACCCTCGTACCACATAAACCACACATGGTTGCACTAGGGAGGTGGAAGGTGGTAATCATAAGGCAGGCAGAGTTTGAGGTCAGCCTGGGTGACATGAGACTCTGTCCCAGAAAAAGAAAAGGACAAAAACAACCCAGAACAACCTTATTTACAAATGAGCAAAGGATTTGAATCATTTATTTCTCCAAAGAAAATATATATACAAATGGCCAATAAATACATAAAAGATACTCAATGTTACTAGTAGTTAGAGAAGTGTAAATTGAGCCTACAATGAGGTACCCAATTCACTCCCTCTAGAAAACTCATGCAACATAGAAATGACAAGGACTAGAGAGGATGTGAAGGCGTTCAAGCTTTGGTGCACTGAGGGTTGAGTCAGCTATTATGGGAAACAGTATGGTACTTCCTCAAAAAGTTAAAAATAGAATTATCATATGATCCAGACATTTCACTTCTGGGTATATAACCAAAACAACTGAAAGCAGAGTCCATGGATTGATTCATGAATAAATACAATGTGATACATGCACACAATGAAATTTTATTGAGCTTTAAGAAAGAACATGCTGACATGTGCTTCAAGATAAATGAACCTTGAAGACACTGTGTTAAGTGAAACACATCAGTCACTTACTTGAACTTACAGAAGAAAAGACTAGTTCATAAAGGGACAGAATAGAAAAATGTCACCTGGGGCTTCAGGAAGGAAAGCAAGTGAGTGGAGGTGGAATTATTTTGTTTAGTGGGTAGAGTTTCAGTTTGAGGAGGTGACACATTTCTGGAGATGGGGGTAGTGATGTTTGCATCAGTGCAAAAGCACCAAATTCTACTGAATGGCACATTAAAAATGACTAAGTCAGTCAATTTTATGGTATCTATATTTTACCACAATTACAAAAGTATAAAAGGAATAAACAAATGCACTAATTAATTCGTGTGTGTGTGTGTGTGTGTGTGTGTGTGTGTGTGTGTGTGATAGGCATGTGTAGATTTCAGCAGACAACTTGCAGGAGTCAGTTCTCTCCTTCAGCTATGCTTCTACCATGTGGGGGGTTGGTGGATTCAACTCAGTTGTCAGGTTTGGCTGTAGGTATTTTGAAACAGGGTCTCATGTGTTATAGTAGAACAGGTGTGTGCTACCACACTCAATTTTATTAGAGATCAAATCTAGGGTCTCTGACTTACTAGGCAAGCACTCTATCTATTGAACTATGTCCTATGCCCTTGATTATTTTGATTTTGTGTGTGTGTGTATATATGTATGTGTGTGCATGTGTACATATATGTGCCACAGTGTGTATGTGAAAGTCAGAGGACTACTTTTGGGAATCGATTTTCTTTTAAAAAAAGATTTATTTATTTTTATGTGCATTGTTGTTTTGCATGTATGTCTGTGTGAAGGTGCCAGATCCTCTAGAACTGGAGTTACAAACAGCTGTGAGTTACCATGTGGGTGCAGGGAATTGAACCTTGGTCCTCTGGAAGAGCAGCCAGTGCTATTAATTTCTGAGCCATCTCCCCAGCCCTCAGGAATCAGTTTTCATTACACCAGGAATTCTGGGGATCAAACTTAGGTTAGGCTTTTGGGGTAAGCACTAAGCTCAAACTTAAGGAAAAGAAATTCTAAATCTTGTTCTATGACTTGATGTTATTAGGAGAAGTGCCTCAAATGAGGGCTTTGAAACCATTTATTTACACATTCAGTAAATATTTATTGGACACTGCATGCATGCTGAGATTGGTACTCAATGTTGAGATTCATATATCGATAAACCTGATGTAGTTCTTATCTTTATCAATTGGAAAATTTAGTAGAATAACATTCCTCTTGACTGAATAACAAATACACAGCAAGAAGTTCATATCTTCCACTATTTCATCTTTACAAGACGGGCATCAAACCCCCTATTAAAAAAGAAATCAAGGTTCAGAGAATTTAAGCAACTTTTTCCAAGTTCAACCAACTAACAGCCTGTCTGCTTGATTCCTGAGCCTGTTCCCTGAGCTATTGGTATATCCTGTCTGCATTCCCCTTTTAGGAGAGTCACAGTGTATTTTGCTAAACATGAAAGGCAAAGAAATTCTAAAATTAAGAAACCTATTTAAGGGGCTGGAGAGATGGCTCAGCAGTTAAGAGCACTGATTGCTCTTCTAGAGGACACAGGTTCAATTCCCAAAACCTACATGGCAGCTCACACCTATCTGTAACTCTAAGATCTGACACCATCACACAGACATACACACAAGCAAAACAGCAACGCATATAAAATAAAAATAAATAAATTAAAAAAGAAACCTATTTAACTTTATGATTCTGCATATCACAAGCTCCTTTTGTGGGAAGGGGAGCAGCACCCCTATTAATGAGCTGTGGATTCTTTCTACAGAATATAACCACAACACCCAGGAGAGTTGAAAACATATGTCCACACAAAACTGTGTACACAAATGTTCATAGTAGCATTAATTACCCATAGTACTAAAAAAAGAGAAAACAACCCAAATGTCCAGCAACAATATGTGGATCAACAAAATGTGGCACAGCCAGCCAAAAGACATTATTTGGCAAGAAAGAACGACTCATCCATGCAATGACACAGATGGACCTTGAAAACCTTACATGAAGTCAAGAGGCAAGGCATAAAGGACGAACATCATATGATTCTACCTCTACAATGTATCTGGAATAGACCAGTCTATAGAGGCAGGATGTAAACTCTTGGTTGCAAGATTGGGAGGGGAGTGACTGCTAGTGGGGGTGGGGTTTCTTTGGGTGGATGGGGAAAAAAGAGTTCCAGAATTAGGTAGTAGTGATGAGACTAACCTAAAAACTACTGATGTGCACATTTTCTTTTTTCTTTTTTTCCCCGAGACTGGGTTTCTCTGTGTAACTTTGGAGCCTGTTCTGGAACTTACTTTCTAGACTAGGCTGGCCTTGAACTCACAGAGATCTGCCTGCCTCTGCCTCCTCAGTGCTGGGATTAAAGGCATGCACCACCACCACCACCACCACCACCACCACCACCACCACCACCACCTGGCCGATGTGCACATTTTCAAGTGATGGTGTAACACAAATTGCTAAATAGTCTTATTGATAAAGAACCCAGAGCCAGATACTGGTAAAAACTGAAAGATCAGAGGGATAGAACAAGCCAGCCACAAGTTCTTACTGCCAGGAAATCCTCAGTCCAAGAGAGAGCTACTTCCTGTATAGTCATGCCTATATACCTTTCTGTGCCCTTCCATCTTACTTCCTTTCTCTGCTCAGCTACAATACTTCCTCTTTCCGCCCAGCTCTATCACTTTCTGTCTGTCTGTACAGACCTCCAGCACTCTATGGTTAACTACTGCTGGGATTAAAGGTGTGTGGCTCTGTTCCCAGTGTAGCCTTGAACTCACAGAGATCCAAATGGATCTCTGCTTCCCAAATGCTAGGATTAAAGGTGTGTGCTACTATTACCTGACCTCTATGCTTAATATAGAGGCTGGCTTTTTCCTCTGATCCCCAGACAAGATTTATTTGTTAGAGCACAAATAAAATATCACCACATGATGGTTTTGTGTTTCAAGACGAAGTCTCAGTCTGTAGTCCAGGCTGGCCTCAGACTTGCAGTAATTCTCTGGCTTCAGCTTAAGTACTGGGATTATAGGTGTCAGCCATGCCCAGCTTGAAGTCAGATATATTATGATGCATTAACTACGTCAGATTTCAGAAAAAAATAACCTATTAGAAACAACACACCACAGAGCCCTGACTCACAGAACATTTATTCTGCCATTTAATACTGTATAATTAGGATGCATGGTAGCTGCTTGGAGGCCCTCTACTAACACAGCTACATAAGTCCTAAGCAGAAAAACCAACAGGCAACGGTGCTTTGAGGCAAGTTTAGAAACTTTGGTGTATCAGAACATCAGTGCAGGAGGAATCACACAGTGCTGTGACTTCTTATCTGTTCCATTCACTTAGCCTATTTTAACAACAGTCTGTGTGGCAACGTTTCCAATCCTCTTCTCATTGGAGGATTTTAATTCTAACCATCGATTATGCCATGCACTTGGCAGGGAGATCTCATTTTATTTGAATGACATTAGATAAAAGAATTATAGAAAATAATGAGACACTGAATTATAGAATTTCAGAAATGGAATTACTTTGGGAAGAGATCCTGGCCTGATTCTTTTGCTTTGAGTGTAAGGATATAGACTGGAGAAGGTCAAGTCTTGTCCAAGGTCACAAAATCACACATGGCTAACACTGGTTGTCTTGCAATATTTGCCTCTCCTTGTTTGGAAATGTTACTACTGCCTTCAGCTGTGCACATGACTATCTGGAATAAAGACCATATTTCCCAGTAAGATGAGGTTTCATGATTAAGTTCTGGGCTGAGGAACAAACATGGAAGTGCTGTGAGCAACTCCTGGGAAGTTGTTTGTAGGTCAGAGTTTGGGGTGTATAGGTTCTTCCTTCTGGGTTGCAGGTTGATAGTTCAAGTTCAAGTAGCCAGCCTGGATGATGAAATGGAAGATGTGTTTGTAGAATAAGAAAGAGAGGGGCTGGAGAGATGGCTTAGCAGTTAAGAGCACTGACTGCTCTTCCAGAGGACCCGGGTTCAATCCCCAGCACCCACATGGCAGCTCACAACTGTCTGTAACTCCAGTTCCAGGGAACCCTCACACAGACATATACACAGGCAAAACACCAATGCACATAAAATAAGAATACATCAATTACTTAAAAAAAAAAGAATAAGAAAGAGAGCAGCAAGATGGAATCCTAGAGCTCTGATGATTTGGAATTGTCATCTTATCTCTATAATATTCATCTTTAGTCCTTACATGAAAGAGAAATAAGTTTCTATTTTTGTTTCAGTTACTGTTATTTCTGATTTCTATCCTTTACAATTGAATTGAATTGAAACTAACAGAATATAAACAGTAAAGGAGGGTTAGGAATTCTGGGCTCTTGAACCCAAGTACAGAACTATTATGTTTCTGTGTGTGTGAGCATGTGTACATATTTGTGTGTATGCAGGTATGTGTGTGTGTGTGTGTGTGTGTGTGTGTGTGTGTGTGTAGGCAGGTAGGTAGGTAGAGGGCAACCTCAGGTGTGATTTGTTGAGGAATAGTATTTTAAGGTGTGTTACTTTTGTTCATGTTGCATTTGTTTAACTCTGTGAAGCTGTGTACTGTGTCTGTCTAAAACACCTGATGGTCTAATAAAGAGCTGAATGGCCAACAGCAAGGCAGGACAAAGGATAGGAGGGCATGGCAGGCAAAGAAAATATATAGAAGATGAAATCTGGGAGGAGAGATCTAGGAGCCAGAGAAGGAGGAGGACATCAGGGGCCAGGCACGCAGCCACACAGCCAGACGTGGAGTAAGAGTGAAAGTAAGATTACAGAAAAAAGAAAAGGAAAAAGCCCAGAGGCAAATGGTAGATGGTATAAGTTAAAAAAGCTCACAAGAAACAAGCCAAGCTAAAGGTCAGGAATTTATAATTAAGAATAAGCCTCCATGTGTGATTTATCTGGGAGCTGGGTGGCAGGCCCCCCAAAAGAGTAAGAAACAACCAACAACAGTCATTCCTTAGGCATCATCCACCTTTTCCTTGAGACATTGTCTCCAATGGCCTAGAACATATCTAGCTCAAGGGAATGGACAAGCGTTTCTCCCCAGCACTGGGATTACAGGCACATTACTATGCCTGACATTTAGTTTGTTTGTTTGTTTGTTTTTTTAAACATGGATTCTGCAGATCACACTTAGGTCCTCATGCTTGCAAAGTAAGCAGTTTACTAACTGAATTATCCTCCCAATCCTTATTATGCTTATTATTATTAATAATGAATGTCAGGGCTAGGGGTATAACGTGGGAACAGAGTGCTTACAAGCACAAGGCCCTGAGTTTATTTCCCAGCAATGCAAATAATCAAACTAACAAGTGAAATAAACATTAAACTGTGCTTAGAGTTTTGTACATACCAGTTGCCAATACTTTTTGAGTGCTTACTACATGCTAGTCACTTTATACTTCATTGTCACTAATTTAATTCTCATCTTCACTTACTATAGGATATTATCACCCCCATTTTACAAAGAACCAAGATATTGAGAGATTAGATAAAACTAGTCCAAGTTTACATATGTTGTAAGAGGCAGAAGTGAGCAAGTTCACATATGTTGTAAGAGGCAGAATTGAGATTGGAATCCAGGTAGCCTGGTTCCAGGTTCCTGCACTGTCGGCTCCTACATCACATCCTGTCTTATGATTTGAGCACCTCTTCATCCTCTCTACCCATTTTACAGAGGAGGAAGTGGAAATAGACAATTGCCCAATTATTTGCTTAAATTTACAGTGCTGCAAACAGTACTACAGGCCAGACTCCCAACTCTGTGTTCTTTCCCTAGACCACCCTGCTGTCTGGAGGCCACCTGGGCAGATACATAAGCCCTACCTTTTGCCTCCCCTTCCAACACACAACACACACATATACACACACAGCCACCCAGTAGGCACTCAGACATTTTTGTGGCCAGGATGGCTACAACCTTCTTTGAAAAGCAGCCAACTTTTGCCCTCCACCAGATAACTTTGTTTTATTTATAGTCCCCTGCACAGAGCTTTTGAACTGACTGCTCATTCCAGAGAAGATCTTGATAACAACTGCTCCTTGGAGAGGTTTCATAGAAAACAAGGTGAATAAACACGGGGAGCCGCTGCCTGTCTAGCAGAACACTGCTCCTGGGGGTGTTTAGTTGGTGTTGGTGTCTGGGTGCAGACTTTGATTTCAAAACGGCAGTTTGGATATTTCATTTTTTTTTTTATTCAAAAAAGTTCACCCTTTGCCTTTCAACAACCTCAAGGCACAGACAAAAGGGAGATCTTATTTTTAACTGGAGGTACTCCCAAAGAAGGAGTTTCTCTACATTGTGTTCTCTTTACTTTCTGCCTTGCTGGGAGCCTAGGATGTTACTAGTGACTATGAGATGAGTGGAGAGTAGGGAGACATTTTTGTGGATTTATAAAAGTTAAAATGGTAGAAGGGATGAATGGCATTTCAGAAGAGAAAACTGAAGGAGGCAAGGAAGAGAAAGAAAAAGCCCAGTACTAAAAGGGACTCTGTGAGCTTATGGTATCTTCTGACTTGTGTCCGAAAGTGCCACCCTCAAGAATGACTAGATCTGACATGTGTCTGGAATCACTCAGTACTGATGTTGATCTTGACTTCACTAGTTGTTAGTGTCTCACCTGGTGAATATGCCTCAGTTTCCTCTTTGCAAATGGGGAGGGCAAATTCCCAGGAGCATCATGAGGATTGGCATGAACCCGTCCTGGGGAATATTGTGCCTAATTCATAAAGGGCATGCACTCATGCCCTCACTAAACGGATCTATCATTATTGCTTCCTTTGTGGGCCCTCCAGGCCTAGACGTCATGAAACTGGGGTTCACGAAAGTGAGTCTCTCAGGGGGAGGGGGTACGGCAGGGACAAATAGTAGGTTAATGATCTTGGCTTTCAAATAGTTTCCCTTTTGTTAATTGCTGACAGGGACAGTTGTGATCAGAGGAAGTTTCAGTACTAGAGCCCTCATAATGACCAATAAAGGAAGCAGAGGGGCCCCTGCGGAGCCACCCCACCAGTCCTGTATTAGTTGCTTTTCTTCTGATGAAGCACCTGACAAAAGCAATTTAAAAGCCCAGCACTCAGGAAACAGAGGCAGGCATATCTCTGCGTTCCTGGCCAACAGGGCTGGATCGTGAGACCCTGTCTCAAAACAAAACAAACAAAACCCCCAAACTGCCAACAACTTAGGAAAGGTTTAATTTGGCTCACAGATTGAGGGTACAGTATGACACGTGGGGAGGGCACGGCAGCAGGAGAGGGAGGCAGCTGGTCACAAAGAATCCAGTCAGGAAGCAGAGCCAGGAATGCTGCCTGATAGCTCCCTCTTCTCTTTTAATCCAGCCCATGGAATAGGACCACCCTCCTGATTTAAGCTGATCGAGAAACTCCCTCATAGACAGTCCCAGAACTTTTTTACTTCTTGGTTGTAGAACCTGATTCTCCCGCACAATAGCCTCATTTTCATATCAGCTATGCCTACTTGCAGAAAGTTGTCAAGAGTAAGTCTGCTGACAGTTAACAGCTCCTCAGAAACGGAGGGCTGGGGAGGGCCATTGGCCCCACACCAGAGAACCCACCTGCCCCTCCCAGCCATTTGTGTACAATCTACTCTGACTGCACACTCCGCTGCGCCTGGGGTGGGGCTGGTATTAGAGTGCACAGATTGCAGTAGATTATAGGAGGTTATCTAAAGAAAATTATATATGTCTATGAGAAAGCTACCATTCATGCTAGGGTGGACACTTTCTAGTGCAGCTTACTCCTGTTAGAAACCCTCACTCATGCTTTATAAGTCCAATAAACTCATAGGTTCCTCAGGTTGAACTTTGGTGGACTTACATGCTGGTTTGTTACTGGGGCCTTATAAGGAGAGGGTACACATTGTTTTCATATCCCCAGGGAAGGAATTCTCAAAATATGCTTCTAGATTCTGTCAAGTTGAAAATATTAATCACCACAGGTCCTATAATCTTTCTAGGTAATTTTCCTGTGGGTATGAGTTACCAGTCTTAACAGGAAAGGATAAGAGGAAACCAGGGCATGAAATAAATGGTGTGACAGAGATCTGTCTGGAATTCACAGGAAGGTATTGGTCTGAGGAGGCAACACTGCGTCTACGCCAAAGTTGCTAGGTGGGAATGAAGAGAACAGAAGATAGAAACAGGCCAGGTAAAGGAAGGACTTCAAAGCAGCAGTTCCTAGAATGTCCTTGCTGGAGGCCAGGAATACCAGAAGAGTTCTGGCTGCTTGCTATCTCTTACCTTTGTGCGGAAGTTACAGGTGAGGACAAGACTTGGGAACTGAGTGGAGACACCTCTAACTCATCCCCAGCCCCTGGCATGAGGCTAGTTGGTACCTCATTTCCTGGGATGGGCAGGCTCTGTTTTCTTTCAAGCTCCTACCTATGGATGTTTTAAAAACTCTTTTAAGCTAAACTTTACTCCATGGTCCATGAACTTCATTCTTCAAATTCAGGAGCCAAGAATCCGAAGCCTGACTCAGTGAAAGCGGAGTCACTGTGGGTTACTGAGTTAAAGCACATGTGAGGGGAGGACAAATGCTTCCTTCAAACTGAGACACCCCAAGTTTTGGCGTGTCAAGAGGATTCCACAGGGGCGTGAACGCAGGCTGCGTCAGTGGCCTCAGGGGTCACGATGGAAGTTTCTTCAGGGTGTTTTGGGTGGATTCTGACGGAGAGCAGTGGGACAGAAGTCTCTAGTTTTCTTCTCAGCGAATCCCCAGGCCTCTCTCAGGTAGATGAGTGTCCGGCTGTGCGCTTCTAGCCCCCAGGCCTGCCTCACGGAACGGACTACACTTCCCAGCAGGCCCCGCGGTCGGCTGCGCGGGTGGGAGGGGGCGGCGCGCGCCGGGTACGCGACCATGGCGTTCGCCCGGCAGGAGCGACTACTTTAACCCCGGAAGGCGGCGGCGAGGGAGCTGTCCTCGAGCGGGCGGGCCCCAGCCTGAGGGAAAGGAGGAAAGGGCGGGGAGAGCGCCGGAGGGAGGCCGGTCGGCCGCGGGCGGGCGGGCAGCGCAGCGCCGAGCGGGGCCCGCGGGTCCATGAGGAGGCCCCGGGACCATGGGCTCCAGGATCAAGTGAGTGCGGCCGGGCGGAGCCGGGCCGGGCTGGGCGCAGGGGAGGCGAGGCCGGGCTGGAGCTGCAGGCCGCGGGCCGCGCTGGGGGACTTGTTGCCCTGACCGAAGGGGCGCCCCGCGTGGAGGCGTCAAGCGGGGAGGGGGACGGTTGCCATGGCGATGCGGGAGGCTCTGGAACGGGGTGCGTGCGCGGTGGAGGGGCGCGGGTGATCAGATGTCCTCTCCTCACCTGAGAGCGGGAACCGCTGACGTGACGAGGTAGCTCCCTCCGCGGGAGGTACCCAGCCTCAGAAAACCGTCATACAGCTGCTGAGAGTGGGGAGGTCTCCGGAAGCAAGTCCCCACTTGTGTGCGTTTGTGGCGACCCCGAGAGTTGGCAGGTCCTGAGAGGTTGAAGTCTGACTGCTTGAGGCCTGTGGCCATTACAGAAGTGGTGTGAGGTTCTTTTGGGGGGGGGGGGGAGCTCTGGTGGATTTAAGGGCTTGATGGCCTGCAGAGGAAGGCCTTTTGCCTTTGCTTTTTCTCTCTCTCCTCTCAGTCTCCACACAAGCAAGGGCCAAAGGCTGTGAAGGAAGATACCTTTGGGTTGTAACTGAGCACCTGATTTTGAAAAGGTTTTGTAATCCAATCTGGCACATTCCTTCACTCGTTCATTCACTTGGAGTCCCTGGTTGAGGCTTCCTTTTCTGGTGAAATTGTTAATACTTGTTAACTTCGGAACCCACTGAAACATTGTTGTCCTCCTCCTAGACTTACAAGTTGACTTTGGAAAGTGCAACTTTTATGTGGTCCAATTTGGGTGTGTTGCTTTGGACTATCTCTCCTCACAGCCAAGACCTCTTCTGGCCACTCCCTCCCCCAGCCCCAGATGCTTTATCTCTCTAATCATTAGCAAATGTTCACTTTTTCTCTATGACTAATAGAATTGCTTAGGGACATTTACAAAGAAAGTTTACAGCATAGGCTTTTCGGGAAAACAGCATTCACAAGACACCATAAACCTCTTATAGGAAAGTCGGTGGAATGTGTTTATTTCAGCATTTTGAGAATTGTACTAGGGAAGTTTGAAAGAGGAAGGACCTCAAGGGCAAACATCTAATAATTATTCAAACATGGCTTCTCATGTCCAGGTGATGCACATGCAAGTGTGACCCTTCCCCAGTAGTTCATTCTCTAGCAGTTAGGTTTCTCATTTACAAAAGATGTCTAGTATGTGTTAAAGAAGCTCTGTGATACCTGCTGAATGAAATTTAAAAAATTTGCTTAGAAAGTGAATGTGGAGGTATAAGGTGACTTTTATTTTTATAGAAAAGGGAGGAAGGGGTTAGAACATAACCCAAGCAGGAGTCTGAGAATCTGGGGAGGGAAAATGATGTAGTCTGTGAACTGTTGGCATTAAAAGGCACTCCAAGCTAAGTTCAGCTGTAAGAGCTATAAACTTGGATGTCAATAGCTCACAGAAACACTTTCTTAAAGTCACCTCAGAGCTGCTTACTTTCTTGTTCTATAGAGTTCAGAGACTTGCCTAACTGGAGGCATCAAGTGTTTGAGTGAACATTCAAAAAGAACAAGCAGAAGTTCAGTTGACTAGCTGTCTCTGCTCATACTCCTGACAGTAGCAGGTTGACAAAGATGTTTCTTCAGTATGTTTTGTGGAACACATCACTGTAATATCTGAGCACTTGAGCAAGGGAATTTACCAAGGCGCATGAAACTGTATTAAGTGTGAAATTAGTATGAAGAATGGCCTTATTGATCTTCAAACTTGACTCCTGAGTGGTTAAAAGAAAAAAAAAAAAAAAGGGCCTGGGAAATATGTTAACCTGTGGTGAGTTTGAAAGAATATGAAAAGAGAAGTTATGAAAAGTCGTTATGATTTATAGTGAGTGTTGATTGTGCAATTTCTGTCCATAGTTAGGAGTGTGGATGGATAAGTGGTGGGAGAACAATCAATTTGGGTACCACCCTTGTCATTGGAGAAGATGGCTTTCGTTGCTATTGGCTGTTCTGTCAGGCAGAACAAGGTGTTCACCTGGTTGAGGTGGAAGCTAAGTGTTCAGGCCCCATTGAGTAAGTATATGGGTAGGTGAGTGGGGGCAGCCTGAGCAATCTCTAGACTTCCCCAAGAAATCTGTATTTTCTTTTGTTTATCTCTAATGCCTTGTGCCATTACAAGGACAGTGAGCATCAGATCTGGGTTCAAATTTCAGCTCTTTTTCATGCTGACTATGAAACAGTGTATCGGTAAATCTGGATTTTCCTAGGGTAGAAGGGACCTGCAAGATCATTATGAACAGTAAACACAAGCTTTTTTTTTTTTTTTTTAAACCAGGCCCATATTAAGAACTTAGTGGTTGTTTTACATCTTGCCAAATGGTTAATAATGTCAGAGATGTATTTTATGCCAGAAATGTCAAAGAAATGTATGTTTCAGGTAATAGAAAACACAGTTTTGTTGTCATGTGGAGAGCAAGACTTAATAATGTCACAATATTAAAAAATAAAAGTTGATTAAAAAAGATACTGTCTGTAATTGTGAAGCTGGTGTCTGTATGATTAGTGATAAAGCAGGTGTGTTATTGGGTCCAGGAGGTGATTTACTGCTTGTTGAGACTTGGCAACCTGAGGCTGCTGGAGCAGTCTGTGTCAGGCACCATGGTAATGTTTAATGTGAATCATTTCATAAAAGCCTTATAACTCTCCACTGTTGCTATTTATTAACTATTGTTTTCACATGAGAGAGTGGGAGTCCATAGGCTTAAGATCAGATGCTAGTTCCTTCAGATTGTCTGCACCCCCATCCTAGGTCAGGTCAGGTGCCCCTCTGTGTTTCTGTAACACTTGTTCATTAGGATGGCAGTGCCAAGTCTTGTTCCTCAATTGGCTTATATTAAGTGGGGCACAAACTTCTTGAGAGCAAGGACTATCAGATTTGTTTTTCAGTTCCTTTTATCAAACATGATTGTTTAGGAAGAATTTATCATAAATAGGGTTTGAATTAAGATACTAAATTAAGACATTAGGTTCTCAGATTGAAATGTACATAGAATTCAGAAGAGCAGTTTGCTATTATAACTCTCAAAAGTTTTTGTATTCAGTAAGTCTAAGCCAAATTGTCCTGGTCTGGGGAGAATGTTACCTTTACTAATGAGTTTGTTTAGTCTGTGTTTTAATAATGGCACATTGTCTTGCTTAAAACCAAACATCTAAATGACAAAAGAAAGAGGTCACCAGTATTCAGGTAGTTCACTTGAGACCTAAACTTTCAGCCCAAGCAGGTATTTCCTGGAGACATAAAAGGAACAGGGTAAGTGACATTGTTGGACAGGTATGTTTAAATCTTATTTAGTGTTTGAGTGATCCCAGTGGACTGGAATGTGGTTAATATGGGGCAGTTTAACTGATAATGCAGATGCACAGCAGGAAACCATGAGGCAGTTTAATATTGCTTGTGGTGACATCCTAGAAATTATTTCCAGGCACCAAGTCCAGAAAGTGGGTTGTAAGTAATGGAAGGAAATATTTTAAGTGAGTTCGAAGAGACCTGACATTAATGGACTCTGAGAAAAGCATACTTTAAGATTTGAAGGCATAGGAATGGGATAGGCCAACAACTTTGGCCCTGTGGTGGTGTCTGCATTAGCCCATATGCTATTCTGCTGTCCCCATTGGACTGACCTCCTTGAGGTTGGTATTGGAGGAGTCCATTAATTCAGTTACCCTCCTACTACAGAAACAAGAAGTGTCAAGCACACGTTAAGCATTTAATAAATGTTAGCTGCTATCAATTATAGTAGCACTGTGCCTGATAGTATGCAAAGTACTAGGGGTACAAAAATGAAGGTTTTTTTTTTGTGTGTGTGTGCTGAAGTTTTCTAAAGTAGTAGACACAACTACAAAATAATAGCACCCTGCCCCTCCCCCCAAACCTAGGCACAATCCACTAATTGCTGTGGTGGCAGGGCTGCCAGTAATGACTAGGTGATGGAGTGAAGGTGAGACTGGCTACCCTGGGGCTGGGAGTGTCAAGAGAAGGCTTTAGGGAGAGAATGTTTTAGTTGCAAGATGAATAAGAGCCCTAAAGGGGTAAGGGTGGTGATGGTGGTATTGCCAGTGGTGATATTAACCAAGGGGGTAATATATATGAAGACAGGCCTGTTAGGGAAATAAAAAAATTACTTAGATGTGAGGAACTGTGTTAGACATCAGGGATTATAGTGGGGATAGTAGATGGTTCTTATTTTTGTGGTACTAACAGTTTGGTGGGCCTGATAGATAAATTGTGTAAATTCACATAAAGTAATGTGGATGTGTTATAAAGCAATTGAGATGCTGAAGAGAGGATGATATCAAGTGGCTATCCTGTTTTGGATAGAGTGGTGGGGGCTGGCTTCATTGTAGAGATGTTTGAACTCAGAATTGAAGGATAAAGAGGTATTAGTCATGTCAAGTTTGGGCAAGACTATTTCAAGCAGAGGGCAAAGCAAAAGAACCCTGGGGAAGATTTTAGGAACTGATGATGTGAAAAAGGATTCAGGTGAGGTTAGTGTTAGAGTATGCTTAAACTGGGACTTAGGTCTTGGGAATCTCAAAACTGCTTTCTTAAAGTGGAATTCATATACTATAACACTTATTTTTGAGACAGGGTCTTTCTATGTACTCTTGGCTGGTGTGCAACTCTGTTTATCAGGCTGGCCTTGAACTCACAGAGGTCCATGTGCATCTGCATCCTAAGTGCTGGAATTAAAAGTGTGCAGCACCACCTAGGTCTTATAAAATCTTTTAAAGTAAATGACATGTCTACAGAGTCATGAGTGACCACCATGATCTATTTCTGGAGCATTTTATTACCCTAGAAAGAAACCGTTAGCAATCACTCCCTATTCTCCCAAACTTTTCCGACTGTAGGCAGTCGTCAATCTAATTTCTGTTACTATAGATTTACCTATTCTGGGCATTTCATATATATGAAATAATATATAACCCTTTGTGTGTCTAGCTACTGTTCCTTTGCATAATGGTTTCAAGGATTATGTTATAGTATTTGTGAGTCATGCATTTTCATGTGGGTAATATTTGTGTACATATACCACATTTTACTCCTTTGCTCATCAGTTGTTAGATATTTGGGTTGTTTCTACTTTTTCACTGTTAAAATGTTATTATGAACATTTAGTGTAGAGGAGAGAGGTGGCTCAGTGATTAAGAGCACTGACTGATATTCCAGAGGAACCAAGTTCAGTTCCCAGGCTGTCCGGTGTCTGATCATGCCAGGATTAAAAAAAAAAAAAAAAAAGAAGGACCGTTTAGTGTGAGCATGTGCTTTATCTTTCTTGAGTACATATACCTGAGTAGAATTGCTAGATCTTATTTGATGACTCTTAAAATAATTTTGCAAAGCAGTTGTGCCACTTGATGTAAATTGGTATCTCCATGTGGCTCTGATTTAGTACAAATGAAATTGGTAGGAAACTTAGAATCAAAGTAGAAGGATAGGCTTCTCAGAAGTGGTTGAGGCTTGAACTAAAAGAAAGGGGAAACTTAGAAAAAGGAGGTTCTCAAAGGAAGAGTAATGGAAGCCTGTAGCTTGCAAGTGGACATAGCTTATCTCATTGTTGTCAAGTACAGAGAAGCAGCCTTGCTTCTTTTTAAAAATTACATTTTGGAAAGATTTCATACATGTACGTGATGTATTTTGATCATATTTCTCACCACTGCTTTTTCTTCTCCCACTGAACCTCTTCTTCCTACCTAGGCCATGCCTACTTTCATGTTTCTTTGTGTATGTGTGTCCCGCTGAGTGGAGTGAGGTTGCTTGAATGAGCATGGGTGGGCAGTTTTGCTTCATATAGCTCTGCTCTGGTCTGTTTTTGGACTGCTCTATAAGGGATCCCATTACCAAGTGCAAGGCAGACTTGCTGCTTCTTGTGACTTACAGCCGAACAGCCTGGACCCTGCTTTGTGATGGCATCGGGGTTGAGATGTGACTTTTCTTTGTATGTCTTCCCTTTCCAGCATAGTGCTTCCATCCCAGCCCCAGTAGACTGTAGAAGGACCTAGAATGGTGGGAGAAAGCCTTCTTAGAGATTGAGCTTTCTGTTACAGGAGCCCTGGGGCCAGCCTGTTGAATTTTCATGAATTTTCTGAACAATGTGCTTGTGCTACTCTATGCTTCTAGTCATAGATTTGCAGTCAACTTTGGAGAGTGTGGTATGACAGATAGAAAGGTTGAAAAAGGGAAGGTAAATAAACGTTTTTATTCAGGCTGGAATGCTGGTTGCAGTTTCAAAGGTTAACCTTCTTTTCATGGCCCTCTGAGAACTAATCCCTGGATTTGCAATACCTTTTTTTGCTTAGGAGGACTTTGTTGGGACATGGAAAGATAAATAAGGAAGAAACAAAACAAAGTTGATCTCCTTTATTCTTACTGAATTTATACCTATTCATTCCAAGTACAGTCATGTGCCATATAAGGACATGATGGATACACAATTGATAGTCCCATAGAAGTCTGTAATATGTGATGCTCAAATAACAAAATTGCCCAACAACACATTTCTCAGAATATACTTTTATTAGTGCATTTAAGATTTTAGAAGAAACCAGATTTTTGTTGTTTTTGTTTTTTTGAGACAGGGTTTCTCTATAATCATGGCTGTCCTGGAACTCATTTTGTAGACCAGGCCAGCCTCCAACTCAGAGATCCACCTGCCTCTGCCTCCTGAGTGCTGCACCGCTACACTCAGCTGAAAACAGATTTTTTTTTAAAAAAAAGAATGTTCCAAATAAAAGCAAGAAAAAATTGTCTTCAAAATGTATTTGTTCCTGTTGAAAAGACAGGTGACATTCCAAGAATTTGTATGTTGGTTCTATTAAATACAGATCAGCAGCTGTCATGAGCAAGGGCATTCCAGACAGTGTAGCTGAAATACAGGAAGTCACACACACACACATGGATACGGACGTGGACACAGATTACAGGATGTGGACTTGAAAAAAGAATAGGCTTGTGCCATTGAAGAATTGAGTGAGGGTTGTAATGGGGTCTCACTGGGGCTTTTAGGTAGACTCCCAGCAGCAGAGCAGCAGGTTAGAGAGCAGTGGCCAAGCAGTAGCATTTCTGGGTTGTGTAAGGTGATCTATTGGAACACGAGGAAAATGTATTAGACCTTAAGATTATTTTAATGACAACTTTCAGAACTTCTATATTTTCTAATTTATTAGTATAGCAATGAACCATTAGAGTTTATAGGTAGATACATGTCAGGTGTGTTGCTTAGTTTTTACTAACAAGAATGTATGGGGAAAAGGAAGGCCGATGGATTGTGGAACTACACAGGAGGTGAAGGCCTGATCTGAGGTTTTGGCAGTGGAAAGAAAAGGGTTGAATTTCGGAGAGATTTTAGGTAGATGTGACAGGAGGTTGTGGACCCCAGAGAGAGTGAAGATGATCCAGCAAACTTACTTAGCCAAGTTGTATTTTAAATGGGGTGCATGATGTATTTGCATTTCTGAAGACAAGTGAAAAGTTACAATTGGGAGAAGGTATTTTGGTCTGCAGTGAGAAAGGCATTTTTTTTTTTTTTTTTTTTTTTTTTTTTTTTTTTTTTTTTTTTTTTTTTAGACAGGATTTCTCTGTGTAGCCCTGGCTGTCCTGGAACTCTGTAGTCCAGGCTGGCCTTGAATTTGGAGATCCACCTACCTCTGCCTCCCAGGTGCTGGGATTAAAGATGTGCACCACCAATCAGAGAAAGGAAGGAGTCTTTAAGAGCCCCACAGTGAAGGTATGAGCTCTGGTAGACAAGTAAGACTTAAAGTGAGCTGGTTCCAGCTTCAAGAAGGAAATATATCCATGGCAGATTTAGAAAGAGCGAGCAACAGAAAGAAACATCTTTTGATCTGTCAGCCACAGGAAAAGTTTGAGGGATGTTGCATTGATCTTACTTATTAGGCCTCATGAAGAAATGGAAGGAAGGAAACAGGTCTAGAGAAGCAGCTCTGCCTGGACTCCAGGGTGTGAGGGAAGCTGGGATGGGGAATATGGTGCTGAAGCATCAATCTGCCTCCATCCCCACACCCCAAAAGATCTATGTGACATAACCAGCTTAAAACTTGTTTTCAGTATTCTCAGTGCTAAATTGAGTCTCTTTTCCCCAGCCTGAGGACATTCGTATGTCCACTCAAGTTGTTTGATTGTTTAGTAAATGACAGCTATCACGAGTCTTGCTTGTCGAGAATAAAACATGCTGTCATCTGAAAACCTGAAGTTTAAAAAAAGTCAAAAGAAAGCAAGCAAATATGTTTCTTTTTACAGTAGTTTTTTAAAAGCATATTTGCTTCCTTTAGTGAGACAGTTAAGTTGTATGGTATGTTTTACCGGATTTATTTGAAGGCTGGAGATTCTGATGTCTGAAAATCATTTCTCTTGCTGACTGAGGAGAAAGGAAAGTCTATAGTCTACTAAGAGATCAGATGAGCATGTAAATAATCAGAATTGCAGTACTTAAAACATTTTATGTTTTCATAAATACTGGACATTTTTATTCCATTTTCTAAAAGACATGAATAATTTATACTTTGTTTTAGCTTGTATCACTGTTCAGTCATTTTCCATGGTGCTTAGACTTTTAAAATGATTTTATATTGGAAAATAAACATCTGTAAAAATAGAGCAGCTTAGTAAGCTCCCAAATCACTCTCATCACTCACTTTGAACCCATTAAGTTATGTCTTTAGTTTCATTTGTGGGTAATGGTTTGTAATTCCCTCTTCCACCTAGATTATTCTGAATCAAATTCCAAATGACATATTTCATTTGTAAATTTCCCTGTCACTGAAAGAGTTGAAAGATCTTTTAAAGCAATAATGCCACACCTAAAAAATTTACAAGACTTTTTTAGTATTATTATATATCTATTCATAATTTCATGGGTTTTTTTTGCTTATAAAAATGTTTAAGTTTTATTTATTATTAGTATATGATGTGTGGGTTCACCATGGTTTATATGGTGTATGTGTGGAGGTCAGAGGACACTTTTGTGGAGTTGGTTCTCTCCTTGCTTATGTGGGTTCTAGAGATGGAACTCAGTGCTCAAGCTTGTTCAAGTGGCAAGCATCTTTATTTACTGTGCCATCTTGCCCCTTCCTCATCTTAAAAACAGATTTTATTTGAATACACTGTTATACACTGTATCTGGTTGTGTATCTCATAAATCTCTTTTTTACTTTTTGCAATTTTTTTTTTTTTTTTTTTGAGACAAGGTCTCTCTCTATACAGCCCTGGCTGTTCTGGAACTCACTATGTAGACAAGGCTGGACTAAAGCTCACAGAGATCTGCCTGCCTCCCAAGTGCTGGGATTAAAGGCGTGCGCCACCATGCGTGGCTCTGCAATTTATTTCCTAAAGAAATTGATTGTTGGTTCTATGTAATTTCCATTGCATCCTCATGATTTATTTAATATGTTCCCCTATTTTTTATATTTCCTCTAACTTGTTAATTAGAATGAGTGACTTGATGAGATTCAAGTTCATTTTCTTGGCAAGAATACTTAGTGGTAAGAGCTGCTTTTACCAGGCAGCACATGGTAGATATCGGGCTCTCTGTCCTGGTTTCACTGGCTAAGGTGGTCAAATGCCATATTCTGTTTCTGTCATGTCGTCTTCTGTTAGTTGGAATGCTTCTATGAAGAAAATCTTTCCCATCTCAACCTTTGAAAGACTCCAGATACAGTTCACACCAGAAAGACAAGATGGATGCTTGTTTGCCTTTATGTTTTCATACAGCTTCCTTTAATTTTCTGAAGGCAATTAATTTTTTTTTTATTGAGGGAGTGTCACTTTAAATGCATTTATGTAATCTTATTTGCTGCCCCCTAAGCTATCACACTTATTATACTCATTGATGTTAACCACCCCCCACCCCCCACCCCACCCCCACCCTGCCACCCCTTATTTGTTGTTGTTCTTTGGGAGTCTTGAAGTCCTTTTGCCAGGTCCTATGAGTTTCTAAGAGTTTGAGTCATTTTAAGTGTTTCTTGCTCCAGACCTATATTCCACCATTTTTTCTTGAGAGTCTTGCCTACTTATGGTAGGAAATGGCCTTAGTAATCTTGGTCTGGGCTTTAGTTTTGTTTTTCAGTGTGGGAAGGTTTGCTATTGTGTCAGTCATTTCTAGGCTTTTCCAGAGGTCAAAACTGGACAGGGGTCAGGAGGTGTGTGTGTGTCTGTGTACTAAAGTATTTCTGGGCATGGTGCTGTACACCTTTTAAGCCCAGCTCTTGAGAGGCTGAGGCAGAGGATTATGAATTCCTGGCTAGTCTGAGCTACATACTGAGACCTGCTTTAACATAATAGAAATGTGAAATTGTTTGCTATGTTCATACCACTCTTTCCCAATTCCAGATACAACAGTTTTATTTACCTTCATTACCTTTTCATCTCAGTCTCGAACATTGTACTCGAATACTAAATTTCTAACAACTCTTTAGCTTTTTCTGTAATGCCCAGGCTACTCAGTAGCAGTCCTAGCATTGCCTCTAGCAGTAGGACTGCTGAAAATATTTTTTATTATTTTAATACTATTTATTATTGTTGTGCATATGTTGTGTGCCACATTGTGCATGTGGAGGTCAGAGGACACCTTTGCGGAATTAAGTGTCTTCTACATTTATATAGGTTCCAGGGATTGAACTCAGGTCACCAGGCTTACAAAGTGTATATATTTATTTACCTGCTGAGCCATCTCTCTTGGAACTGGCATTGCAGGTGATTGTAAGCTGCCTAGTATGAGTGTTGGGAACTGAATTTGAATCCTGTAAGGCCTATAAGTGTTCTTAATCACTGAGTTGTCTCTCAAGATGATTATTATAGATTTATTCTTATTCCCCCTGCATCCCCACAAATGGGGAATGAAAGTAAAAGAAACCAAGGACACTCATGTACCGTGGTGCACATGTGGAGGACAGAGAAAACCTTTGGGAATTGGTTCTCTCCTTCTGCCTTGATTTTGAGCAGGGTCTCTCTAGTTCTTTCTGCCAGCACTGCATAGGTGAGCTTCAGCCAATTCTGTTGCTGCCCCCTGTTTGACTCTGAATATTGTGGCTGGGATTACAGATGCAGTCACTGTGTTTAGTGTTTTACATAGATTTCTCAGAAAGTGCTTTTACCCAATGAGCTATCTTGTAGGCCCATTATTATTATTTAATTTGGTAGGGTTTTTTATTTGTTTTGGTCCATGGGGCATACCTCATAAAGAATGTATAGTCAAATTACTGTTTTAAACAAGTAGAAATAATTTCTTTGTGGTTGTGTCATCAACTTGAAACAGAAACATAGTTGGCTTAAAACAGTTTAAATTTTGGGGGGAGTTGCTTATTTAATTTTTTTAAGCTCAAGGATAATTTTATTAGAGTTTAAAAGAACAACCCCAGGGCAGGTAAGCTGTAAATCTCAGAACCTGCCCAATGAGGAAGATGGAGTAAAGGAAGAGAGAAAATCATGCTATTTGTGAGCAACTACATGGTGGAAGTGAGAATAAATAAGTAGCTTCAGAGAAAAAGAGTAAGAGGCTGTGGCCAGTATTAGAAAAAGGGAGAAAGAAGAAAAAGGCAAAGTTGAGTTTATCTGGGTTAGAAAGGCAGACCTAACAGAGCCACGTGCTGCAGCTCCGTAAGGAACTGCTGGAATTGCTTTTATAGACGATTTAATTTGTTTTGTCATTGCATATAATATAGCTTCAAAGATAAAGCTACAGAACAGGTATATTCATAAAAGTTCCATATCCCTTCTCTGTTTCCCTTGCTTCTTTTTTTCTGTAGGTAACCAGTTTGATTTTAGACTTTTATTTGTCATCCCACTAAAAGTAATCAAGAAAGGCAAATAGATAGTATATTCATGCATCTTTATGCCAGGCCTTCAAATGAGTAGTAGCATTCTCAGCCCACTTCCCCCTTTGACTTTTTCAAAGAGATGAAAGAGATGACTCTTAGCAGTGTGTAGAAACCACCCTTCTCAATAGACAGCATAGTATTCCATTTAGTAGATAGACCATGGTTTATTCAACCTGTCTCATGCAGATGGATATTTAAGTTACAAATCTTGCAAAAATAAATACATACATACATACATACATACACACACACACACACACACACACACACACACACACACACACGTATTACTTTTTAGGATGGAATAGTGGGTCAGATGGTAAATTTGGGGCTGAGGGCTCATTGGTGAAACTTAGCTAGCATGCCCAAAACTTTTGGTTTGATCCCCAGTCTGAAGGACAGAAAGCAAATCTGTAATTTTGCTAGATAATCTTTTTCCCCATGATTTGTGTCCACTCTCACTGTCACCGGAGGGTGCTGTTAACTTTATAGCTTTGTCAACAGGATGTGTTTGTCAGACCTTAAAAAGTATTTTGATTGGGCTGGGGATATAACTCAGTAGAGTGCTTGCCTAGCATGCAGGAAGCCCTGGATTTGATCCGCATCATGGCATAAACCAGGTGCTGTGACGCATATCTGTAATCCCAGTACACAGATTAAGGCAGGAAGACCAGAAGTTCAAGGTTATCCTCTGCTACATAGTTGGAGGCTGGTTGGGACAGCATAAGACTCTGTCTCAAAATTTTTTAAATCAAAGTTTTAAGTACACGATAACAAATCAAATCTTTTATAATCCCATGAAGAACAACAAGCCCTCTACCCTGCTCTTTTCCAGTCTTATTTGGATCAAACACTGTTTACTGGTCCTATTTTTAGTTCTGTTGATTCACCCATAACCCTAGATAAAGCTTTCTGTTAATTAATCTTAGACAGTAACTACTGATTCCCTGAAATGAAAATAGAGTGCCTTTATAGTACTTTTCTCTTTGTATTTTCTTTCTTTCTTCTTTGGTCCTAGGGATTGAACTCAGAGCCTTCAAGAACCATATCATCTCCAGCCTTTGTCCATTGTTTTCTATATTTATATTATGTTAATTATGATATTGGTTAATTATACTTAGGATGTCTTTATTGTTTCACTAACTTTTAACAGTGTCTCTTGACTCAGTACTTTGAAAGGCAAGGAGAAGAATTTACCCCGGCTTGCTGGTCTACCTTCTCTAAGCTAGACTTTTACTTTATGTGATATTTATTTATCTTGGTGTTTTGAGACAGGGTTTCACTTATGTAGCACAGCCTGGCCTTGCATATATGATCTTCCTGCCTCTGCCTCGTGAATGCTGAAATTATAGGCATGTGCCATGATCCTTTAAATTTTGATGTATGACTAAAGCCAAAGTTTCAATGCTTCATCTTATGTTAACTCTAGAAATAAAATATTTGTTGTGAATATTTAAATATAAGAATGTAGCTAGAGTTTTCCTGCCTGGCCCACAGTCAGGACAAATCTCTCTCACTTGCCAGTCCCACAGCCGCTCAGACCTGACCAAGTAAACACAGAGACTTATATTGGGTACAAACTGTATGGCCGTGGCAGGCTTCTTGCTAACTGTTCTTACAGCTTAAATTAATCCATTTCTATAAATCTATACCTTGCCACATGGCTCGTGGCTTACCGGCATCTTCACATGCTCTTTGTCATCGTGGAGGCTGACAGTGTCTCTCTGACTCAGCCTTCCACTTCCCAGCTTTATTCTCCTCCTTGTCCCGCCTATACTTCCTGCCTGGCCACTGGCCAATCAGTGATTTATTTATTGACCAATCAGCAACACACTTGACATACAGACCATCCCACAGCATAAGAACTTATGTTGACATAAATTTTCCTGTGTCCTGCCTGGCCCACAGCAGCTTATAAAATAATCACTCAGAGACTTAATATTAATTATAAAACTGTTTGGTCTATGGCTCCAGCTTCTTGCTAGCTAATTTTTACAACTTAATTCAACCTATTTCTATTAATCTGTGTTTTGCCATGTGACTTTGTGGCATTACCTGTGTTCTATTACATCTTGCTCCCCCAGCAGCACTCAGCATCTCTTCTGACCCAGGCTTTCTCCTTCCTGTATCTCTGCTTGGATTTCCCGCTTGCCTCTAAGCTGCTTTGCCATAGGCAAAAGCAGCTTATTTATTAACCAATGGTAGGTAGCAACACATATTCACAGCATACTGAAAGAACATCCCACAGCAAACTTAATTCTACTAGGGCATATAGGGCTTTAGAATAACATTTTCTTCCTGTTTGGAGAAGAATGTTAACATTAGTGCCTGGTGAACTTTGTTACAGTTCATCTAGAATTTAACATTATGCTCATCCTACTTTTATTATTAGCTTCAGCTCTATATTTAAAAAGGTTTGCGTTTATTTGTGCAAAACAGTGAAGTCTGACATCGACTTGGGGGATCTTATTTCTTAGCATAGTATGCTTCCCTTCGTTTCCCTCTTCCTGAAGTCCTTAGTCATCATTTTCTTCTTTTTTTCTTCTGACATTATTTGCTTTTATCATATTGTTCCCCCACCCAAACTTGAAATGGTGCTTGTGTGAGGCTGGGCATAGTGGCACACTCCTTTAATCCCAACATTTGGGAGGCAGAGGCAGGTGGATCTCTGAGTTTGAGGCCAGCCTGGTCTACATGGTGAGTTCCAGGACAGCCAGAGCTACATAATAGAAAGACCCTATCTCAAAGAGAAACAGAGAGACGAGTGCTTGTGATTTTTATGGAGGATCTCCCCTTGCCTTCCAGGGTGCCCTCCCTGGCCCTGCTTTCATATTTCAGTCTGTGTAGTCAGCTATCTTTTAACCTTGGCAGACCATTGTCATTTACTGAGTTGATTCCATTGTCTCCTGGTCCCTGAGCTTTTGATTTGCTTTGTCTGCCGGAACACAAGTTCTAGTTGTTGTACAGGAGACACTGAAACATCAGACTTGTAGGAGTGCTTAAAAAGTAAACTGAGTTCCTGAGCACAGGTAACAATGCCTTCTTTTACAACATTGATTAATAATTTATATGGACATCAATATTTAAGGTGACAGAATTTCCCCGCAACTTTACCTTTGGGGGATGGCACACCCCCCCCCCCACGAATGCCAGGAGATGTGGGCCATTGGGGAGAAAATTTCCTGGAGTAAATGGCTAGGTTACGTTAAATGTCATGTTACTGTACATGGAGAACTTTTAGAGTTAGAACTTGGACCTAAAGCTCATGTGCAGGATGGAAACTGTGCTGGTTAGTTTTATATGAACTTGACACAGGCTAGAATCATCTGAGAGGAGGGGTCCCCAATTGAGAAATGTCTCTGTAAGATCAAACTGTAGGTAAGCATGTAGGGCATTTTTTTAATTAGTGATTATGGGCCATTGTGGGTGGGATCATCCCTGGGCTGGTGGTTCTGGATTCTGTAAGCAAGCAGGCTGAACAAGCTGTAAGCCTTGATCCATGACCTCTGCATCAGCTCCTGCCTCTGGGTCCCTGCCCTGCTTGAGTTCCTGCCTTGGATGATGAACTGTAGTATAGAAGTGTAAGCCAAATAAACCCTTTCCTCTGCAAATTGCTTTTGGTCATTCACATTCAATTGCTGTGTTTGATCACAGCAATAGAAACTCAAACTAAGACAGGAACTGAAGAAAACAGTTTGGGAATTAGTTTTCAGGTGGTAGGTGGGGAACCAAAGGGACTTTAGGACTCTAGTTGGCAGATAGAGGGTGGGAGGAAGGGCAGACTTCATGGGTCTGTAGGGAACAGTGCACGTCCTAATAGACATCATGTTTTGTTTTTTTTTTTTTTCCTTCAGTTTTTTGAGACAGGGTTTCTCTATATAACTGCCATCGCTATCCTGGAACTAGCTCTGTAGACCAGGCTGGCCTCAAACTCACAGAGATCTGACTGCCTCTTGAGTACTGAGATTAAAGTGTGCCACCACACCCAGTTGATGTTGATTTTTAAAAACATTTATGTGTGTTTTGTGTGTGTGTATGTGTGCACACTTGTGATGGTACATGTGTAGTGATCAGAGAACTATTTTCTGGAATCAATTTTCTTGTCCCACCCTGTGGGTTCTGGAGATCAAACTCAAATCATCAGGTTTGGCCATGGAATGCTTTTACCTTCTGAGTCATCTCACTCATTTATTTTTTTGTTTGAGACAGGGTCTCACTATATTGCTGAGGTTGGCCTTGGAACTTGCTTTGTAGTCTAGGCTGGCCTCAGACTCACAGAGATCCACCTGCCTCTGCTTTCTAAGTGCTTGGATTAAAGGTGTACACCTTCATATCCAACTCTGAGTTTTGTTTTTAAGAACATTAAATCAGGAATCTGTACATAAGTTTAACTCCCTCTGTTTGTGTTTGTGATATTTCCATATGACTGATAGTCTGCAAGTCATTTGGCTTTAGCAATTCTCTGTGGGATTATAAATATTTATGTTCCTACATTTTTTTTTTTTTTTTTATAAGGCTTGTATTGTTAGGCTGTATCTGTGCAGTAAATACTGGGGATCAGCAGAGAATGGTGATCTAGAACGTGCTGGTCTAACTGGGAAGAGCAGTCCAGGTTATCTTGATTGCTGTGACCCGAATATAAAACCAGCCACTCTTCCCTCATCACTGAAAGTTGCTTCTGTCTACCTGTCTGCTGGTTGGCACCACAGGATGGGTAGTTAGGGCCTGGAATTAAGGAGGAAGAAATTTATGGTGTCCTGATGGCCCATTTCTTAATATTTTCTCAGGCAAATTGGTCTGACCTTTCCACCTTGGTCTGACTTCTTCTTAGGAAAAGTTTCACATTGCACAGGAAAGAACACTTTAGCAAGAATATAAGTTGCAAATTATTAGTTCAGTGGTGCTTAAGCATGCTCAGGTGGTAGAATACCTCAGCGTCATGGTATTCTGTGGAATGCTATGAAATATTTATATTTTAAACTTCAAACAACATTTTCTCTAAATCAGATGCTATTTTATATTGTATTGCAGAATAGAAACTAACAGGTGAGGGTGGGTTAAGAACAACTTACAGTAAGAAAATTTAAAATTATATTACCTTATTTTTAAAATGCAAATTGAGAAAAGGCCATTTTGGACCTAATCTACTAGCAAAACTTTCAGCATTTCTGGAAAGTACACTGGAGAATCATTAAATTAATTGACTGTGGGAGAGAGATGAGAAGCTAGAGTGAATGAAGACAGAGCACACTTTCCCATTGGGGAGTTGTAGAATGCTCTTCTCTGAGCATAACTACCATTATTACCATCTTCATCAGAAGCAACTGTGACTACTCAAGAGTGCCTCTTGAGCTTGGGGCAATTGACCTTGTCTCATATAGGAGAGAGGTAGTGAAGATCATCAGACCCTCACCTGAGATGTCTCTGCCAGCTTTATACAGTCCTACCCCAGCTGCACATCATCTTGGCAGCATATGCAGAGGGTGGGAGGTTAACAGAAGGGAAGACTCCGTGCAGCTGTGGAGAAGTCATTATTTATGCTGGGCTGAGACTCTTATTGGTACAGATGTTTTTTAGTTACCCATGCTTTGTAAGAAATTCCAGTAAATTCATTGGTTCCTCAAGTTGGACTTTGGTGGACGTGTACATGATCTGTCATAGGTACCCTATCTTGGGGCGGGGGTGGTGGAGTGGGGACCAGCATTTGTTTATCTTGCGCCAGGAAAAGTTCAATAAAAGTGTTAAAGAACCATTCATAGAAACTGATAAATGAGAAGGAAGAACTGGCCATGAGATCCAGAGGGATGGATTTGGTTGAGTGTAAACTAATGACATTCTAGGGAAAGATATACAGCACACAGTTAGAACATAGCTTAGGGCCTCCCACATAGTAAGGCCGTTAATAAATGTTGACTGCCACCGTTCCCAGGAAGAGAAGGTTGATATTTGGACATGTTTGGCATGGTTGAAAAAGGTGAAGCTGTGAAAATTATTTCAAGATTGAGTAGAACAAAGTAAGATTAAAGGTTTAAATCCAGGGGAAAGGACAGAATTAAGTAGCGTTGTGCTTGTTCAATGGAAATGGGAATCTAGGAAGGGTAACTTGGTTTCATGGTGGGTTGTTGATGTCCTTTGAAGAGATAGGATTTTTGTTTGTTTAGTTGGTTTCTTTTTCTTTTCTTTTTTCTCTCTCTCTCTCTCTCTCTCTCTCTCTCTCTCTCTTTCTTTCTTTTTTTTTTTTTTTTGAGACAGGGTTTCTTGGTGTAGCCTTGATTGTCCTGGAACTTGCTTTGCAAACCATGCTGGCCTCGAACTCACAGAGCTCCGCCTGCCTCTGCCTCCCAAGTGCTGGGATTAAAGGCGTTTGCTACCACTGCCCAGTAAAGAGTTAGTTTTGATAATAGGTGCTTGTTTATCTACCAAGTCAATGCAGAAAGCATTGTTTTTGATACCCCATCCCTGTAATATTTTTATCCCTCTATTGTGTTCTAACGTACTGCTAACTTTATATTTTTTTTAAATATTTATTTTCATTTTTATTTATTTCTTTGTGTGTGTCTGTTCACTGAGGCCAGAAGAGGGCATTGAATCTCCTGGAGCTAGAGGTGGTTGTGAGCTGCCCAGTGTGAGTGCTGGGAACTGAACTTGTCTTTCTTGCAAAGTCAGCAAGTGTTCTTAACCACTGGGCCATCTCTTCAGCCTCAAATTTACCTTAAGTAGACACAAAAAGTAAACTATGAAAGAATAATTTGGGCCTTAACAAAATTAAAATATTTTGCTTTTCAAAATATGCCATTAAGAAAATGAAAAGAAAGCTTGCAAATTTCTAAAAATCTTACATATTTTATTAGCTCTTCAAATTTCTACTTCTGCCTTCATATAAAACATATATTGTATATTTTATGACTTACTAAGACAAACAAACCAAGATCAGAATAGACATGTAATAAAGGAAGATAAGCACATTATGTCAAGTAAGCACATGAAAAACTGTTCAGTATTATTATTCACTAGGAAAATGCCAATTAAAAGTACAATGAGAAAGTATATATACTCCTGACACGATGACTAAAATGAAGGCTAGCAGTCTCCTTAGTGACGATGTAGAGGACACTGAACTCTCATATACTGTCAGTAGGTTCAGAGGTGAATCCTGGAGTTAAACTCTCATATGTACTATTTCCCTAGCTCCCAGTTTTGGTCATGGCAGACAGTGTTAGGGCTTTAATTAGCTCTGTTCTGCTGTACCCTCATGTATCCTCATGTATGCATCTGTGAGTCTAGCACGAGAGGAGAAGATAAGATATATTTCTTCTGATTGGAAGGAAGGGTGTTGTTTGAATCTTAGATGGTCTTTTAATAAAAAACCCAGAGCCAGATATCAGGATGAAAACTGAAAGATCAGAGGAGAGCAACCAGCCACTAGTTCTTACCTCTATGAAATCCTCAGCCGAAAGAGAGTGAGTTCGTGTTTCCTCATGTCTTATGTACCTCTCTCTGCCCTGCCATATTACTTCCTGGGATTAAAGGCATGTGTGCTTCCCAAGCAAAGGCATGAGATCTCAAGTGCTGGGATTAAAGGTGTGTGCCACCACTGCCTGACCTCTATGTCTAATCTAGTGGCTGGCTCTGTCCTCTAATCCTCAGACAAGTTTATTAGGGTACCCAATATATCATCACATTTTCTTTCTTTTTTTTTTTTGTCTAAAATAATAGAAGAAGGTTATAACTAATACAAGAAAAACTATATACAATAAGTGCAATAAGTATATACAATATATAGTCAAGAATTACATTAAAATGTCCAGTCCATTAATATTTGACAGATTCAGAGAAAATACTCCATTATCTATCCTATTTTTGTGAGTCCAAAGTGTACCTAATTCACGTTCTATCCTAACTTGTATTACCAACCAAAAATATCTTTTGATGTCTTTCAATCTTATACACTATACATCTCTTCAGTGAATAACAAGGAAAACTATAACTATCTAATCTTCAACTCCCTCAAAGACCCAAGCAGGAAATAATATTAACTGAGGAAGGAAGAAGTGAAAAAAGTGACTTCCAAAAACTGTGTTATATGACAGAAATAGCTGACTGCCTGGACCCAAGATTTCTATGCAACGTTGGGGCATCCATCTTCGACCTACATGCCTAGCATATCTGACAGACTCATCTGTAAAGCAGGATTTTCTAAAGAGCCTTCTTACATTATCTTGGCAAGGTTTGGCATCCTTTCTTTTGTGTCCTGCTTGTCCATTTTGGACAGCATACTGTTAGCAGTTGAGGCAAGGGCATTTTCTTACCCAATGGCTAACTTGCTACAAAGAAAGTAAACTCCATGTGGAGTTTCTTCGATGCCCATCATCTTCTTTGAAGTATATTGGTGCTGCCAGGAGCAGACATGTCTCATGGTCATAAAAAAAAAAGAAAAAAAATCTATTTTTTAAAGTCTAATATTAAAACATCTTAAATGCCATATTCTGTAGTTCTCTGAAGTGTTTGAAGATGACCTGTCTATCTAAAATATATCTGTTTGACCTTGAAAACACCTAATATGACTACAAGTTTGATTGTAATGACTACATACTAACTTGCATACTAATTAGTTGGTAATAATAGCTTTCAAGGACTAGCAATTTTCATTACATTGTTAAATGAACTATATAGGTACAAGACCTTGAACAAGATTAGAAATATATGTATAGTATTTTCTAACAAAATCAATCTCAATTTTGTATCCATATACATACTTTGTATACAATATACAAAGATCCAACCCAGGGTAAAATATTTAAAACTAGTAGTTGCTTTCTAAAAGTAGATTCAATAATCTACTTTTTTAATCTTATCCAAGTTCTCTTTTTTCTTTTTAGAGTAGATTCAATAATCTACCCTTTATCTTATATTTGTGTTCTCTTTTTTCTTTTTCTTTTTTTCAAATAAGAACTCTAAATCTAATCTCCTTTGTTTAGATTGTAACCAACCATCCTAAAAAATGACAGTTATGCATAACCCATTGAATGACCAAAAACCACACACCCCACCTCTTGGGAATGTGGGCGTCCTGTTCTTAAAATTACTTCCTGCTGTCTGGGGGCAAAGGCATCTTTAGGGGATCCTGCATGGCATTAGTAAATGACTCAGTTTTCTTTCCTATTTCTTCAATTCTGTTCCAAGTATTCAAGGCTGCCACAGGCAGCATAAAGCCAGGGTGTGGTCATCATATAGAGATTGCCTTTCTACATTAGCATAATCTCTCTGTCCAAGAAGTTGGTCTTGGGAGATTTCAAGACCTCTAGCCTTACTTTGTTGTTCAATGGTCTTAGCCTCATCTTTCCACCAGCTCCTCCACTGTAACTGAGGACCAGCCTCTAAAACTGCTGTAACCAAATCTCTCCAGTCTTTAGGGATAATTCTATTACAAGTTGACCAAGAGTTTAACATCTGCTTCACACTATCGCTCCCTTGAATCTCCTCAAATCTAACATTTGCATTGGAGTCCATTCAGTTCTTACACAATCTGAGGGATATGTATCATTTGTCAGTTCCTATAAGGTTACTGGATAAATTAAGGTTGACTGTTGGAAAGCCTTAGGCTGTTTCTCTGTAACCTTATAATGGAATGCTGAGATTGGTTCACCTTTAAATTTCTCTGTCTGGGTCTGAATATCTCTATGATCTGTTTTAACAAGTTTGTTTGTTTTTTTTTTAACTTATCTTGGTACTCATATTAACCAACTTTTTAAATGATAAAACAAATAATATTTATAATTGACTTTACATCTGTTCCATCAACATTAATTATCCTCTCATTTAATTGTTCCATTTTCAGAACATCACTTGTATTATCAAACAGAGACCAAACACTTTTTAATTGTAAAAATGTTTCCCATTTTTTAATGTGGGGAAAAAACTTCCTTTTAACTAATTCCTCCCTTTAAGAAATCTCAATTGACTCACCAAATCTGCTGATAATGATGATTCAGAAGATGGTGTGGCAGTAGCCTGAGGAAGGCGCCCAAGGAAAGCCAGAACCCACCAGGAGAGGAAAGAAGCCAAAAAGCCAGCTTTCTGCACTAGGGAATGTGTGAAAGCAGCTGATTCTGGGGTGTTTGGAGCTTGAGCCTGGGGAGTTTGCTGCAGAGAGGCTGCAACAGAAACTTACCCAGCAGGGTGGTGACTGCAGCCCAGGTGGGGTGGAGATTCTGGCTGTGTGTAGCTCTGGCCTGAGCCACAGGCAAGTGGCTTTTTTGTGAATTTGTGCCCCACAAGTTGGATGCCAGATGTTGTTCGAATCTTAGATGGTCTTTTAATAAAAAATCCAGAGCCAGATATTGGGGTAAAAGCTGAAAGATTGGAGAAGCAGAGCAAGCCACAGCCACCATCTATTACCTCACCAACTCCACAAATCCTCTGACTGAAATCTTCTGAGTCTTCACCCAAAAGGGTCTCAGCTGAACTGCTTTAGTTCCTGTTTCCTCATACTTACATATCTTATATCTTTCTCTGCCTTGCTATCACTTCCTGGGATTAAAGGCATGTGTGCTTCCCAGTACTGGGATTAAAGGTGTGTGCCAGCACTGCCTGGCTCTGTTTCCAGTGTGGCCTTGAACTCATAGAGATCAAGACGGAGCCCTGCCACCTGAGTGATAGGAGTAAGGGTGTGTGCCACCACTGTCTGGCCTCTATGTCTAATCTAGTGGCTGGCTTTGCCCTCTGATCTTCATGCAAGCTTTATTAGGGTACACAATATATCACTGGCTACCTAGACAGCTACCTCAGGTTCCTCTGTGGTCACTGGGGACAGAGGTCCCAGGGCAGCATCAATCTTAAGCTGCCAGGCCCAGAAGATCTGACAGACTTTCCTGTGGAGTAGGAACTTGGGCAGACTGTCTTATCTTGTGTAGACAAAGCAGGGCAATCAACTCCCCAGTGTCTTGCTTGTCCACAGTCTGGTCAGTGTCCTGGCAGCAGTTGAGATGAAGGGTTGTTTTTTACCCAGTGGCCAGTTTTGTCACATTTAAAGCAAGCTCCAGGTAGAAGTTCTTCTGTGCCCATCGACTTCTTTGGAGGAGAAAGGAATGCCTCTGGGAGCTAGCATGTCTCTTTATCACGAAAAGCTTTTTATTAAACATTTTAAATACCATATTCTCAGATCTCTGAAGTATTTGAGAACCATTATCTGTTAAGTATATTTAAAGTAGACAAATGTTGCTTGTTTGTAGTTATTTGTTTTAGGCTTAACTTTGAAAGCATGTATAAGAAGCTAAATCTGAACATCAGAGAATTTGACTATTAACTTGTATGTCTTAATTATCTTTAATTGTTTATAAGATTAGGATTTTATGACTTTATCCCTGTTAAGTTTAGCCTTAAAAAATAACAATTTCCAATTTGAGGTTCTTTTAATATCAAGATAAGACTTTTGTTTTGTTTTGTTTTGTTTGAGACAGGGTTTCTCTGTGTAGCTTTGCGCCTTTCCTGGAACTCACTTTGTAGCCCAGGCTGGCCTCGAACTCACAGAGATCCACCTGGCTCTGCCTCCCGTGCTGGGATTAAAGGTGTACGCCACCACCGCCTCGCTTCAAGATAAGACTTTTAACTTATATATAGTCCACAAAGAGACTGGGAACTTTCCTGACTCTTTTATACTACATCATTATAGAACAGTTCTTTGTATGACTTAGTTTACCAAACTAGCTGCAGCTTAACAATGCTAGTAAAAGCAAGGAGGTTAGGTATGCATTCCGAAATTGGTCTCTGTTAGGTTGAATAGAACTTAGGTAAGAAGAGACCCTTTGCCAGACTGCTTAGGTCACTGTCTTGCTGCATCACAAGATAGGGATACCTCCCTCTCTGGTGTTTAGCTGTGGTCATAAGTTTTAGCTTGTTATTTACCTACTTATCAAGATCATATATTAACAAAGGCATTATAATAAAATATCTTATACATTTTAAAATGTCCTGTAACCTTATAAATTTAAGTATTTTAAAAACCTTTTCTTAAAAATATCCAGTTTATTTAAACGCTCTGTAAAACACTAAAAATTCTTTTAAAGAAGTTTAAGATCTGTGTGTTCTGGTAATATCCAACTAAAGTATCTTTTTTATTTCAAGAATGAAGACATAGAGAGTACAACCATAATTTGTAGAAGGGAAAACCAAGTTCCATCAGTGTAAACAATTCAGTGTCTCTAAAATCAATACTAAGTGGATTACTCTTATGTCTGGCTGCCAGCAAGATATGTCCCTGTACGTGAACACATGGAGATGCAGCTACATCATTAAACCAGTATTGTTTTAAATCTTATCTTTCATAAACCTTGTTCTTAGGACAATTCTTATTTTGAGAAACATTTTATTTTGTTTTTTTTAGTTTTGTTTGGTTATGTCATAGTTTATTACTCTTTGTTCATTTCAGTCTTTTATTTATTTATTTTGTTTTTTTGAGACAGGGTTTCTCTTTGTAGCTTTGCGCCTTTCCTGGAACTCATTCTGTAGCCCGGGCTGGCCTCGAACTTACAGAGATCCGCCTGCTTCTGCCTCCCAAGTGCTGGGATTAAAGGCATGCACCACCACCGCCAGGCATAGTCTTTCATTTCTTTAAGCTAATTAAACATCTCATTTTCCACATCTAATAATTTCAGTACCTGAAGTCTTAGAAGGTTTGATTCTCTCATCTTTTATTTTTGAGCCTCTTATTAATGGTATTGTTTCTTTATTAATTACATTTATATATATGTGTATATATATACACAGATATAGTGCATATAGATCTCTACAGATGTATGTATGTGTGTATATTAAATATGTATGTTGCATGTGTATATTTGTGTGTGCTGTGGCATGTGTTTGGAGGTCAGAGAACAACCTGCAGGAATTGGTTCTCTCTTACCATGTGGGGCTCAGGAATCAAACTCAGGTTGTGAGGCTTGGTGGCAAGTACCCTTCCCTGCTGAGCCATCTTGCAACCTCCTGTGGTCTTGTTACCTGAAAGATTTTCTGATTTGCCCATAATGTGTAGATGTAACCAACCATCTTATTAAATAAGAAACACAGAGCCAATGCAAAGATGAAAGCCAAGAGATCAGAGCTAAGAGCCTTACCCGCCTGCTGCAGCTAGCCTCTTCAGCCAAGAGACCTCTCTGAAAGAGACCTACTTCCTGTCTGTTTGTCTTTATATAGACTTTCTGTTCTGCCTTCTCATTGGTTGTAAAACCAACCACATGACTGCATCGTCACTGCCTGTCTGTATAGACCTCCAGGTCTTCTATGGTTGATATTGAGATTAAAGGTGTGTGTCTCCAATGCTGGCTGTATCCTTGAACACACAGAGATCTACCTAGCTCTGCCTACCAAGTGCTGGGATAAAAGGCATGCACCACCAAATCCCAGCTTTTGCTATGGTTCTAATAGCTCTGACCCCCGGGCAACTTTATTAACATACAATTAAAATCACATTTCAGTACAAATAAAATACCACCATATTTCCCCTTTTCTATTTTAATAAAAAGAAAAAAGGAAAAAGGTTATAACTAACATAAGAAAAACTATATACAAAAGTACAATAACTATATACAATATATACAAGTAATAAATACCTAAACAATGTCTAGTCCATTTGTATTTGACAAATTTAGAGAAAATAATTCCATTATCTATCCTATTTTGGTAAGTCCAAAATGTACCTAATTCACTTTCTGTCCTAACTAGTCTTCAACTATAACTAATCTTCAACTCCCTCAGAGATCCAAGAAGGAAAATAATATTACCTAATAAAAAATAAAAACAGGAAGTACATGCAAGCAATTTCCAAAAAATTTGTGAGTTGACAGAAACACCCAGCTGCCTGGACATTCACCTGAGGTTTCTCCGCAGTGTTGGAGCATCATCTTCAGCCTATACTATAGGCTTTGCGTATCTGACAGACTCATTTGTGAAGTAGGATGTACACAAGGTCAACAGTTCAACCTCACATTGGGTGAGAGCAGTCCATGTACCAGAAACACCTGAATTCCTCTAGTGTCCTGTCATGATTCAGGATTTTAAATTCTAGAAATTGTTGATGTTTTTTTTTTTTAATACAGCTGTCCATTCTTCTTGGCTGTGTATATATGGCTTCATCTCAGCATCCCGTTCTTTTTCACATCCCTCTATCAAATGCCAGTCTACTATTGAGAGGCGTGAGCTTAGTTACTCTTCAAGAATAACTGTTTCAGCTGCTGTTCCATTGCACATCAGAAGCCATCGGCCCACTGCCTGTTCAGCTGCCTTCGAAGAAAAGGGCACTGTACCTTTTCTGGATTGCGAAGGCCACTTCAGGGATGGTGCCATATTGTCCTGGCCTCAGAAGATGCCTTTTGATAAAGCCATAACCACACTTGTTTTGGCAAGAATCGGTAGTTCTTTGTTTCATGTCCTGTCTGTCCATTTTGTCCTGTTGATTTGAGGATACTTTGTTGTCCAGTGGCTAACTTTTGCCACAGTGAAAGTTAACTCCATATGCAGTTTCTTCAATGCCCATATTTTCTCTGAAGTAGATTGGTACTGCCAGGAGCCGACATGTCTCATAGTCATAACAAAAAAGAAAAATTTTCTAAGTTATTAAAACATTTAAAATGCCATATTCTGTAGATCTCTGAAGGGTTTGAAGATGACCTATCTATCTAAAATATATCTGTTCAATTTTTAAAAACATACCTAATATGACTACAAGTTCTATTATAATGTCTAACTACTAACTTCCATTTCTTTATATCCTAATAGTTGGTAATAATAACATTCAAGGATCAGAAAATTGTATTACATTGTTAAATGAACGGTATAAATACAGTTAGAAATATACATATAGCATTTTCTAACAATGTCAATTTCAATATATATAATTTGTATCCAATATAAAACAATTCAATCCAATGTAAAGTATTTAAAACTAGTAATTGAGCCGGGTGGTGGTGGTGCACGCCTTTAATCCCAGCACTTGGGAGGCAGAGCCAGGCGGATCTCTGTGAGTTCGAGGCTAGCCTGGGCTACCAAGTGAGTTCCAGGAAAAGGCGCAAAGGTACACAGAGAAACCCTGTCTCGAAAAACCAAAAAAAAAAAAAAAAAAAAAAGAAAGAAAAAAAAAACAACAAAAAAACGAGTAATTGTCTTTTTCTTTTCTTTTTTTTTCCTTTATTTTTATTTATTTATTTATTTTTTAAACAAGAACCTTAAATCTAATCTCCTTTGCTTAGCCTTTTTCCTAACCCTTGACAACAAGTTGTAACCAACCCCCCTAAACAATGAAAATTATCCCAGACCCAAAACACATTAAAAAGACCAAAAAACCACCCATCCCACACCACCTCTTTGGGAATGTGGGCGTCATATTCTTAAAATTGCTTCCTGCTGGGTATGGGCGAAGTTATCTTTATCCTGAAAGAAAAATTTTAGGTTAATTGTCAAATTCTAGGAAAGGTAACTATATCCTTCATTATCCAGTCTGTGTATAGTGCCAAAGTTCAGGTTTTATCTCAAGTCCTTATTCAAGTAGTCTTTGAGACTGGATCATCTCAGCTACCCATCTCAAAATTGCTCTGAGCACTTTGTAGTCTAAAGCTGATCTGTAGATGATGTTTGTTAGCTTAATGATATTATTATTGTCCACATGGAATTGTTGTTGTGGGGCCCGATCTTCTTCCTGGAGACTTCAGTTGATGTTAGGCCTGGCCATGATTTCCTGCAGAAAACTGATAAGAGACTCGAACACAAAGACATATATATGCAGCTAATTGAAGCCTTTTTTCTTTCTAGAATTAGTTAGCACTCTATACGACCATTCATATCTTAACAAAGTTTAAAATGTATATCTCTCTCTATATATATGTTAATCTTGTAAATTTTGATATAAAATTCATACTTTAAGAAAAGTTTAAAGAATCAGAATAGAATCAAAAAATTGAGATTAATAATAGAATAGTCAATTAATTTGGCTTTTCTCCTGTCCCATAGCAGAAGATGGCTCTTTTCTTCTGGCATGATACAGGGAGTTTGCATTTTTTTTTTTTTAACAACATGCTTGAGTTTAAAGAAGGAGAGAGCCATTTTATAACTCCAAAGTCAGCTTTAAATTTTAATTGAACTGGGACTATTAGAAGACCAATAGTGTTAAATTTTTAGAGAAGAGCAGAAACAAACATTTAGGAAGACTTATAAAATTTTATAGATGATATACCAATAGGCCATTTTACTCTGTTTCCTGGGATAGATGATTTGTCCTTTTTCCTCAGTTGTCTCATTTGTCCATTGTTCTTCAGATTCCTTAGCCTTCATTCTCCTAAAAGACAAAAACAAAAACCTTTCCCCAAGACTAATTTTGGGGATGTTCCTTTTTGGCAAGTTATTATCTGATTAAATGAAAAGGCATGTATTACTGGTATAAATTAGTTTAAATTGGATGTTCATGCTGGTTGATGAACTATCACCCCCTTTAATTAAGAGGTCTCTCTTGTTCAAATCGAACCTTTATCAATTTTGATGGTACTCACAGCTTATCTTCTCCTGTAGAAGCAAAAGCAAAACCTCGTCTCCAACATAACACATATCCTGGTTTCCATTCTGAGGTCAGCACATCCTTAAAGTATATAGACTGATTTAATTCTGTAGTTTTTTCTATTATCCAATGTCTCTCTGCAGCTGTTGTTCCTTTCTCATTGACATTGAGAAAATTCAAAGTTAACAGAGCATTATGCAGTCTATTTCTGGGGTTTTTGTTACCTCTTTCTGTTTATTTAGCATATCCTTTAGAGTTCTGTTTGATCTTTCTATAACTGCTTGACCTGTAGGATTATGTGGTATACCTGTAATATGCTTTATATTGTAGTAAGCAAAAAACTGTTTCATTTTAACAGAGACATATGATGGAGCATTGTCAGTTTTGATTTGTGCAGGTATACCCATGATGGCCATAACTTCTAGCAAATGAATGATTACAGAATCAGCTTTTTCAGAACTCAAAGCACTTGCCCATTGAAATCCTGAATAAGTATCGATGGTATGGTGTACATATTTCAATTTTCCAAATTCTGCAAAATGAAACACGTCCATCTGCCAGATTTCATTCCTTTGAGTACCCTTTGGGTTACATCCTGCTGGTAATGGCGTTTGATTGTAGAAGGAACAAGTAGGACATTTCTTTACTATTTCTTTGGCTTGTTGCCAGGTTATGGAAAAATCCTTTTTTTTTTTTTTTTCTTTTTTTTTTTTTTTTTTGGTTTTTCGAGACAGGGTTCCTCTGTGTAGCTTTGCGCCTTACCTGGGACTCACTTGGTAGCCCAGGCTGGCCTCGAACTCACAGAGATCCGCCTGGCTCTGCCTCCCGAGTGCTGGGATTAAAGGCGTGCGCCACCACCGCCCGGCGGAAAAATCCTTTTTTAAACCTTTACTATTGACATGATGTTTTTAATGAAATTCTGAGGCCTCCAGCACATTTTCTATCAATAATTTATCAATCTCATTATTGCCTTGTGCTAGAGGGCCTGGCAGACCAGTATGGGGTCGAATGTGAGTTATATATAAAGGATGACTCCTTTTCCTGATTGTATCTTGTAATTGAATAAATAGTGAAATTAATTCTGAAGCATCAGGGATAAATTCTGCAGTCTCAATATGTAATACTACTCTTTCAGCATACTGAGAGTCAGTTACTATGTTGAGAGGTTCTGAAAAATCCATTAATACCAACAAAATATCATACAATTCTGATTTTTGAACTGAATTATAAGGACTTTGAACCACTTTACTTAAATTTTCTGATTTGTAACCTGCCTTCCCTTGTTTGTTGGCATTTGTATAAAATGTACAAACTCCAGATATGGGTTTTTCCCGTACAATTCGAGGCAAGATCCAGTCAGCTCTCTTTATAAGATCAATTCTATCGCTTTTGGGATATTTGCTGTTAATTTCTCCCAAAAAATTACTGCAAGCTCTTTGCCAAGGTTCACTTTCTGTCCATAATTTTTCAATGTCCTCCTTAGTTAAAGGTACTACAATTTCTGCTGGGTCTATTCCTGCTAATTGACGAAGTCTCAATTTTCCTTTCCAAATCAAGTCAGAGATTTTTTTCATATAAGTTTTTAATTTTTTGTTTGGTTTATTTGGTAAAAATATCCATTCTAATATAATATCTTCCCTCTGCATTAATATTCCTGTAGGCGAATGCCTAGAAGGTAAAATAACCAAAATGCAATCCAGCTTTGGATCAATACGATCCATGTGTTGATCTACATTCGTTGGTCCAGTCTTTTCCCTTACCACACCTTCTGCATACTCCAGAAGGAAGGGGCATTCTGTTACCAGTGTTCCTTGAAGAAACATTGTTTCTAGAAATGACCTGTCTACAGTCCCTTTTCAAATGTCCTTGCTTTCCACATCTAAAGTATCTACCATTCCTCAAACCTTTTGAAATTGCTTCTCCTACCCACATATCATCATGGTCATGAGCCTCAACATTAACTGTGTCTCTAATCCAATCTTCCAAGGGTGCAGATCTTGCCTTTAACGGCCTGATTATTCTCTTGCACGCTGCATTTGCGTTCTCAAAAGCCAAAGATTCGGTTATTATCTGACTGGCTTCTGAATTCAGGACCATTCTGTTTACTGCTGAAGTCAATCTTTGTAAGAAATCTGTGAAAGATTCTTTTGGGCCCTGTATAACCTTTGTAAATGACTCAGTTTTTTTTTTCCTAGTTCCTCAACTCTGTCCCATGCATTCAAGGCTGCCGTTCGACATAGAATTAGGGTTTGGACATCATATAAACATTGTGTTTGTACTGAAGCATATTGGCCTTCTCCAATAAGCTGATCCTGGCAGACTTGTGTTCCTTTATCCCTCCATTGTTTTTCTATATTTTTAGCCTCATCCTTGAACCACATTTTCCACTGGAGATTTTGTCCGGTTCTAGAACAGCCTGTGCCAGCTCCCGCCAGTCCTGTGGTAGAATTCTATTATAAGTTGACCAGGTGTTTAACATTTGCTTTACATATGGGGAATGCATGCCTTAAGATGCTATTGCCTCCTTAAATCTTCGTAAGTCTAACATTTCAATTGGAATCCAAGTAGTATGTCTATTCTCTTCCCCAGGTAGCTGCTCTATGGCTACCGGATAAATTAAGGGTGATTGTGTGAAAACAGGCTTTCTTTCTGTAACCTTATGATCCAATTTTGAAACAACTTCACTGTTAATTTCTTCTGTCTGAATTTGAATTTCTCTATAATTCATTTTTACAGGTTTAACATGTTTTTCTAAAACTGTTATCCTGGCACTTAAATTAACTATCTTCTTGAATAGTAAAATGAGTATAAGAAAAGTAATAAACTGCATAATTCAATCAATATTAATCTTCTCAAATAGTTGTTCCATTGTCAGACTGCCTAAAATTTCAAACAAAGCCCAATTTTCTTCCAGTGTACACATAAAACCCATTTTTTTTAATGTGGAAAAAATTCTCTTTTAAATAGTTTCCTTTAAAATATTTGATATCTTATTTGACTTACCAAGTCTGCGTAGACCAGTAGAAATCCGAGGGAATTTCAAAACAGCTACCTAGTGTCCGAGGTGTGAATCCAGAGAGAGAGACAGAGAGAGAGACAGAGAGAGAGAGAGAGAGAGAGAGAGAGAGAGAGAGAGAGAGAGAGAGAGGAAGGAGAGAGAGTGCGCGCAAGCACAAGCATGCATAAGCAAGCATAAGCAAGTGTAGCCACAAGTTCGGGCTATCCAGCCACGTGTTCCTGCTTGAGCCGAGTCAAGGCTTGGCTCTGGCTTCCTTAAGCTCCGACCACGTGCATTGGCTTTACAGGCAGGGCAGGCCTGAGTTGTTTGTAGCACCAGCTTTAAGCAAGTAGCTCCAACTTCGTGCAACCGCTTGGGGCTACAGTCAGTCTAGCCTGAGGCCAAGCCAACCTGGGCCGCTCAGGCCGGAAACTGGACCTGCCGCCAAGCCAAGCCAAGCGGTTTTTAATGAATTCTTGTCATGTTGGGCGCCAAGTGTAGATGTAACCAACCGTCTTATTAAATAAGAAACACAGAGCCAATGCAAAGACGAAAGCCAAGAGATCAGAGCTAAGAGCCTTACCCGCCTGCTGCAGCTAGCCTCTTCAGCCAAGAGACCTCTCTGAAAGAGACCTACTTCCTGTCTGTTTGTCTTTATATAGACTTTCTGTTCTGCCTTCTCATTGGTTGTAAAACCAACCACATGACTGCATCGTCACTGCCTGTCTGTATAGACCTCCAGGTCTTCTATGGTTGATATTGAGATTAAAGGCGTGTGTCTCCAATGCTGGCTGTATCCTTGAACACACAGAGATCTACCTAGCTCTGCCTACCAAGTGCTGGGATTAAAGGCGTGCACCACCAATGCCCAGCTTTTGCTGTGGCTCTAATAGCTCTGACCCCCGGACAACTTTATTTATTAACATACAATTAAAATCACATTTCAGTACAAATAAAACACCACCATATTAATGCTTTTATTTGTTGGTTTGGTTTTGGTTTTTTGAGACAGGGCTTCTTTGTGTAGTCCTGGATGTGCTGGAACTTGCTCTGTAGACCAGGCTGGCCTTGAACTCACAGAAATCCAACTGCCTCTGCCTCCAGAGTGCTGGGATTAAAGGTGTGCACCAGCACTGCCCTGCTGAGACTAGTGGTTTTTATTTCGGTTAAGATAATACACATGGATTTCTTTCTTGATCACTTTTATAGTCCTTGTTTAAATGGTAGGAGAGAATTTGAAGTTATGCTTTCCACTAGAATTGGTTACTTTTGCATTGCTATGATCATAGTACCTGACAAAAATGATGTAAGGAGGAAGGATTGGTTTTGGCTTGTCATTTCAGAGGGCCTCAGTCCAGCATGGTGAGAAATGCATAATAGAGCAGCCCAGGTCTCTAGCAAGCTTTCTTGTTGGATTATCTTTGGACTGCCAGTCCACAAATAGTGACCTAGAGATTTATTATTAATTATGAAAGCTTGGCCTTAGCTTATACTTGTCCCACTAGCTCTTAAAACTTAAATTAACCTGCTTTTATTAATCTGTGTTTTACCATGTGGCTCTTTACCTTTCTTTCTGTATGTCCAACTCCCTCCATGTCTTGTTGGCATCTCCCCTGCACCTCAATTATCTTCTTCTGCTTCCTCTCTCTGCCTCGAAGTCCTATACCTCCTGCCTAGCTATTGGCCATTCAGTTCCTTATCAAACCAATCACAGCAGTATATCTTCACACAGTGTACAAATATCCCACAACACAGGTCATGGCAGCTGAGCTTATGTAAGAGGCTTTCACTTCATGGAGGATCAAGAAACAGGGAGAAGAAGGGGAAGCCAGTGCTTAACTTTTTCCTTTTCACCTCATCTGTGTCCTTAGCACAATGCGTAGTGCTGCCCACATGCAGGGTAGATCTTTTTCCTCAGTTAATCCTTTCATTTCTTAGGTCAGTGATCCTCAACCTGTGAGTTGTGACCCCTTTGGGGTCGAATGAGCCTTTTCACAGGGACCGCCTAAGACCAATGGGAAAACACAGATATTTACATTATGATTCATTACAGTAGCAAAATTATGGTTATGAAGTAGCAGTGAAAATCATTTTATGGTTGGGGGTCACCACAACATGAGGAACTGTATTGAAGCAGCATTAGGAAGCTTTAGAACCACTGTCTTAGGTGATTCTAAATCCAGTCAAACTGACAGTGAAAAAATTAGCCATTACCACCTTAGGCTGAACCTTAGTTTTGCTGGTATTCCTGGAGCCTTATCAGAGCCAGAGAATGATGCTTGCATTTGATTGTACAATAACCTCTGCTAGTTAGTTTTTGTTGTCAACTTGACACAAGCAAAATCTTCTGGGAAGAGGAAACTCCAACTGAGAAGAAAATGCCTTGGTCAGATTGGCCTGTAGGCAAGTCTGTGGGCCATTTTTTTGAGTAATGATTAATTTTGGTTGGACCAGCCTACTGTGGGTAGTGCCAACCTCTGGGCAGGTGGTTCTGGTTTGTATAAAAAAGCAAATTGAATGAATCATGGAGAGCAAGCCAGCAAGTAGTATTCCTCCATGGTCTCTGCTTCAGCTTCTGCCTCCAGATTCCTGTTTTGAGTTCTTGCCTTGACTTGCCTTTAAGCTGTAAGATAAAATAAACCGTTTTCTCCCCAAGATGATTTTGGTCTTGATGTTTGTCACAGCAATAGAAACTTAGTTTTTATGCTTTAGTTATCCTACTAGCTTCATTCTTTTCTTTGTTCTTTTGAATTTTCCTCATTTTCTTGCAAGCTCCTCAATATACTCGAGGAGATGGGGAAAATCCGTTGTTTATGGTTGTTTCCTATGGAGTCAGAGGGTATTTAATTCTGGCTGATTGCCGCCACAGTAGAATTTTCAGCTGTAGGTTTTCCAACTTGCAGCCAGGTTAATTTAGGTTCTGCTCATCAGCTTCTTTATGGGCATCCACATCTCTGGGTATCCACAGCTGTGAGTATCCATATCTTCATGGGTATCCATATCTTCATGGGTATCCATATCTTCATGGGTATCTTCAGCTCTGTGTATCTACAGCTCTGGGAGTCCACAGCTCTGCTCAAGCTCTTTCCCAAATTGTCTACTCTACCTAGCCAAATCTTGAAATGTTTATTTCATGTCCCACCTTTTAAAAACTCTTTTGTGAAGTGTTTTGAAAGTTTGTATCAGTAAAAACTTGAAAATAAGAACCAAGTGAAAACAGTTATCACCAAAAATTTTGAAAAGAAATTGCACTTTTTTTTCATTACTGCCAAGGACAGGAGGAGGATGTCAGATTGAGCAGGGGTTTTATAATTGAGTTAAATATCTTCATGTAGAAAACACTGTGTACTGTTCACTTTACTTATTTTCTTGCAGATTAGAAAGGACCTTGTTCTTTCTGTGTGGACTATTCATAGATACCCTGGGCCATGGGCTTTGCTTGAAATGGTATCTACAGTTTGCAAACCCACAGCATTTGGCTTTACCAATAACTTGGCAGTTAGTTGTGTATTTTCTTATGGCAGCTTATAGTTGCCTGTTTACCTTCATATTTTGTTATGTTTTGTCTCCTTGACTGGGCTGTAAGCTCCTTAAGAGCCATTATCAGTATATATTTAGATTACTCATAAGTATGTGTTGAATGAGTTAAATTTAGATGCCTCAGATGATAGTTGAAACCTAGAAATATTTATAGAGTGCACGGTTGAGTGTATCACAGCTCTGAATATTGTTTATTTCTCCAGGAAAAAGAAGTTTTAATATGAATCATAGGTTGCTTATTCATTGCTCTCCTCAGGGACTTTCATTCAGTTAACAAACTTAACTGAGTGCTTGTTAAAAGCCATTCCCTTTGTTAGGGAATACAGGGATAAAGCAAAGCAAGGTTGCCAGACTAGTGGGTAATATCACATGTGTATGTCTAAGTAGGTAGCGTAGCATACCTACCTGGAAAGCCATATCAGAAAGCTTTGAAGTGAGCCTTGTGAGGATGTGGAAAGAGCAACTGGGTTTTGTGAGGGTGTCAGAGAAGCCTTTAGAGAGGAGGAGGCATTTGTTATTCGCTTACCCACTCATTCAGTAAATCTCTTAAGTGTCTCCAACTTATCAAACAATGAATGGTCTTGATGCATCCTGAAAAAGATACTGTTAAGAGATAGAAGATATTTATGGCAGGAAACTTGTCAAGAACAGCACTCTGAAGGAAGTATTTGAGTTTGTACTATCTTTCCACAGGCAAGCTACTTTTGACCTTTTTTTCTTTTTGGTTTTTTGAGACAGGGTTTCTCTGCAGTTCTGGCTGTCCTGAAACTTGCTGGCCTCGAACTCACAGAGATCTGCCTGCCTCTGCCTCCTGAATGCTGGGATTAAAGGCATGCACCATCACTGCCTGGATACTTTTGACTTGTAATTTCTATAGGACAGTGTATATTGTGTGTACATGTGCCTGCAAGTATGCATGTGTATGTACACAAGTACATGCACTTGTGCTTGCAATGTATGTACATGTGAAGGTCAGAGGTTGATGCTGCTACTTTTGTAATTAATTTTTTAAATTGCTCTTTGTCTTATTTTTTCAGATAGCGTTTCTTACAGAACCTGGAGTATAGTTTCAGCTAGGCTGACTGCCCAGCAATTCCCCCAGGACACATCTGTCTGCCCACCCACCCCCAGTACTGGGGAGGGGTTACAAATGTATGCCACTCTGCCTCGCTTTTAGGTGACTGCTGGGGAACTGAACACAGGTCCTTAGACTTGCGCAGCAAGCACTTTATCCATTAGGACAAATCCCCATCCCCACTGACAAATCCCTAATGACTGTCATAAAATCCTACAGATACTCTATCTCGTAGTATTGTCATGTAGGCGATTTGAGGGTGAATATATAAACTTAAGTGTAATACATTTGGGTTGGAGAGATGGCTCAGTAGTTAAGATCACTTGCTGCTCTTGCAGGGGGACCTGGATTTGGTTCCCAGCACCAACATGGTGGTTCACAACCATCTGAAACTCCAGTTCTGAGGGATCTGATGCTCTCATCTGGCCTCTGTGCCACCAGGCAATGCACTCATATTCCATATCCATACAGACAGGCAAATACTCATACACATAAAATAAAAACATCTTCAAAATACAGAGACACCTTCAAGTGAAATAGCACAGTAGATAGTAATATTGATCTAGCCCTTCTCAAATAGTTTGATAGATGGTAATGCAGGTATAAGGCATGTGAGTAGATTAGGTCTGATGGGAAGCTCAAAATGACTATGGTAGAATTGGTGGGCAGATGAGGTTGAAGGATCTCTCTGAGGATGAACTACAAATAGTCTTGCATGTCATGCTTTGGTTATTATCTTGTTTTTTAAACTTCTGAATACATTGGGGATTTATGCTTTTGCTTTGATTTTAAACTGTGCAGTAACATCAGACTGTAGCACGTCAGCTAGGAGCCTGGACTCTGGAGTTCAGTGGCCTGGATTCTAGTTGCAGTGGCCTCACTCCTAAGAGCCTGACTTCAGGCAGTTACTCTAATTGACCCACACCTTAGTTTTTCACCAGTATAATTGACAATAAACACACCTGTCTTGTATGTTTGCTTTGTTATCTGTTCATTATGTTCTTTGAACCTTTTGGATTTGAAGCTATGAAATATTTAGTCTGAGGAAATCATAGTTGGTAGTGTGCTTGCCTAGCATGTGTGTCTTAGTCACTGTTCTGTTGCTGTGAAGCGACACTATGACCAAGGCAATTCTTATAAAAGAAAGCATTTAACTGGGGGCTTGCTTATAGTTTCAGAGGCATAGTCCATTATGGCAGGGAACATAGGGGAAGGCAGGCATGGTGCTGGAGAAGTAGCTGAGAGCTACAGCCTGATCTGCAAACAGAGAGAGAAAAGTGGGCCTGGCATGGGCTCTGTCCCCTTTTTATTTAAAATAGATTTTTTTCTTATATAATATGTCCTGATTATGGCTTCCCCACCCTCTACTCCTCCCAGTTCCTCCTACCTCTCCTCCCATCTGCATCCCTTTCTCTTTTTTATTAGACAAGAACAGGCTTCTAAGAGAAAATAATAAAATATAGTAAGATAAAATAATATACCATCACAGTGAAGTTGGACAAGACAAGCCAACAGAAGGAAAAGAGACCAAGAGAAGGCACAAGAAACAGAGACTCACTTCTTTTCACACACTTAGGAATCTCATAAAAGCACTAAACTAGAAGCCATAACATATGCAGAGGACCTGGCGCAGACTTTGCAGGCCTGTGCATGCTGCTTCAGTTTCTGTGAGTTCATATGAACTTTGCTCATGTTGATGTCCTGGCAAGGGCTTTTGAAACCTCAAAGCCCACCCCCCTGACACACTCCTTCCAGCAAGGCCACACCTACTCCAATAAGGCCACACCTCCTAGTCTTTCGAATCCTATCAAAGAGTTCCGTCCACTCCTTGTGACTAAGCATTTAAATATATGAACCTGTGGGGGCCATTCTTATTTAGACCATCCCAATGTGAAGCTTTGGGTTCAATCAGCATCAAATAAGCTGGGCATGATGGTGCATGCCTATAATTCTAGCACTTGGGAGGTAGAGGAAGAAAGATCTGAAGTTCAAGGTCTTTGTTGGCTATATAATGAGTTTGAGGTGATCCTGGGCTACATGAAAACCTGTCTCAAAACAGACAAACAAAAAACAACCAATGAAAAACCCCACACCACCACCACCATTACCGTCATCACCACCACCACCACCACCACCACCACCACCACCACCACCACCACTCACCATGAAAAAAACCCATTTAGACATGGAAAATAATAAAAGTAGTTATGTTTGGTGGGACTTTTACCCATTAGGAACTTGGGGAGTTAAGTTGACATAAATCATAAATCTTCATATTAATGCCTCAAATGTTACTTAATACTTTATAAGTAGGAAAAAAAGACTGAGAATGATAGAATGCTATTTAGAGTTGAGGGCATTGGCTCCTATAGAGGGAAGTCCTTAAGCTCATGTTCTAGACAGCACCTGTTCACATTTAGACTTGTCAGCCAGCCCAGAGCCAAGGCAAGCATTTTCCATCATCCAAGCCTGCACCCTTCAGCTGTGCCTCTTGCTGTTCAAACTCTTAGCTTTTACTGCAGCTCTGCTCTGAAGGGTTTCTTGGCAAGTTTATCTTTTGTTTTCTAGTTGAGCTTGAAGGTCTCTGGACTTGGACTAAGATTGCCTTTCTTGTACCGATAGGTTTGAATAGCTGTGACTTTACTAAGACCTGCCATAGCTGAAGATTTTATTGAAAATTAAGACTCTCTCTCCCCTTTTGTTAGTATTCTTTGGAGGCAGCAGAACCTGGAGTAGGTATCTAGGATGGGTCATGGAGCATTGATGCTGCAACACTCAGGAGTTAAGGTTGTACAGTCAACTTGACATCCATCCCCATAGCTCCTAGGCTTTTTGGATCTCTCAGGAAACAATTGATTTGGCTTTCTCATCTCCCTCCCTTTCCATGGGCTCTTTCTACTTGGTCCCCTGTTAGTTTTAAGCACTGTTATTTAACTAAATGGGTATCAAACTTGGCTGGTTATACACAAGAATCACTTGAGGGGCTTTAGCAGTTTTTCTAGGCCCCACTTCAGAGCCTCTATATCAGAGTCATTGGAACCCAGGAATCTTCAGTCTCGTGTCTTAGATGATCCCATGAAAGCAGCTCACAGATCTGAGCTTTAGAATCAGGCCTGGGGACACCCCATCTCGGAGACTCAGGTGGACTCTGGGGGAGAGAAGAATGACTTGTTTGTCAGATGTCCAGTGCCTTTTATTTTTAAACAGGGAAAGGGGTTCCTGCATTTTTTTATTAAGAGATAGATGCATTTATAATACTGATGTTCCATGAACTAATGTTAAAATCAAATATTGCTGGAGTTTGCCCCAAGTTCTAGGGAAAAAAGTAAGCAGATAGACAAAATGTCCCAATTTTAAGTCAGTTTTCTCTCCGGTTGAGCGGATTCTTGATTTGATAGAATCAAATCCACTAGTGTGCTCCCCTCCCCACACTGTGGCTTGTTATTTTGGAGTCCTTTAACAACTCAATTTGATGGTGTAGGCTTTTGGATACCTTTGGGGAAGGAGTGCTAGAAGGAACTCTCAAAAGATTAGAGAGAAATGAAAGAACTGTAGGCAGGCAAAAGGGAATGAAATAATCTCAACTTTAATGTCAAAGTCTCTTCTACATGCACTGTGTTGACTACAGAGATAGTCTTGTCTCCCTCCTTTTACCGCTTCCCTCCTCTCTTTCCATCCTTCCTTTTCCTTTCCTTCTGCCTTATTATCTTGAGCAAGTTCTCCAATATAATGAAAGAGCGATTTCCCTTGTGCTGTTCCCAATTGTGGAACAGATTCAGTCTTTTACCTTTAAATATAATGTTAACTGCAGTAGGGTTTTTTTTTTAATTTCAATTTTATTTTATGTATATGAATGTTTTACTTGCATGTATGACTGTGTATCATGAGCACGACTAGTGCCCACAAAAGCCTGAAGAGGATGTTGGATCCCTTGGAACTGTAGTTACAAATGGTTGTGAATTGCCATGTGGGTGCTAGAAACTGAACCCAGGATCTCTGAAAGAGCAGCTAGTATGCTCTTTACCTGTTGAACTATCTATCTCTCCAAATGCAGGTTTTTTGATAGGTGTCCTTTATCAAGATGAGGAATATTCCTTTCAGGTTTTTGAAGTTTTAAAAATTATAGTGTTGAATTTTGTCAAATGCTTTTTCCTGCATAAATTGATAATTTTTTTGTTCTAATTTAGCCTATCAGTATTGGATTGTACTAATCAATATTAGGTGGTATTGATTTTCAAATACTGAGCTGGCCTTACATTCCTACACTTGATCAGGATGAATATTGTGGAATTTCATTTGATAATATAATTTTTTTTTAAGACTTACTTATTATATATACAGTATTCTGCCTGCATGTATGCCTGCAGGCCAGAAGAGGGCAACAGATCTCATTACAGATGGTTGGGAGCCACCATGTGGGTGCTGGGAATTGAACTCAGGACCTCTGGAAGAGCAGTCAGTGCTCTTAACCTCTGAGCCATCTCTCCAGCCTGCAAATGTAATTTTTTATTAAAATATTTTGTTACATATTTAGTGTGTGTGTGTGTGTGTATGTGTGTATGTATGTATGAGATGCAGATTTGGTAGCAAGTGCCTTTACCTGCTGAGCCATCTCACTCATTGGCTATTATTTTTATTTACTAATATTTTGTTAAGGTTTTTGTGTTACTCTATATGAGGGATGTTAGTCTGTATAGTGCACATCTGTATTTTTTTTTATAACATGATTATTGATTCTTTGGAAATTTCACATCATGCATTTTGATCTTGCTCACCTTCTAGTCCCTCCATATCATTCTATATCTGCTTTTTGGATGAGGGTAAAACAGATCTTGTAAATATATTGAGACTTGTTCCTTCTTTCTGTTTTCAGAAAGACCTTATACTGTGTTGACATTAGGTCTTCCCTTGTTTAGTAGAATTCTTTGGTGAGCCTGTCTGCATCTACTGAGGGCTTTATGGGTCTTCTTTGTTTGATCTGTGTAATTATCATTTCTCATGTTTATTCCTTGGTATAGTTGCTATGTTTACATCTAACATTATTTATTATTATATATTTTTAGATGTTCTCACTATGTAGCCCAAATTGGTTTCAAATTCATAATGATCCTCCTGCTTCAGTATCCCTAGTGCTGGGATTACAGTCATATGTCACTTATACATGATGCCTAGTGTCTTTTTATACATTAATGTGTTACCTCTATCTCTAGTGTTGAATAATTTGTGTCTGATATGTTTTGTTTTCTTCAGGGTTTTCATGCTCAAGGTTGAGCTTTCGGAATGTGCAGTTACAGTTACAGTTTTTTTTTAAAAATCAAATTTAGAATGTTTTTTGTCATTATTTCCTCCAGATACATTTTTTTTTTCACTTTACCTTCCTTGTTTGGAGAATCCAGCATATTAGGTGGTATGCAGTTGACTCAGGGTCAATGAAACTGTTTTGGTTACCTTTAAGTCTCCTCCCTCCATTCCCATTTCAGTTTAGGTAAGTTCTGTTATTACATCTTTTGCTTTGCCAAGACAGTCTTCCTTTGGAGGCCTAAGCCAGGCTCAACTCACTGTATAGTCCAGTCTCAAACACCTGGTCATCTCCTCCCTAAGCTTCTTAAGTTCTGGGATTGCAAGCATGTACTTCCATGCCCAGCTACTTGTTGTATTTTAAGTCCACCAGTCTTTTCTTCTGTAGAGTTTAATCTGTTGTTAGTTCTATTTAGTACATTTTTCATCTCATTTAGTCCCCTCACCCTTTTTTTTTTTTTTTTTTTTTGGACACTGGAGGTTGAATGTTAGACTTTAATTGTGTAAATCAAGTGCTCTACCACTGAGCCGATTCTCCAGCCCGTCTTTTTACTTTTCATTTTATTTTGAGACAGAGTCTCACCAAATTGCTCAGAGTAGTCTTGGATTCTTACCCAGGTAGGCCTTGAATGGGCAATGTCTCATCTCCTTACTTGCTAGAATTACAGGCTGGAACCATTAGCCCTGGTTTAATGTTTTGTTTTTGTTTTTTATCTCTAGAAATGTAGTTTAGACTGTTTTTGAGTCTTATATATTTTAAGGTTTTGAATAGGTAGAATGCAGTTATCAACTATTTGAAAGTTATTTTTGCTAATTCTAATTGCTGTCTTCATTATGGGTTGTATTTTACTAATTTTTTGTATGCTCTAAAAGTTTTTTTTTAATTTTTTAAATTTTTTTATTTTTTATTTATTTACTTTTTGGTTTTTCAAGACAGGGTTTCTCTGTGTAGCTTTGCGCCTTTCCTGGATCTTGCTTTATAGACCAGGCTGGCCTTGAACTCACAAAGATCCGCCTGCCTCTGCCTCCCGAGTGCTGGGATTAAAGGCGTGCGCCACCACCGCCCGGCACTCTAAAAGTTTTGATTGAATATCAGATACTGTATATTTTATCTTTTTGGGTATTGGGTCTTTTTATATTCTTTTAAAAATATTTATTGTAATTATTGTTAAGTATTTATGTGCATTTGGATATGTACACATGAGTGTAGTTACCTAAGGAGGACATATGTGTCAGATCCCCCTGGAGCTGGAGTTAAAGTTGATTGTGAGTTGCCTGTTGAGGGTGCTAGGAAGTGAACTCAGGTTCTCTCCAAGAGCAGCAACATCTTTAACATCTGAACCATCTTTCTAGCTCCAGAGTCTTCCTGACTTGGGTCCTCAGTTCTGTGGAAGGTCTGACTGCTCAGGACTTTGAGCAGTTCTGAAGGCCCTTACAGTTGCCTTCAGGTAATGACATTATCATTTTTGGAGGTAATATATGTGATGATATTTGTCCCCCAATATATTGTGCACACTAATAAACTTATCTGGGGTCAGAGAACAGAACAGCCACTAGATAGACATAGAGGCCAGAAAATGGTAGCACATAAACCTTTAATCCTAGCATTCAGGAGGCAGAGATCCATGTGGATCTCTGTGAGTTCAAGGCCACACTAGGAATAGAGCCAAATGTGATGGCACATGCCTTTAATCCCAGGAAGTGATGGCAGGAAGCAGAAAGGTATATAAGGCCAGGAACTAGAGGCTTTTAGCAGCAATTCATCTGAGATCCATTTGGATAAGGACTCTGAGGCTTCCAGTTTGAGGAAACAGGATCGGCTGAGAAGTTGGCCAGGTGAGGTTAGCTGTGGCTTGTTCTTTTTCCCTGATCTTTCAGAATTTACCCTAATATATGGCACTGAGTTTTTTATTTCATAAGACCTTTTAATATTTGTGTTACAAATATATATATTTCTTGGAAATAAAAATCAGTGAAAGTAAGCCGGGCGGTGGTGGCGCACGCCTTTAATCCCAGCACTCGGGAGGCAGAGCCAGGCGGATCTCTGTGAGTTCGAGGCCAGCCTGGGCTACCAAGTGAGTTCCAGGAGAGGCGCAAAGCTACACAGAGAAACCCTGTCTCGAAAAACCAAAAAAAAAAAAAAAAAAAAATCAGTGAAAGTAGGGATTGCATTAGGTATATGCAGCTGCCCAAACTCAGAACTACACATTTGTAGTGTGTGCATTCTGGTATATGCATAGTAGAATATGTATAATTGTGTAGGTACAATTGTATATTATAGGCATCTAGTTAATTTAAAAAATAAAAGAGGATGGAGTCTGGGAATCACACTGCTTGGGCTCTCATTGTCTTTTAAAAAATTACTTTTATTTATGTGCATTGGTATTTTGCCTTCATGTATGTCTGTGTGAGGGTGTCAAGTCACCTAGAACTGAAGTTACAGACAGTTGTGAGTCACCATGTGGGTTCTGGGAATGGAACTCAGATCTTCTGGAAGAGCAGTAAGTTCTTTTAACCACTGAGCCATCTCTCTAGCTCCCTAATGTCTGTCTTTTACAAGCCAGGGGACAGCTTTTTAAACTTTCTTTTATTTCAGTGGCCTCATCTATAAAGTGAGAAAGATTATGATGGGCTCTTTAAGGAAGAATAAGTAAGATGATATAGAAGTACTTACAACAGTCCCTGATATATAGTTGTGTTTAATCCTTAGCATGATTTAGAAACTTTCTGCTCTTGTGTAGTGTTCATCATTATTTATGGAAGTTAGGGTGATAACTCTCACAGGCTTGACTTGAGGCTTAAGCAAGACAGACTGGAAGCCATCAGTGAAACAAGTAGTTCTTGTTGCACATTTCTGTAAATAGTTTGTGAACTCTGAAAATAGTATGTTGAATATTTTACTTTAAGAGCACTTTTCTGGGGAGACAGTGAAGCTTTTGGTGAGGTTCTCAGAGGCATCTGCCTCTCCCTGCTGCCCATCTAAGGTCCCTCCAATATCCCTGCTCTCAACAACCCCAAGCAGCTTAGGGATAGGTAGCATGGTAGCATGGTATGGCAGAAAGGCATAGGTATAGTCTGAAAATCAACCTTTAGTTGGAGTTCTGTTTACTTTTTTTTTTTTAAATAGTTTATTTTTTAATTTTCTGTTCGTTGGTGTTTTGCCTTCATGTATATCTGTGTGAAGGTGTCAGAACTGGAGTTACAGACAGGTGTGAACTGCCATGTGGGTGCTGGGAATTGGACCCATGTCCTCTGGAAGAGTAGCTCTTAACCACTGAACCATGTCTCCAGCCCCCTCTGCTTACTCTTTAGCCTCAGTTTCCCTTACTGTACAACCGAGAAAATGATAGGTCCCAGTACCTGACAGGCTTTGACAGTCAGCTTCAAAATCCTGTGACTCCCAAGTTAAACGTGACTTGGGGCTGGAGGATGAGTATCCAGAGACCATTGATTTTCTTACATTGCCTTTGCTTGGTATTTTTTCCTTTGTAATTGAGTGACTTTCTTTTAGTTTTGGTAAAATGTGGTGTTGCTCTAGTGCCACAATCTGTCCCTTATTCTTTTTCTTTTTTTCCCTATTTTTTTTTTTACAACTTTTTTTTTGTTTTGTTTTGTTTTGTTTTTTTTTTTTTTTTTTTCAGAGACAGGGTTTTTCCATGTAGTTTTGGTGCCTGTTCTGGATCTTGCTCTATAGACCAGGCTGTCCTAGAACTCACAGAGATCCACCTGGCTCTGCCTCCGGAGTGCTGGGATTAAAGGCGTGTGCCACTGCCACCTGGCTCTTTTTTTTTTTTTTAAATGATTTTTATTTTTATGTGTGTTGGTGTTTTGGCTGTATATGTGTCTGTGTGAAGGTGTCGGATGCCCTGGAACTGGAGTAATAGACAGTTGTGGGCCTCCATGTGGTTTCTAGGAATTGAACCCGAGTCCTCAGGAAGATAAGCCAGTGCTCTTAACTAATGAGCCATCTCTCCAGCCCCTATCCCTTGTTCTTAAAAGTCAGTTTGCTCATTCCCCACACTAATGTTTCTGTTTGGATTATTTTTCATTTTCTGGATTGCATTTAGTAGTAGTATTTGAAAGCATAAGTTTGAGTCTTTGAAATATACAATAATATGTAGATTTACTTACAAGACCTATCATTGGTAGGGTGAAGAGATACTTTTATTTTTTTTATTAGAGAGGTTGGGGAGGGAAGGGAAAAGAACACTTGTTGAAGTCAGAGGACAACTTCTTTTCTGACATTTTGTTTCGAGGCAGGTTTCTCTTGTTTGTGTGTACTGTAGGTTAGCTGGCACATGAGCTTCTGTATTTGCCTCCCATGTCAAAATGAGAATTGGGATTACAGATGCACACCAACCGCATTTGGCTTTTTAAAATGTAGGTTCTGGGGAACTGAACTTTTTTTTTTCTTTTTAGGACTTGCTAGTTTTATTTTTATTTTTTTTTTCACTTTTTTTAAAATTTATTTTTCTATTATCAGCTTGATACAGTATAAATTCTTATCCTAATTGTGAAATGTTTCATTGAGGCTTGCCCAGTAATTGAGTAAAACCAAAACTTATTATAAGCCACAGTCATCCTAGGGTCCCCTCTGCTATGTAGCCTCTCTGGTTCTGTGGATTGCAGTTTGATTGTTCTTTGCTTTATATCTAGAATCCACTTATGAGTGAGTATACACCATGTTTGTCCTTCTGGGTCTGGGTTACCTCACTCAGGATGATTTTTTCTAGTTTCATCCATTTGCCTGTAAATTTCATGCTATCATTGTTTTTCTCTGCTGAGTAGTATTCCATTGTGTATATGTACCACATTTTCTTAATCCATTCTTCAGTTGACAGGCATCTAGGTTGTTTCCAGGTTCTGGCTATTATAAATAGTGCTGCTGTGAACATAGTTGAGCATGTATCTTTGTGGTATGATTGAGCATTCCTTGGGTATATGGCTGGGTCTTGAGGTAGATCGATTCCCAATTTTCTGAGAAACCGCCAAACTGATTTCCACAGTGATTGTACAGGTTTGCATTCCCACCAACAGTGGAGGAGTGGAACTGAACTTTTTAATGTAGGTTCAGGTTGTTAGGCCTCCACTTAAATGCCTCTACTCACTGAGCCACCTTGTTGACCCAAGAGAATTATTTTTATAAATAATAGCTTTTATGCCAATTTAGTGTACAAAGCACTTAATTTTTCTTCCTTTTCTTCTTTTTTCTTTTCTTTTCTTTTTTTTTTTTTTTTGGTTTTTCGAGACAGGGTTTCTCTGTGTAGCTTTGCGCCTTTCCTGGGACTCACTTGGTAGCCCAGGCTGGCCTCGAACTCAACAGAGATCTGCCTGCCTCTGCCTCCCAAGTGCTGGGATTAAAGGCGTGCACCACTATACCCAGCTACTTTCTCATTTTTCTTGGTTGTTATCCTTAAAAGAATTTTTCTGATGAGCAGGACCGGTGTTACCTCTGAACAGAGAAGAAACTGAATGGTAAAATGGTTTGTTCTAATTGCATTGAAAGGGAGGAATCTACCTGGAATTTTGAACCCAAGTTTTGTGATGTTTAGTAATGAAACCACACGTTAGTACCCTGAGAAAGTTCTTTAAGCACAGCAGGGAAATTATTATTAATGAAGGTTTCTGTTAATTTTTTTTTTAAAACAACTAAGATATAGAGAAAAGTTGTCAATATAATATATAGAAGTTTTTTAACAGAGAAAAGCACCAGTTTATAGTGAGGTGCAAAAGTGATGCCCCACCAGCTCTGAACACTTCAGGGTGCTTGTCCTTTAAGCAAGGTCATTGTCCTGTGTAACAACAGTTCAACTCAAAATCATTACTATACCTTATCCTTAGACCCTACTCAAGTTTCAGTAGTTGTCCCAATAGCACCCTTTCCAGCTCAGAATCACATGTTGCCTTTAGCTATCAGGTCTTTTTTTCCTTCATCTGGCAAGAGACCTTCATTCTTTCCTTGTTTTCAGGACACTTTGCAGATTGCAGGCCTGATAGTTCTCTGCTTGAACCCTTGTTTTAACAGGCTGCCTCTGCCTCTGCCCCTTTCATTGCATCCTAGCCCTTTGTCCTGTCCCTAGAATTGGCTAGTTCTGTCCCTTTGATGACTTCATTCAAGTTATTTTTGACCAATTCTACCCTGAAAAGTTACTCTTTTCTTTGTATTTGCTGTTTTGTGATGTGGTCCTTTGAAGCAGTGTCAATACCTGATTTTTCATTAAACTTTCATTCACTTATATCAATATGGTTTTCTGTTGTATTTAGTAGGTTGGACTCTATTATTAATGATATTGTTGATTCTGATACCCAAAGTTTGACCAGTTGAAGCCCTTTCAGGGCATCTTCTGTCCTTTTTGATATATCCTTTCCCTTTGAACACTACTTTCTGGTACAATAAGATATTCTAAGCTCATCTTGTTCTTTGTCTCCTTAGTCCTACAGTCAGCTGTTTCCTTGAAGAACCCTGGTTCTTTTTAGATTGTATTTAGAAGCCAGTGTTTTGGTACACAGTGTGCTCATTCTATTGGGGTATTGATCCTTCCAGGCTGTCTCAGTAGGCAGAACCAAGAAATACATGTGTGTTAAAAGTCATTTACAGTTTATTTTTCTAACAGTCTATATATATATTGAAAACCTTGAGCTCACATTGATATTTCTAAATGCAAGCCTAATTCCATGTGAGCCATGTTGTTTGCTGTTAATTTTAGCAATGAGAAGCAAGGTATCCACATGCCATCATTCTTGTCACAGACACAGGACAGACCTCTTCTTTTGCAATCTATGTGGATGCTCTCCTATTCTTGGGATCTCAGCCTTCCTTCTTGGTGTTTTTCTATTTTCCTTTCCTTCTACTGGCCTAGTTTGACCCTGACTGCCAGGTATGATGAGCAAGCCCTCAAGCTCATACCTGGTGAGCTCATGCCTGTTTGAGCTTTCATATCCAATCAGGGGTGCCTTTATGCTTGGAATGCTCCCCAGTGTCTTTGTTTCTGACACCATAGGTTGGGCTGCCCTTATTTGGTGACTCCTCATTTTGTCCCTGCTTTTAACTCTCTGGGTTCCTCAGTAGATACCTTTCTTATCCACTTAGATTACCTGCCATACCAAGCCACCCCTCGGCATGGCTGTGCTGCCTGGTCATGTGCTGACATCCCTTGTGCAGTCACCCTTTGCTCACTTCCTCAGGTACTCTCCACACTGGGTCACCCGCATGGGTGTCCATTTTGTTTTGCCTACCTTATAGCTTTAGTATTAAATTGTTAAAAAGAGGACAAGTTAGCCGGGCGGTGGTGGTGCATGCCTTTAATCCCAGCACTCGGGAGTTGGATCTCTGTGAGTTTGAGGCCAGCCTGGTCTACAGAGCAAGATCCAGGACAGGCACCAAAACTACACGGAGAAACTCTGTCTTGAAAAAACCAAAACAAAGAAGACAAGATAGGGAAGGGGAAATTTTAAAAATTATTAGTATGTGTGTGTATGCATGTGTACGTGTGTGTGTGTGTGTGTGTGTGTGTGTGTGTGTGTGTGTGTGTGTGTGTATACATGTGTACACATGCCATGGCACAAATATGGCCAGAGGACAACTTTATGGAATCTTTCTCTCCTTCTGCCTTTACCTGTGTTCTGTGGATTAAATTCATGCCACCAGACTTGTGCAGCAAGTGCTTTTATCTGCTGAGCCATCTCACTGGCCCTGATTTTTGTATTATTAAAGGGAAAATGTATTTATTGGTAATGAAATACTGTCTTTGCATATGCTGTTTCCACTGTTGACATACATAGATTTTTCCATGGAAGCTTGGCCTGTGAGAGAATTTTTGAACACAGTGGAGCTCTGCATTTTGCTGAGGGATGCCCATCCCCTGTTTCTGTTTGGAATGCAGCTGAATCTCTAGTCACCCTGGTAGCACAGAGTGGTGTAAGACTCTTTCCCTAGTGACATATGGAAGGCAAAGCTTTGTAACTTCTTTCATGGCAGTGTCTGCGTATCTTTACTAATGTGATCCTGAGAATATTATTAGAAGTGAAAAGTGAAGTGTAAAGTCTTGAAACGGCTTGTTTGTATAATTGTACAACTAAGTTAATCACTCTTAACAAGTCTCAACAATGACTACATTCTCCTAGGAAGGTGTCAACTTGTTATGGGGTAGAAAGCACCCTTTGATACAGCATTTTCAGCCTGGAAAAACGGCTTTAATTTCAGAGTTCACTGAAACAAATGGAGACTTGTTGGGAATATTAACACTACCTTTTGCTTGTTTGTTTAGCTTAACAGGATCTATGTTTATTAGGTGATGTTTGCTAGGAAGTTCTGAGGTGTATACCATTTCTGTTGACCATGTTATCCAGGTTCAGACAGTGCCAGTTGTATGGGCTTCATACCTTAGCCCTTCACATCTCCATTTGTAGGAAGCACTCTGTCAAAGTTGGCTTGGAGTTGTGAAGGCAGTGACATGAGAGGTCTGAACACTGTGTTTCAGGGTTGTACTCTTAAAGGACAAAAGCTCAGCACTGTGGCCTCGTTACCCTATGCAGCCAAGACTCATTTTGTTAGGAGTTAGTGTCACATTTTTCTCTTAATCTCCTAATATGTTTTAATTGAAGAAAAGCAGATCTTAATTGGAAGCTGATGATCCAGCAGAATGATCAATAGCATGATGCTTTGGGTAGGGTGGGGAGGGCAAACAACCAGTAAGCCATCCTGCAGCCTGAATATTGTCAAAGCTTTTGTCTGTCTTGTGACTTCAAGCTGAGTGTACTTAATCATTCTGAGAATATGGCCCTGAGCATTGAGCGAGGCTCTTCCTGTGAATCACTGAGAATTGCGTTCACTGGAGAGGTAGTGAATAGAAATGTTCTCTTGGCTTTTTCTCAGCCCTCATTCTCCCAGAAGCAAGAACTGGGAAGGCTTCCTTTCTTTCAAACACGTTTTAGCTGTTTGTGTCTGTCACTTTTCCTTGTATAAGAGCTGTGGCTGTTGTCAGCATGTGTGACTTATTGATACCTTTGACTCCAAAGGAAAACATCTGTAAAGAGTAATCGGTGAAAGTAGTGAGTTTTCTGTAAAATCACCTCCTGCCAGAGAAAGAGAGGCTGGAAACTGCTTGTCAGGTTGGAAGAAAACTCATTCAGGAGATATTTATTGTGCCAGGTGTCAGAACAGGGTTATGGGAAAACACAGTTGGTGCCCTCACGGAGCTGCCAGTCTGTTGGGAAGACAGATGCTTAATTGAAACACAGCAGTGGTTATGAGCCTTGGATGCACTTTGGAATAAACTGAGTAGTTAAAAAGAATTCAGCTGCTTGGGAATTATATTTGGTCTAAGGCAGGGTTCTGAACTTGTGGGTTGCAATCCCTTTGTGGGTGACTGACCCTTTCACAGGAGTCTCAGATCTCCTACATATCAGATATTTACATTATGTTTCATAACAGTAACAAAATTATAGTTATGAAGTAGCAATGAAAATAATTTCATGGTTTTGGGGTCACCACAACATGAGGAAATGTATTAAAGGGTCGCAGCGTTAGGAAGGTTGAGAACCATGGGTCTAAGGTATATGGCATGGACATCAGGATTCTTGAAAGGTAACCATAATTGTACCCAGGTTGAATTCAAATAGCCTGAAACACAGCAGAGAGGAGGAACATTTCAACCTGGCAGTAAACTTCAAGGTGTAAAGAGTGTCCTAGTTAGGGCGTCTGTTGCTGTGTTGAAACACCATGACCAAATCAACTTGGAGATGAAAGATTTTATTTGGCTTATGTTTCTACATCACTGTTCATCACTGAAGAAAGTCAGGAGAGGAACTCAAACAGGGCAGGTACCTGAAGGCAGGAGCCAATGAAGAGGCTATGGAGGGGAGCTGCTTACTGGCTTGCTCTCTAAGACTTGCTCAGCCTGCTTTCTTATAGAACCCAGGACCACATGTCCAGAGGTGTCTCCACCCACAATGGGCGCATCCACCCCCCCCCCATTACCAATTAAGAAAATGCCCTACAGGCTTGCCTACAGCCTGATCTTATGGAGACATCATCTCAGTTGAGGTTCTCTCTACTCTAGTGACTCTAGCTGTACCAAGTTGACATAAAACTAGCCAGCATAGGGAGATGTGAGCTGAGTCTTGGTATATGAAACTTCTTAAAAGGCTGAGAAGATAAGTCTTTGCAAAAGGGAAGAGTAGCTGAGTAACCTAGAACAGGAAAGTGCCTGATGTTAGTTCCTCCTTCTTCTGCTTCCTTGCCTTGTCTTTAGCCTGTGTGTCATTTGTGGGCCCCAGTGGTCCTCATCTCCAACTCAGGGCTAATATTACCTACAGGGGTTAGGTTGAAAATTACATGAGGTCCTGCAAAAACACTGTTTAGGATCACAAAGTCCAAGAAATAATTAGTAAATGATGGTGGTTGTATAGTAATGATACTGTTACTAGAATTGGAACATGATTTGATTAGAGACTGGGTTCTTTATGGCTGAATCTTATGGTTCAAGACCATGGGAGATTCTAGTGAGTGGCAAAGAATATGCTTGGCATGTATGCAGAGTTCCAGATGAGGGCATGTATATGAGTAAAAGGCAATTAGTAATGGGGCATCATGGCAGAACCAGGGCATTTCCATGGTAATATGCTAAGATGTATCACAAAGGGCTCTGGGAAAACTTGGGTCCATATTGGAAAATTGGCTCTGAACATGGTATTCTCAGCATCATTACGTGTTCTAAATTAGCAGTGAGTGTTAATAGGACAGAAATAGGATTTTCAGCTTCTTTAGCCAAGTAGTTAAAAATACTGAGTGTCTTGAAGAGTGTTGGAGGAATAAGCGGTCTCAAGGTGCTCTCAGAGATCCTGTGTAAGTTGCTACCACCTTTATTGTTTACAGGCTTAATGAGAATATTAAGAAAAGAATGCTTGGCAATTTGCATTTAGAGGAGGCACTTTCTAATTTATTTTTTGATTTGCAGAGAAATTAAAAAAAAATGCCTCCATCTGCATTGGCTTCACTGGCCCTTAAAATAACTTATGTATATTTGTTATGTTATATAACTTGTCACAACATTAGTCACCATTTCTTCCATAAGGCAACATGTAAACCATCATGGGTAAGCATGACTAGAGCTTATAATTATAGACCAGTTTGTTCTTAGCATTTTAGTCAGCTTCTGCTTTTCTTCTTTCTCCTTTTCTTTTTCTTTCTTTCTTTTTTTTTTTTTTGAGAGAGAGAGAGAGAGAGAGAGAGAGAGAGAGAGAGAGAGAGGCAGACAGACAATCAGGCAGGCAGATAGACAGTTATAATCTTCGGCTCCATGCAATAGAACTCTGCCTACTGTCTGAACTGAGTGAGAATCTTCGGGGCTTATTACTCATTAGAGTGATGCAGATAGTGAGAGATGAGAGGTAGGAATACTTGTTTCTACAAATGGCCTTTTTCTTTGAAACATGTCTTTCATTACAAGAATACCATTGAAAGATACTGAGATGTATACTGTTCACTTTATGTACATTTTAGTGTATACACTAAATTATTGGGAGAATTTCATTTAACTAGATAAGTGGTTCCAAAATGTGGTCACAAGTCAAGTAGAACCACTGTGAGCTAGTTATTTGTTAGGAAGAGAAATCTGGGATTCTACCTCAGAGACTCTGGCAGGGACAGAAATCTGTCTTTTAATTAGTCCTCAATTAATTGTAATCCGTACTAAAGGTTGAAACATGTGGAACTGGATTTATCATACCTGTCATTTTTTGTACTCTTTTAGACTCTTGGAAAACTAGTCTTCACTTCCTTCGTCCCTTACTAATATTTACTTGGTTATGTATACGAGAAGCACTACCTGACATGAGAGACAAAAATCCCTATTCTTCAACAGCTTATGTATGGAAGAGAAAAGATAACCATAACTAGTATTGGGACTGGTATAATGTGGAGAATTAAATTAGGTGCTGGAAAGTGTTATGGAGTTGATCTTTCTGAGGCCAAGTACAATCAGAGTTTTGGGTGACAGGAAAAAACACTACGTGAAGTTCTGTGTGAAGAGTCCTAACATAGGGGTGAGCTCATGTGTCTGAGCGGCAGAAAGAAGGTCAGTGTACCTGGGTCTAGTGAGCCAGGAGAGAGATCTGAAGTGAAGTTGGACAGGTAGGTAGAGGCCAAGTCATGTAGGCTTTTGCACAATCCCCCCCCTTTCTTTTTAACTCCATTAAAAAAATTATGGCATGATACATATAACAAAGCTTCCATTTTAACTATTTTAAAGTGCTCAGATTAATGGCATTAGATACATCTATATTGTTCTGCACCCATCTAGCACTAGAACTTGAAGTTTGACTTTGAATTTGTGGGATGCTTTGGAGAAGTTTTGCATGGAGGGCTGACACATCTGAACTTTACAATAAATGGACTCTTGCATGCAAAATTGAGGTATAAGCACATGGAGGAAAGAGTGGAGCAGGGAGACATCAGGAGAGTAATGCATTAATTGAGGGTACCAAGAAGTACACAACTCTGGATTTTTATTTAATTTTATTTAATTTTGTGTGTGCTGGGAGCAAAACACTTGGGCATGGTACCTCTGAGTTAAATGTTAAATTCCCATCTCCTCTTTCCTTTGGATACATTCTGTTGATAGTGGAATCAACAGAGCTTGCTGACTGGCTGGTAGTGACAAATAAAGAGGTCAGAAACAGTAAGTTTTGTTGGTTTGAGTAACTGTTAGCATTCAGGAGGTACAAGTTTGGGAAATAAAAACATATGTTAAATTAAAATGTGTTTGAGATGCCTAAGCATAAGTGTTGAGTAGGCTTAAAAATCTGGAATCAGGGAAGAAGTCAGGTTGAAGATAGACTGTAGGGGCTTGCCAGCATTTGCTCAGTAATTAAAGCCACGAGACTGAATGAGATCATCTAGGTAAAGAGTGTAGACAGCAGAGTCTTGACCAGTTCAGGAGCAGGAGCTCTTCCGTGAGGGTTTAGCAAAGAAGCACCAGTAAGTAAAGCAGAGAGCCAGAAGAGTGAGCTCCTGGGAGGGAAAGGAAGAATGCGTTTGAAGGGGCAAGGCAAACTGATCAGCTCTTCCAAAAGCTGCTATGAGGATAAAATAAAGCAGTCACTGAGAACTGTGTATTTGGAGGTCATTGGTGACAATGGCAAGTTGTTCAGGATGCCTGTTTGAAGTAGGCTGCAGGAAGAAAGAAGGACCAGAAGCAACAAGAATAGCCAGTTAGGTCATTCTTTTCCTTAGGTGGGCCTTTACAAATGCTCTGTGACACAGATTACAGCGTGGGTGTATAATTGTTTTAGAATTTGAATGTAGTACTTTGACATGCTCATGTTCATCATTTCAATTTTAAGAACATGTAAAAAAAAAGTGGAAGAAGTGGAAATGGAGTAAAATAATGTGTGGGAGCTCTGGTGAAGAGCCTCCACAGGGGCCCAGGGTTGTGTAGAACACATTTTACTTTCTTTTTTTGAGTCAGATTCTCTGTGTAGCCCTGGAACTGTAACTCTCCATGTAGGCTGCCCTAAAACTCATTTTGTAGACCAAGGTGGACTGAACTCACAGATATCCGCCTGGTTAAAGGGGTGTGCTACTACTCCCAGTTATGTGTAGAATACATTTTGAAATCTGTTTTAATCCATAGAAATAACATTCGGAGATGAAATCTAGCCATTTGCAAAAGAAAGGTGTTTTTGGATTTTTGGAGGAAATCTTCCTAATGCTTTTCACACTATACCATCTATTATTTGTGAAATAGAAGTGCTCTCTTTGTCAGATGATCTACCTCTAGGTCTCTGACTGGAAGGGATATTTCCACGTGGTATTTCCCACACATTTAGTGTCAACTTTGAAGGTCATGTTCTACGCTCTTGGTGGGAAAAAGAATGCAAGCTTTTTTTTATTTTTACTTTTTATTTTAAGCCCTTAAAACTTAAGTTTGCTTTTTTTTAAAAAAAATAAGATTCTCTGATTTAGTCTCTTCTTTTTCAGTAACTATATTTAACTAAGTACATTTAAATACCTTGAATTTTAGAATAGTCAGCTCTCTCTACTTAAGGCACTTATTTAAATAAGCTAAAGCCTATGTTTCTCTACAGCAAAAAAACTGATCTTTCACAAATCATAAAACATTTTCTTTCTACTGCTAAGGAATTAGAGCAAGCATTACCTTATTTTCCCAACTCTTAAGATGCTTGTATTTATGGGATGAATGTTATTTTATGGGTTACTAAGAAAAAAGTTGCTGCCATTTACAATCTCAGAATGCAGTGAGCTGAAGATGTGTTAAGTATGGAGATCAAAGGTCATCATCTAGTCAGTGAAATGTGGAATTAGAGAAAGGATGGCATGAATTCTGGGGTTGCCTGTGTTTCCAATCAGCTAAGGGAAATAGTCAAGTTCTTCAGACTGTCTTTCCTCAGGTCCCTCACTTGCTCAGTTAGAGTAACACTCCCATACCTTACAGTGCCACAGTAAGGATCACAAGACATAAATGACATTTGAAGATATAGATTTTCCTGGAAACATTCAAAGTATTTTTTTGATTTAAATTTAGACCCTTAGATATTATTAAACAACCCAGGAAGATCCTTATTTAAGCTTTGTTGTCAGGTTTAAAATATAACTTAGTTAGATATTTGAAAGTATAATATTATTTGCTAAATAATTTTTTTAAAAATTCTTTTTGGATGCAGGGTCTCTGTAGCCCTGGCTGGCCTAGAACTTGGTATGTAGATCAGGTTGGCCTCAAACTCACAGAACTCCACCTGCCTCTGCCTTCCAAATACTGGATTAAAGGCGTGCACCACTGTGCCTGGTTTGCTAAATGATTTTTATCCAGTCTTAAAGTGGTTACCTTTTCATTATAGCAGGAAGAGATAATATAATCACATGTTTTTATAACTCAGAAGTAACAACTATAAACATTCTGTTAGTACTGTGATCTTTCATGAATTTATTATGAATGCTCATGACATTAAAAAGGTAAAGGAATATAATAGTGAACATTCATACATATGGTATTGCCAGTGTAGGCACACTGTCTTAAATTTAGATTAGCTTCCCATGTTCACAGTATTCTAGTGAGGTGATTGTTTCTCTTGTCTGCTATTCAAAAGCTGTAACGAGTCATTTTTGTCATATGTGTGTTTTATCTAACAATGGAGCAGAGTGTGCTACTTTATGCTGTTGGTGCTTTGAGCTGAAATTCCCTCAAAAATTTGCAGCTTTGGAGATGCAGCTGTGGAAGTCAGAAACATGATACATGACAGTTCATAGTCGTGGTTAACTTACTATATCCAGACATTGTGTCCAGATCACTTGTGTATTTTTTTTTTTAAGTTGCACATCTTGGGGATTGCTGTTTTTATCTTGTATGCTTTGAAGGTTATGGCTCAGGATTTAAATAGCCTGCCCAAACTTTCACAGCTAGTTAGTTGTGGAGCTACTGACTTTAAATGAGATCCACTATACACTGCATCCCATGTCTTTTGCATAATGTTGCCTCAATCCTCATCAGTAATCATGTTTTGTTTTGTTTTTTTGTAGGCAGAACCCAGAGACTACATTTGAAGTGTATGTGGAAGTGGCCTATCCTAGGACAGGTGGCACTCTTTCAGGTACCCACTTATCTAACTTTGATAATGATGTTTCTTTATTGTATGGAATAGCTGTACACAGAAGAAAATAGACAAATAATGTGATGTCTTCAAGTTCTTTGAAGTGCCTTTCCTCATTTTTTTTTTTTATGCCCAAATCATCCTAGAAAGATTGGAGAATAAAAATATAGTGGATACTTTGATTGGAATCCACTGCCTTAGCAGGCTTGAAATAGGGCTTTATTTATTTTTATCATTGGGTGTTGGTCTGTATATCATAGATTCCTGGAAGTCAACTATTTAGGCCTTGCTAACAGGCAAGGCTTGGAAATAGACTATAGGATTCAAATTAATAGAAAGAGAATTCTTTGCCACTAAACTGCTTGAAATAGGCTGAATTTTTAGCAAAACTATTGCTAGAAGAAGGTTGGAGACTAGTTAAAGGAAACTCCTCCTTTCTCCTTATCTTTTAGTTTGATTTCATAAGTATCCTGAACAGTGAGATCTTAGATGAGGTTAGGACGTCTTGTACAAGCTGTGTATATCTCTTCTTCTAATTTTTTGTTTTTTGGAGACAGGGTTTCTTTGTGTAGTTCTGGATCTCACTCTGTAGACCAGGCTGGCCTCGAACTCACAGAGATCCGCCTGCCTCTGCCTCCCGAGTGCTGGGATTAAAGTCCTGTGCCACCACCGCCTGGCTTATGTAGAACACTTCTTGACCTAAAATCCTTTTTGCTTAATGAGAAAATAATCTTGTGCCCTTTTTCTTGATGCCTTTTGCCAAATGTTAGCTCTTGGTCCTCACACCTAAACATTTGCATATATTATTTGGTGTTTAGAGGGAATGAATTTACTTGAATTAGAAACTTGAAGTAGTAAGTTATGCCCTTAACTGGCTTTTTTTTTTTTTTTTTTTTTTTTTTTTTTTTTTTAGACAAGGTTTCTCTGTGTAGTTTTGGTGCCTGTCCTGGATCTCACTCTGTAGACCAGGCTGGCCTTGAACTCACAGAGATCTTCCTGGCTCTGCCTCCTGAGTGCTGGGGTACTGTTTTCTATTGCTTTATTTTTATTCTAATATTATAATTATATGCAGTGTGACTTTTGATCAAATGCCCTTTATTCTATTATGCATATGATATCAGCTGAGCATCTATATTGTCAACATTTACTATGAAATCTTTTTTTTTTTTTTGTTTTTGTTTTTTGTTTTTTGAGACAGGGTTTCTCTGTGTAGCTTTGCGCCTTTCCTGGAACTCACTTGGTAGCCCAGGCTGGCCTCGAACTCACAGAGATCCACCTGGCTCTGCCTCCCGAGTGCTGGGATTAAAGGCGTGCGCCACCACCGCCAGGCAACTATGAAATCTTTAAAGACAGTTGAATGGCATCCCTATAATACCAATAAGAAACTAGAATCTTAGCTGTAAAGTAGCTCACCAAGGCCATGTAGCTACTGTGTGTGATAGCTAGGATTCTTGTTTCAATTCTACTTTATACTGCTAAGTTGCCTTCTTAAGGGCAGTACTTGTATTGCATGCATCTCTCCATGTTGCCTTTAGGGCTTTGCACAACATCACTAGTATTTGTTAAAATAAGATTCCCCCCATGTGAAGTATATTTTAAATTTATGGTTGTTCTGGAAGTAGAAAGTTAAGGTCCATGTTAAGCCATGTCTTATTGTGCAGGTAGAGTACTGGACTTCGGAGCAAGTAATCAGATGTGCATACAGCCACTTCTCCATGGGTGGACCTCATTCTGTACCTATTTGATGACAGCTATGATCTGATAGATACATTTAAGGATGAACATTTTATTATTTCTGTAGTTACCTAATTTCCCCTCTGTAGTGTTCTGGGATTTTCCCCAAAGTTAAAATTTATTTTTTGAAAGATGAACAAAAAAATGAAAGCTATAAAGTGAGATGGAAGAATAAGCAGTAGAGCCTTTGTCCTGCTTGCTATTCTAGCTGTCTGGGGTACAGAGCCTCGCAAGGTTACAAAAGAGACCTGTAGACCACATATCAAAATATTCCAGCATTTAAAGGTTATATAGCTGGGCATGGTGGTGTGTGCTTGTAATCTCCGCACATGGAAGGTGAACCCATTATTTGAAAGTATTTTGAAGTTACAAGAGCAGTTTGCTGCATGTGCCCTTTTTTTTTGTTAGAGCCCATTATTACCATCATGTTACATTTACTTTGTCACTACATATGCAATCTTTTTTTCAGATGTGGCCCTTTAGTCCTAAATATTTCAAGGGTAGAAATGATAAGAATAAGGACATTTTCTTTTATAATCCTAGTCCAGTTGTTGAAATAACACTGATGCAATGTCAGTTGTCATATTTAAATTGAATTAATTTTCTCAAGAATGTTTTGGTCCACAATCTAATACAGGGTCATAGAACTCAACAGTTTTTATGTCTGTTTAGTTTCTTTAATTCTAGAATAGTGTCATAGCTACATTCTTTCCTTCTAATGACATATGTTAAAAAATGTAGATATTTTCTTTCATCTCTGGTTTTGTATCTGTTTGACTGTGTCTTCAAGGTTAGATCCAGGATGTGTGTATGTGATTTGTGCCCTTAGTGTATCTTATCAGCAAGCATATGATAGCTACCCCATTATTTATATAAAAATGCATAAAACTTACAAGTGTGGGTTAACAAATAATATAACACAAATGACTACATGACTGTTATTCAGATTAAGAATGTTGTGTGGTTTTATGCCAATTCTAGTCCAGGCAACAGAGATCTCTGGCCTCGTCCTAAGCTATGTCTTAGGAGTTCCACATTGGCCCTCCTTTCACAATGCCTCTTTTCATAGGGCACAAAGTTGGCTGGGCCTATAAAGCATGACACTTGATGCTTGAACCCTTTCACCTTAGAATGTTTTGTGAGAACCCAAGATCTTAGAATTGCTTATCCAAATGGCCCAGGGTAATGGCTTACCAAATGGAGCTTGTTTCCAGGGCCTGTTTTATAGGTTTTGTCTTCCTGAGGGTGGATTGTGCTGCTAGTGTGTTCACCCCAAGGCCTTAGGGTGAGGGTGCTCCTACATGGGGAGTGGGGTATGGGACAGTTAACAGGTACAGCTGGACTTGGGGTGAGGTAACATCATGTTTGTATGAAAGGTCTCTTGCCTTGTGGGATGTGGAAGGAGCAGTTGGCAGTCAGTGTTTCCTCTCCCACTACTTTTCTGCATCAAGCTCTAAGCAGTCCAAAAATGCACACTGTGAGTCTGCTTTTCCAGTTAGTTTTAAAGGTGTATTTATCATGGTAGACAGTAAAGTATATCTAATAGTGATAAGCTTGATTTATAACTTTTTGCTTTGTTTTATAATGGGTTTTTTGTATCCTAGGCTGGCCTCAAATTCACTGTATAGCTGAAGATGACTTTGAACTCATGATTGTCCTGCACCTACCTCCCAAGTGCTAGGATTACTGACATGCACTAGCACACCCAGCTATCTGACTTTAAGACTTAAATTTTTAGATATATGGTCTGTAGATCTCCTTTGTACCTTTGCTTTGCTAGGCTTGTAAATGTTAGAGATGGCCTTGTTTATGCCCCAGAACCCCCTCCCTCCCTTTGTTTAGAGGTGACTACTATCCTTTTATGATAGTCATTCCTTTGTGTTCATTGTTTTATTACATGTGTATGACTCCCTGAAAAAATAATTTAATTGTACCCATTTCTCAATTTTATAGAAGGAGAATTAATCTTTGTGTAGTTTTGGTATGTTTTTGCTCAGTTATGTTTATAAGGACCCTTCATGTTGTATGTCACTGAAGTCACTTGTTTTCATCACTGTTGTATTCATAGAATTGTACCACAGCTTTGTTGTTGTGGTTGTTATTACTGGTGCTGGGGATCAAATCTAGGGCAAGACAAGCATTCCACTACTGAGCTCTTACACCCAGCCTTGTCCATTCTGTTACTCACATGTACAGTGTTGAAGTCACATGCCAATTGTAGCTATTGCAAGTGCTGCTGTGATTTTTCTTAGACATGCATTCTGGTGGGTGTAGAAGTATGTTGCCATTGATTGTATTATGTATCTGATTCCTTTGTCATACCAAACTTTGTGAAAACAAGTCATGCTGTTCTGCATTCTCACCTGCAGTATTTGGTGATCCCGCTGCTGTACAATTTTATCAGTACTTGGCATAGTTAGATTTCATTTTCATCAACCCAACAGTTGTTTTTATTTGCATTTTTTTCTGGTGACCAGTTAGATTGACACCTTATTGATGTGGTGTCTTGAATACTTTCTCTCTCTCATATATGTGTACACACACACACATATATGTGTATATATATGGTACCTATTCATTTCCTTTGCTCATTTAAAAATATTTGTATTTTTTGTGTGTGTACATGTGAATTCGTGGATGTGTGAACTCATATACTCACTTGTGTGAGGAAGCCACAGGAGGACATTGGATGTCTTGCTGGGTCTTTCACTGACCCTGGAATATGCCATTTTGGCTAGTCTGGCTGACTAGTATCTTGCTCATTTTTAAGTAACCATTCATTGTTGGCTCATGAAGTATGCATTATGGATACTATCTGGTTATATGTGTTGCATATATCTTCTATTTTATGATTTGTTTTTTCACTCTGTGGAATCTTTGATCCAAACTTCTTGGTCTAAATATAGTATAAAATCAACATTTTTCCAGTCCTACCCATACAGTTATTTCTTTCAATAGATTTGATTTTGTCTTTTATATTTAAGTATTTATCAAAGACAAGTTTTTTTTTTTTTTTTTTTTTTTTTGGTTTTTCGAGACAGGGTTTCTCTATGTAGCTTTGTGCCTTTCCTGGGACTCACTTGGTAGCCCAGGCTGGCCTCGAACTCACAGAGATCCGCCTGGCTCTGCCTCCCGAGTGCTGGGATTAAAGGCGTGCGCCACCACCGCCCGGCTAAGTTTTTTTTTTAAACTAGTTAATATCTGGAAAAGTTAAATTCTAAATTGATTTCTCATCCATGGTTTGTACAAATTGGGAAGACAAAGCTGAATTGCTAAGCTACACTTTACCTCTACTTAAAACAGTTTATAAAGTAATGAGGGCTTTCAAATCCTCATTTAAAATCAGCTAATAACAGGAAAATGAGAATGTCTTCAGAGAAATATCCTCATCTTTAAAGACAGGTCTTTTTCCCATTGACTTATCTTATGTGTGTGCACATCAGTGAAAACCTTTAATTGTCTCTTAGATGTGCTGTGCTCTGAGAATGGAAAGAGCTTGTAGTTTGTCAGTACTGTATAGAAACTACATCAAGAATCTTAACGCTGCAGGGATATTGAGCTTGAGCTGGAAAAGGACACGTGCTCTTTGGTAATTTGTCAGATTTCCTTTTGCTATTCCTAGTGAGTGAACTGTAGCTGAATATTTGGCTTCAGGCACCTTTTTCTTCTACAACCTTCTTGTTGAGTAGTACTTGGTGTATTTTCCTTTTTTTCTGTTACTATTTTAGGCATTAATTTGGCTGTTTTAGATTGTAAAGAATCTACCTTTGTTCCTCAGATCTGCATCTCTGTGTTTCCGGGCAAACTTAGATATAAACCTTACATTGCACAGTGCTAGTGTCTGGGCCTAATCTTCTCTTTGAAGTTTGTTTGCACCCCTCTGGAGGGATTAAATCCCTGCTGTGAGAAGGTGGGCTAAAAAGCACTGAGACTACTTTATGGGTCTTTAATTGAAGGGTTTAATGTACATTTTGTTTTATAAATGTCTGTGAGAATTCCATTCTTAAAATTTTTGCTTCCATCCTGATAGATTCTTGTAAGTTGAAAATGTATATAGTAAAATTTTTCTCAAGGCATTTAATATTTATTGGCAGATTATTCTGGTGTGTGTGTTTTGGCTATTCTTCTTTAAAATTTTAGCAACCTTGTTTAGAGGATTAGCTCTTGAGCATGTATAAAAGTTTTTAAATTTTGAGGTTAGAAAGAAATTGATTTACTTATTTCCTTGTAATCTTTGTGTGTGTGTGTGTAGATAAACTTCTATATATGTATTTTCCTTGCCCCCTCAATTAAGGCTTTCTTTATTGTTCTTTGTTTTTGTTTTTTGTTTTTTGAGACAGGATTTTTCTGTGTAGCTTTGGAGCCTTTCTTGGAACTTGCTCTGTAGACCAGGCTGGCCTCCAGAGATCTACCTGCCTCTGCCTCCCAAGTTCTGGGATTAAAGGTGTGCACCCCCACCACCCAGCAATTAAGACTTTCTTAAAAAATATGAACATAGTTTTATGAAAGCACTTTGTTATAAACTATTGTACCAAATGTTATGTTTGTTTACTTACATTGACTCTTTTGATGCTTGTCATTTAGGCATCAGATTTTGACCTTCTAAGACAGAAACTGAAATCCAGTCATGGTAATGCATGCTGATAATTACAAGAGCTGGAATTATTGGCATGTATTATGCAGGAAGATGAGGAGTTCAAGGTCATTCCTTGGCTATATAGTGACACCAGTCTGGGTTTCCTTAGATCCTGCCTCAAAAACAAAAACAAAACCTCTAAACAAATAAATAAAATACAGAAAGTTGGCTGGTTTTCAGTAGATTTTTGGTATATATTTTGTTTTTGTTTTGTTATTATATATGTGTGTGTATATGTGTGTATATATATTTTGTTTGTTTATTTGGTTGGTTTTTTTGTTTTGTTTTTTTGAGACAGGACTTCTCTGTGTAGTTTTGGTTCCTGTCCTGGATCTTGATCTGTAGACCAGTCTGCCCTCGAACTCACAGAGTTCTTCCTGCCTCTGCCTCCTGAGTGCTGGGATTAAAGGCGTGCGCCTCCACCGCCCAGCCTTGTTATTATATTTTTAATACTTTCTAATTGGCCTTCCATAAGGCTTCCAAGATAGGCATCCCACACTGCAGAAGCACCTAACAGTGAAGTCAGCCTGTGTAACCAATGATCTCAGAAGAAGATTCTCTTGCAAGAAGTGATCAGCCTATGAAGTCCCATGATCAGATGGCACTGGGTATGCAGAAACTGGAATGCATTTCCAACATAAGTATCTCTTTACAGCTGGCCTTTCTGAGCCTGCTGAAGGCACTCTGCCTGGGCAGATGCTTAGTGTTGTGAGAGTGGCAGCATCAGGTTTTTCAGGGCTGCCCAGCAGATCAGCTTCCTTCTGTGTGCACTCCCCCCTGCAGCATTTGTAATGCATTAGCTCAATGGCCAGTTTTTAAAGATAAGGGTGTCAAAGTTGAGAAGCTGTTGGGATTTTGTGAAAGCAGTGTTAGTCACAATGTTTTGGAAGCTGACTTGTTCAGTTACCCAAGTGTTAGGCAGCAATCCTAAGAAAAAACTCTTTGCTAAAAGTTGTTCTTAAATAAACGTCCACACTTTTGTCTGAGCAACATTGTGAAGAACACCGAGACTTTGCCAACTTAATGTTTTGAGAGCCAGGTCTGTGATTTGGAACTTAGGCTTTCATTGCACTATGATTATGGTCTAGGAGCTTCCTCTGAATCTGTTTTAGTAACAGATGCTCCATTTTATTAGAGATTAAAAAAGAAGGTTGGGAGGCTAGAGTGATGGCTCTTTTGCTGTGATAAAACACCATGACAAAAGCACCTTGGGTAGGAAAGGGTTTATTTCAGTTTACAGTTCCCTATCACAGTCCATCACTAGGGGAAGTCAGGGCAGGAGCTCAAAATTGGGTAGGAACCTGGAGGCAAGAGCTGATTTAGAGTCCATGGAGAGTGCTGCTTACTTACTGGTTTGCTTAGCCTGCTTTTTAAAGAACCCAGGGTAGCCTGCCCAGGGGTGACACCACCCACAATGGGCTTGACCTTTCCATATCAGTCACTAATTAAGAAAATGCACTATTGACTTGCCTACAGACCAGTCTTATGGAGGCATTTTTCCATTTGAGGTTTCCTCTTCCCAAATGACTCTAGCTTGTATCAAGTTGACATAAAAATAGCCAGCACACGTGTTTAAGATTGTTTGCTGCTCTTCAAAGGACTCAAGTTTGGTTCCTAGCACCCATATCAGGTAGCTCACAACTATCTATAGCTCCACCTTCAGGGGATCTGAACCACATACCCTGGTGTACATACATACACTGCTACATAATTAAAATGAATAAAGATTTAAACAAAACAAAACAAAACCCCACAAGGGCCGGGTGGTGGTGCACACCTTTAATCCCAGCATTCTGGAGGCAGAGGCAGGCAGATCTCTGAGTTTAGGGCCAGCCTGGTCTACAGAGTGAGTTCCAGGACAGCCAGGGCTACACAGAATAACCCTGTCTTGAAAAACAAACAAGCAACAGACAAACAAAATTACCATCAACAAACACAAGGAAAGAAAGTTGACTTAAACGGTGCTTTTGAGTGTATGTGGGCTCCCATGAGTGCGTGGAACCTTTTTTTTTTTTTTTTTTCCTTTCTTCTAAAGCAGGGTTTCTTTGTAGCCTTGGCTGTCCTGGAACTCAAACTCACAGAGATTCATCTGCCTCTTCCTCCAGAGTGCTGGGATTAAAGGTATGTGCTACCACCACCACCACCACCACCACCACCGAACACCTGGCTTTTTTTTTCTTTTTCCCTTAAGACAGGGTTTTGCTGTGTAGTTTACCCTGGAACTCACTATGAGGATTAGGCTGGATTTGAACTTGTGTCAATCTTGGAGTGCTGGGATAATAAGCACACACCCATAATACCTATCATGTGGGAGCTCTTTTCAGAATCAAGTTTTAGATTAAAATATTCTTGAGGGAAATCACCTAAATTTACCATCATATTGTTACATTAATAATAAAGTTAGTGAATACAGAAAACTTAAAGAAAGGTAATAAAGATAGCTGTCTTTTAGTCCTTATTATGCCCCAGTTATTCTCCTTAATATAGCGCCCCCCCCCCCCCATGTGTGTGTGGAGGCCAGAGGTCAGGTCATTGTTGTTTATTCTAATTTATTTTTTAAGACAAGGTCTCCCACTGAACCTGGAGCTTATCAGTTTGACTAGACTAGTGGCCCAGAGGGCTACAGGGAGTGTCCTTTCTCTGTCTCCCCAGTGCTGGGATTATAGACACATACTTGCATCCTCAGCTTTTCTGTTGTTGTGGGAGATCCAAACTCAGTTCTGTATGCTTATGTGGTGGGCACTTTACCAACTGAGCCATAGCCATAGCCACTGACTTTTAAAATTTTTAATCTTAAGAAATTCTTTAAACTGGTCTTTAGGTTTAAAGAAATTGAGATGAATTTGCACAATCTGGGCCACTTCCCAGGTATAGATTATGCATTTAACTTCATTTGTGTGGCAGCTTCCATACAGTTACTGCCTAATAAGCACGTGTACATGCAGTGGTTACAGGTGATGTTAATGTTGGGGAAGAGAAAAATCAGCATAGAGATAGCTTTATTCATAATGTACCGAGAAGCCTTACTATTTCTGAGAAGTTGGCACCAAACAGTTAACTCTTTCCCACTTTTCTTTCTTTCTTTCTTCCTTCCTTCCTTTCTTCCTTCTTTTCTTTGTTTTTGTTTTTGTTTTCCAGTGAAAATTAATCTACTCTATGGAGTATTATGATATGGACTTTGATTCTTAGTCACATAGGAACAAATTATCATTCACTCATTTATTCTACCTTTTTTCCAATTAAGTACTTGACATGGCAGTTAGAAAGTTTTGTTTGGAGCTGGGGAGATGGCTCAGCTGGTAAAGTGCTTGCTGCTCAGCATGGTGATATGAGTTCCATCTTTAGCACTCATGTGAAAAAAACCCTGAGTGTGGTAGTGTTCTTTTGTAGTCCCAGTGCTATGGAGGTGGAGGCCTCCTTTCCAGCCAGCCTAGTCTATAATCCATCCTAGTGAGAGACCCTGTCTCCAAAACAAAACAAAGCAAAAAGGTGGACAGTTTACGAGGAATGACATCCAAGGTCAGCTTCTGGGCCAAGGGCCCTTGCATACACCTCAACAACAAACAAAGCACAAAACAAACACAAAGTCTTGTTTGAGTTATAGGCCTAGAGTGTCTCTAATTGGGCTGGTTTGTTGCTGTTTATTTGTTTCTGTTTTGAGATAGGATTTCTCCTCCAAAATGCTGAGATTACAGGTGTTCATGTGTCACCACAGCTACTTGTCATTGTAGTTTTTAAACTGGTTTTATAAAGTCAGGCAGAGAGCTTTGAGCATTTCAATGTGCCTTGTCCTTTTTTTGTTTTAAGATGGTCATAGTAATGATTATTACTTTAAAGTTGAACTCAATAGTTTATAATAACAAAAAAACGGTTGCCCACCATGCAATGAAATAAACATTATCTCAATTATATAGGTCCAAATTAGGGCTTCACAAGGGCAAAGTTACATTTTGCTTGATCCTTGTATTTTAGTCCTTAGAAGAGTATCTGGCAGATTGTTGGTCCTCAAGTATTGAATGAGAGAACTCAATGCTAGGAAGTGACCTGTTTAAATGATGGAGCTGGAGCTTGAATTCTAGTTTGAATATAGTCTTTAAGAAATTTTTTAAAGCTGTAATAGAAATTTTATATATATATATATGCATATATATGCTCTGCAGAGAATAAATAAAAACACATATGTCTGCCACTCAGCTTAAATAGAACATTTTGTGTCTCCCTCAATTTACTTTTTTCTACCAACATCACATTTTGAATTTTACACTAATTGTATATATGTGCTTGGAACTGGTGCTTTTTATTGTATTGCTGCTACTTCAAATTGGTCATATTGAGGGAATTTGAATTGCTGTTCTTAGGAAGAAACAGAAAATGAGCCGTATATTTTCTTTTCTTAATTAATGCTTACTTTTTGGGAAGCAGATTCTAGACTTTTTTCTTGTTCCTAAAGTACTCACTTTAGGGGCCATCTAGGTATAAATTATGACCAATGGCGTCTCACAATATTTGCTTTATTCTCAAAAGTGGACTTTCTTGCTGTCTTTGTGATTAACAGTATTATGTCTTTGGACTTTTAGGTGGACCAGGAGTTCATTGATCTGTTAAATGTTAAAATCCATGCAGGCAGGGAAGTTGTTGAATTTTTTTTTAAAAAATAGATTGCTATGAGTGTGCTTTTGAAGTGTTCTTTGTTGTTGTTTTTGTTTGTTTTAAGAGCAAATTTCCTGGGGGCTGGAGAGATGGCTTAGAGGTTAAGAGCACCGACTGCTCTTCCAGAGGTCCAAAGGTCCTGAGTTCAATTCCCAGCACCCACATGGTGGCTCAAAACCATCTTTAATGAGTTCTGGCACCCTCTTCTGTATACATAATAAATAAATCTAAAAAAAAAAAGAGCAAATTTCCTATAATTTCAGAGCCCATGTTCTCTCAACTATAAAAAGGGGGTACAAATAGTACCTGCTGAGGGGTTTTAATGGGAACGCACATTGCATGGGACATGGAGAGTTCTTTATAAATGTGAACTGTTATTTTAACAGTTATTGTAAATTACTTGTGTTAGGCAAGAGTTCCTATCTAAGTAGAAAACTCTGCTATTCAGCAACTGTTATCAGGAAGACTTAGAGAATAGCAAGTAAGTAAAAATAGCTTAAGTGGATTTCTGAATCCTTGCATTTAAACTCAAATCTTTTATTCATAGAAGTGCCCTTAGCTTATACCCTAAGTGCTCTGGCATGGCCTAAGGATTTGTTTGTATTAGGTTTCTCACCACAGTTATTGATCACGCTGATGACTTAAAATCATTGTTTTGTTCAGGATTCTTCTCATTTAAGTGGCAGAACTCAGATTAAATCTGTTTTGACTCTAAAAGGGAGTTTATTAGTGCTCCACACTGACAAAAATGGCTTCAGATTTCCCCAGATCTAGGCTTTCAACTTGTGTTTTCAGAGATTTGCCTCCCTCTTTCCGTCATTTTTATTGAGTCCCTATGCAACAATAAAGTTAACTATGAAGAAATCCCAGCTTACTTCCTACTACTTTTACCACCCACATGGTAAAAGAGTGTCTTATGGTGTTTTGAGCCATCATCTCAGGGCTGATTGTAACAGGTGTCTGTTGTTGGGCAGCAACCTTAAGAAAAAAAAAATCTTTGCTTAAATTTGCTTTTTAAAAAGTACCTATGTTTCTCTATAGACAACATCTTGAAGAAAACTAAGACTTTGCCTGCTTAATATCTTGAGAGCCAGGTCTGTGATTTGTCACAGGTCCCATCTGGGTCATGTTCTTACCTATGAACTACATTTGGAAATTTTTTTTTTTCTTTTGGCAGGATCTCACTATATAGCTTTGGCTGTCTTGGAACTTGCTATGTAGACCATGTTGGCCTTGAAGTCATAGAGATCCACCTGCCTCTTCCACTTAAAGATATGTGCCACCACACCTGGCTAAAGGGATGTTAATCTAGTGATTAGTGTGAATGTGTGCATGCATATGCCCCTATATATACATGGGCATGGTAGCCATTCAGTGCCATTTGGATCCTATGGATTTCCTTAGAAGAAAGTCTGGTGAAGGGAGGAATGGATGTTAGGCAGACAAAAGAGATGACTTGCAGCAGGCATCAAGCAAATGTGCCTCCAAAATACTCTTTTCAAAAAGCAGCAAGGTGTTTAGTTTAGTTTGGAAAGATTTTAAACTCAAACAATTCAGGCAAGGTTTCAGGGTTTATAAATGTGACTCTTGAGCGAGTGTTCCCTGATTCTAGCATGTCAGAGGCTGCAGCAGGTAGAGTGACACTAGTTTGAGGGCTGCATAATGAGATCCTGTCTAAAAGGAAACAAGGTTGCTCTTCAACTTTCTTGGTTTCCTAGGAGCCCCACATGACTCAAATCTACTGTCATTGAACTCTTCATCACCTTCCTGTACAGATTTCCTTTAGACTGAGTCCTGTGCTGGACTGTAGAGTAGCAACTATGCTAGTTTTGTAGAGCAGACCTAGACCTCATGTTTTAGATGCTTAGAAGGCTTTGAAAGAACAGAAACCTTTAGGAAGTAATATTCTTGTCTTTGAACTTGTAGTATTATTTCACAGTGTATTTTGCATTTCTTCTTTATGTTGGAGACAGTCTGCTCAGGCTTTGATTAGAAGCAAGCTTTACTGAAGAGACCACCATGAGCCTCCTTTGCCCAGCAGGAGGCTTTAATAAGCTGCTCCCCAGATCTAGGGTTTTTTTCCTTTAGTATGTTCTTAATTAGAAATTTTTGCTATCATGAAACTCATTTGAAGAGAGCATAGATGCACATTAATTACTGTCTTTATTATAACAATGGCATTAAAAACTTTGGGGATAATTTGTACTAAAAAATGTAATGGCAACTCTGTAGGTTTTGAAATCATGAGATTTGAGTTCAGATTTCACCAATTGTTTGACATTGAGAAAGTTATTTAAACTGAATACTAAGTTGTCATTGCTTAAACAAAACTTATATTTCTCTACTTGACATGTTTGTTTTTTTTTTAAATTAGAGATAATATGTACTAAAGTGGCTAACATGTAAACTGGTGTAAACTATACATTCTTGTAGTGACTTAAGTTGCAATATCATCCTCAAGTTAAAACAGAAAACAAAAAATCCTTCACACTTCTAAAATAACCAATCAAACTTCGGCAGTTGTGATAAAGAAATTAAATTTACTTTTGATAAATTCCTTTTTGAAAGAATTCAAGTATTAGAATAGTAATTGTTGAGTGAAAGGTATAATGGAGAGAGAAAACTGCCTGGGTTGACAAATTTTCTTTTCCAGAAAAACAGAAGACTAATTCTGAGTTCAGTGCATAATAATTTATAATGGTCAACCTGTGTGTTTTTTCCTTCCATTTGTGCGTCATGTTTAAACTTTTAACAAGTACTGTGTGATCCAGCCATCATCACCAGTGTTCTTATTCACACTGTCTATCTACCTGTGAAAAGACCAAGATGCCAAGAAAATAAACTGGTATCAGAGACTTATTACAATAGCCCATTTCTGGAACATGGGTCCTAGTTGGCGTATGTTTAGCCCAGTTATATGCTAGGAAATAATGATCACTGATACTCAGAATGATGGAATTGGCTTCTTGAACATTAAAGGAAATTTCCATTTGTTTGTTAGAGTGTACTTATGAAAGAAAAAGTGACATGAATATTTGGAAAGATTTTCTACACAGGCCAAAATGAAGAAATACTGTCTCATAGTCTGCAGTGAAGTTGAAAATCAGCTAAGTAGGTCATTTAGTTTATCTTCTCTTTCTACTTAAATATTTTGGTTAATAGACCCACCCCCACCCCCACCCCCACCCCGCAAAAAAACCCCACAAGAGTATTATTGGTGAAATTTGATTGAGAAAGGTTTCTAGAGATTGACTGGGTTCAGTGTGGTACTTGTTTTAGAGTATGTTCTACTTGATTTTGAGCAAATGATGTAAGTGTGCTCTAGTTCAGCAGTTCTCAACCCGTAGGTCATGACCCCTTGGAATGTCAAATGACAGGGGTCACATATCAGATACTCTGTATATCAGATATTTACGTTTCATAATAAAAGCAAAATTATGGTTATGAAATAGCAATGAAAATAATTTTATGGTTAGAGACACCACAACATGAGGAACTGTATGAAAGGAAGCATTAGGAAGGTTGAGACCCACTGTTCTAGTTCCCTAGACTGTAAAATGGATACGATGACAGCATTTCATAGTGTTTGTTCTGAGGCTCAAATATGAGAAAACCCCTACAAAACATGGCAGAACACCTCTCATTATGGCAAAGTGTGTTGGATTTGGCTTGATCCTTCAAACTAGACAAGGCGTGGTCACTGGGGTTTTGAACTAAGAAAGCATCACCTGGTCCTGTGGTGGCCTCTGCTTCCATACTCTTGAAGGTTGAGCTTTGGGATTCCTGAGCTAAGGAATTCCAGGGCTAGAGCTTTGGGGAGTCTTCACTAGGCATCTTTCTTGCTTCTAACAGTCTCAACAAGACCATTTTAGGCTTGTAAAAGGATCCTTATTCTTGGGGTAGACTCTGGAACAAGCTGTCCCAGTTTTTCCTTGTTGAATGGAGCTTTGGGTGACTCGGGTTTATTTGGACTTCTGGATCCTCTTCAGGATCAGTGCTCAGCTAAATGATGCCATCTAGGGATCTTGATTGGGTTAATTTTCTCTGCCAGTTAAAGAATTAAAAGGCAGGAAAAATCTCTAGTGCCACAGGTATCAGCAGAGTAAATCTCAAACACCAGCAGACAGAATCAGCAGTTGAAGGAAGGCATTTATTGAGGGTAAGAAAACAACACATGCAGCAGACACAGAGAAAAAAACTCTGCAAAGCAGAGTGGAAACTCTGGAAAGGAAAAAATTCCAATCTCTTCTCAAGGGGTTTTAAAGCCCCTAATTTAGGGTTGGTCAGTCTGAAGAAAGATAGGATGGCTGATTGGCTAGCAGCTGTTGTGTAATATGTTCTGGTCTAACCTTGAACTTGTCCATCAGCAGGGGGCCTGCTGGTTGGAGTTAAAAGCCACCAAGGCCTTTGTTTTAAGCTGTCAGGCTTTTGTCTTAAGTCAGGAGAGTGAGGAAGAAGCTGGCCCTTTTGGAAATTTTCCACTTTTATTACCTAGTCATGGCCCCTCTTCCCATCTCTCTTCCTAACAGGTAGTCTGTCTAACTCCTAGTCTCTCTTATAGATCCAATATAAGCCATATAAAATTGACCTCTGCCACATGTTCCCTTGTTTTGGAAGACTTTTAAAAATCGATCACAGTTTGGATCAGGGGAGATATCTCTGTCAGTAAAGTGCTTGCTGCATGAGGACCTGAGTTTAATCCCTAGAACTCATATAAGAGAGGCTGGCGATGGTGGTAAATATTTATAATCCCAGTGCTGGGGAAGGTGGAGATAAGTGGATCCCTGGTACTCCCTGGCCAGCCAGCCTGGCCAAATCAGTGAGTTCTAGCCCAATGAGAGATCCTGTTTCAAGCACAAGATGAATGGTACCTGAGAAAGAATATCTGCAGTTGCATGAAAGTGCATGTCCACACTTAGGCACTCATGTGAACATGTATCCATACACAAAAAGCATCACAATTTATTCATTTGACAATATTTATTGTAAGGTACTGTGTTGGTACTGTTCTAGATGGGCCCTGGCAGGATGTGCTGGCATGCTTTTATGCCATCATGACACTGGTAGGGTCTGCTGTGAAGAGGGAATTCTAATTGAGAAAATGTCTCTATAGGTTTGGCTTGTAAGCAAGTCTGTAGGGCATCTTCTTGATTGATGTTTGATGTAGGAGGACCCAGCTCACTATGGGCAGTTTCACCCTTGGGCAGGTGATCCTGGATTCTGTAAGAAATTAGGGAGCCCTGAAGAGCAAGTTAGTAAGCAACATTTTTCCATGGCCTCTGCTTCAGTTCCTGCCTCTCGGTTCCTGCTTAGTTTTTGTCCTGACTTTCTTCAGCAACAGACTGTCATGTGAAATTGCAAGTGAAGTAAACCCCTTTCTTCCCAAGTTGCTTATGGTCATAGTATTTTATCACAGGAGTAGTGACCTGAACTAAGACACAAGGGAAAGATTTGCAGAGCTGTGGTGCAATATGTATTTGTTTTTATTAATCAGATGGCTTTCAGTCAGGTTTTGATTGGCGTGAAGGAGTGACCCTGTGTATTCAGGCACAGTCTGAGAATGTAAGCTCCTTAGGGTAGGTTGCTTCCAATATATCCCCACCATCCTAGAGCAGTGATTGGTACATAGTAGGTACTAGGACACGTTTCTTGATTCAATGAGTAAATTGATAACATTCTAGCTGAACTTGGAGAGCCTGGATAGCTATGTGAGCCTTGGAAGTTTTATTGTTGATAAATATTTCATTTCTAGTGGGCTGAATGGCTGCTTAATTTATTGTATTCTCTTTTTTATGGGATAGATCTAAGGAGGGAAAGTATGTGTGTGAGCCAGGAGTTCTGCAGTGACATCATTCTGCCTTTTCTATAAGCAGATATGCTCAGGATGAAAAGTTTAAAGGCAGATGTGCTTACATTTGTCCTTCCCAGAGAGGAGTACCATTTCCTTCCATTTAATATGTGTCCCTCAGACTTTCCTGCTGTGGGATGGTCTGTATGTGCTCTGATTGGTCAATAAATAAAACACTGATTGGCCAGTGGCCAGGCAGGAAGTATAGGTGGGACTAACAGAGAGGAGAATTGAGAGAACAGGAAGGAGGAGGGAGACACTGCCAACCACCGCCATGACAAGCAGCATGTGAAGATGCTGGTAAGCCACGAGCCATGTGGCAAGGTATAGATTTATATAAATGGATTAATTTAAGATATAAGAACAGTTAGCAAGAAGCCTGAGCCATTAGGCCAAACAGTTTAAATAATATAAGCATCTGTGTGTTTATTATAAGTGGGCTGTCGGAATGCCGGGGCTTGGTGGGACTCAGAGAGAAAACTCTAGCTACACTTTCCAGAGGACAATGAGGCATTTACCCAGGCCTCTGCAGCAGCTTGTGTTTCTTACATTATAGACTGTTTCTGCCACCTCTGGGAAACAGCCTGGTGGTCTGACATCATGGGAATTTGTGTCGCTAAAAGCTGTTTCCCTATCCTATCCTGTAGCAAAGCAGTGGTTGCAGTGACTTGTATCTGAATTAAAGCTCTACAGCTAGTGGGAGTCCTACTCTTGGGAAGATAGGCTTTCTTCCTTTCCGTTTTTTAAGTTTTCTCTTTGCAAAGGTAAGTTTGATAATGTTATCTTGTAGGACTGCCTGAAGATTCAGTAGAGGGCTAACTCTGAGTAATTAACAGTGCCTAGTTAATTTTCTTTCCTCCATGTCAGAGCAAATCATTGTTCTTCAGTCTTCAGCTTCTTGACACAAAAGTACAGCTATATTATTTTTCATAGCTTGGAGGATTATAGAGGTTTGAAACTCTTTGTTTCAAGGCTTTTTTGTTCATATATTTCCAACGGCATGGAAAAACTATTTTAAAAAATATCCTCTATAGGTTGGGCAGTGGTGGCGTACGCCTTTAATCCCAGAACTCAGGAGGCAAAGCCAGGTGGATCTCTGTGAGTTTGAGGCCAGCCTGGTCTACAGAGCGAGATCTAGGACAGGCACCAAAACTCCACAGAGAAACCCTGTCTCGAAAAACAAACAACAACTCTGTGTGTGTGTGTGTGTGTGTGTGTGTGTGTGTATTTGTATGTATGTATGTATATATATCATGATGAATGAAGACCCCAGGGGAATAGGAAGAAGCAGAGTGCTAGAGAGGTCCCCAGAAATCCACAAAGATACCTCCACTGTAGACTACTGGCAATGGTCGAGAGAGTGCCTGAGCTGACCTGCTCTGGTGATTGGATGGCTGAACACCCTGGCTGTCGTGATAGAACTCTCATCCAGTGACTGATGGAAGCAGATGCAGAGATCCATGCCCAGGCCCCAGGTGGAGCTCTGGGAGTCCAATCGGCAAAAGGGAGGAGGGATTATATGAGCAAGAGATATTGAGACCATAATTGGAAAAAGCACAGGGACAAATAGCCAAACTAGTGGAAACGCATGAATTGTGAACCAATGGCTGAGGAGCCCCCATGGAACTGGAGCAGGCCCTCTGGATAAGTGAGACAGTTGATTAGCTTGAACTGTTTGGGAGGCTCCCAGGCAGTGGAGCCGGGACCTGTCCTTGGTGCATGGGCTGGCTTTTTTGAGCCTGGGGCCTATGCTGGGACACTTTGCTCAGCCTTGGTGTAGGGAGGAGGGGACTGGACCTGCTTTGGCGGAGTCTACCAGGCTAGGCTGACTCCCCAGGGGAGACCTTGCCTTGGAGGAGGTGGGAATGGGAGGTGGATTTGGGGGGAGGGTAGGGGGATAGGAGGAGGGAGGACGAGTGAATCTGTGCCTGATATGTGAAATTAAGTTAATTATAAAATAAAAATATTAAATAAAAATATATATCCTCTATATACTTAAGTAAAAATTTTCCAAAGTTTGAACTTAAAGTTAGTGTCTTTAGATAGATAGATAGATAGATAGATAGATAGGAGATAGAGGAATAGAGACAGAGAGAGAGAGTGAGGGAGTGGGGGGGACTTCTGACAGTGTGGTGAAGAGCTATTTTAGCCTGGGTTTTTAACTTTAGTTTGCTATGCAAGGTGCCACAAGTTATTTCTCCCTAGGGAGTGCCTCTTTCAACAGTTTGTGAAGGCAGTGTAAATTCTTACTATATTCAAGGAAGATGGTAATACAATTTAGTACAATCAATATTTTTTTTTCTTTTAACTTGTTAGAAACCAAAATGTGATTGCAGTGGCAAAGTTGTCAGCACACTGGAGTTTAACAAGTGTCTGAAGGATTAGTAAAGGAAATGTAGTTTACTCTGCAGCTTTTATGACAAAGAATTTGAAAGGTTTTGCTCTAGGCCCCACCATGTGTTTCTTCCTTTTCTCCAAAATATACCTCTGGATTGAAAAGCAAGATGAATCTCTCAGGGAAAAGCCATTAACTCTGAGGGAGTTTATCATTGTTAGACCGGCAGCCAAGCATTTCCATTTGAATCACCTCTCAGTGTAGCTTGTGCCCTAATCTTGTCCTAGAAGTTGGTAAGGAGTTTAAGTACTTCCTACTTTGTGTTTGTGTCCTTGTAATGCCACCTTAATTTTCTTGGGACCATAAATTTTCTAATTCGGAAATAAGTAAACTTCTGGGACCCTGCACCTTGGCCCTGCGTGGAAATACTTAATTGCTGGCTGTCTTCTAAGCAGGGGCCATTGGCCAAAGTTGTCTGTTTTCCACAGTACTTGCTACTCCATTAAAAATGCTACAAAAAGACAAAATATTGCAGAAACTTTGAAAGGAGGTAGAGTACAGTTCACCTATATCAAGTCCCATTTCTAAGCTTTGAGTATTCCTGTGTTAAGTAGCTGTTATTGGTGTACAGTTCAAATGAGGAAAAGTTAGATCTTAATGTTTAGCATGAAACCTTAGTATTTGATGGCTGCAGAAGAGATTTAGTCTTAGCAAATGGTTCTCTATTATTATTTATCAAGTTCTGTGCCCTTTGACATGAGACAGATTAATAATTCTTAAGTTTGACTTTTTTGGTCAAATTTTTATTGTTGCCTTTGCGGGAAGGAAGTGGGCAAGTGGAGAGGCCATGCAAAGGTAACCCATATTACACATTACAGTGTTTACTGCAGTCCAAATCCATAGCAAACCTAATGTGAACTCTTAAAAAAAACATTTATTTATTTTCACATACATGTGTGTGTTTGCCTCCATGGCTGATGTAAGTTTGGACGTTAGAGGACATCTTGTAAGAGTCAGTTCTGTCCATCTACCATGTGGGTTTGGGGACCAGGTAGGTGGTAGAACTCTGATTGTCAGGTTTGGTGACAAGTACCTTTACCTACTGAGCCATTTGGTCTGCCCAAATGAGCTAAAGCAAAGCAAAAAAGTATTAACTTTTTAAAAGTAAATTAAAGTAGCAATATTTGGGGGTTAGAGTTGGATCAGTGTTGGCTGTTCATGCAGAGGACGTGGGTTCAATTCCCAGCACCCACACGGCAGCTCATAACTGTTTGTAATTCCAGTTCTGGGGGATCTGACACACTCTTCTGGTCTTGTCAGGCACCAGACATACAAGTGACATGCAAGCAGGCAAAACAGCCATGTACACAAAATAAAATAAAAGTAAATTAAAAAATAACAAAGTAGTAATACTTTAAAAACAGTTATATCATGACAATTATTAGTCTTCATTTAATGCTTGCTTCTAATTTCACTATTTTATGTGAGGAACATTCCTGCTGATGGAGGATTTGGGTCGCGTTAGTCAAATGAGAATAGAAGGCACTTACCTAAAGACTTGTTGATGGAAGAAAAAGCTTTTTACTCGCTGTCATGTTTTGCTGGACAGCTATGGCCCAGGGCTGGATTTGGGCAGCAGCTGTGAGATATATACCTTCCAGATATAAAGTGTTCCTGGTGAAGGTTTGTTCTATGTCGAGGGACTATACCATTCAAACCCATCCGAGGAGACAGGGTGCGAATGACACTTAACATCACACTTGGTGGAGCTGTGGTTTTATTAAACCCAATATTTCTATGAATGTATGTACTTTTAAAACAGGTGCCTCAGCTTCCCTCCAGTTAGAACTACAGCCCTATATCACTGTGTCCAGCATCCCAAAATTCGTTTAAATTATTATTTTTTAATTAAGTATTTGTAAATTAGGGCTGGGGGAGTAGTACTCTGTGTTTCTTGGAGGTCGAGACAAAAATTTTGCTTTGCTGAAAGTGCCTGTGTAGCTCAGTACTTGGTTGAAAAATACTTTTCCTGGAATTTGCACTGGACATATTTGGAGAAGAAAGCCTCCCTGCATTGTGCATTTTAAAAAGTGTTTGTAAGTGTGCTTAGAAAATGGCAGCATTTATTGGTCTTGGCTGTCAATGTCTGCTGCTCCTGACTGTGTTTAACCAGAAAGGGAAACTCAGAGTAGAAAAAGTCTCACTCCCAAGATTTTACAAGAAAACCCCTCTTTGTTGAGTTATATATATATATTTTAAAGGAGCTTGACATCTTCATCAAGTTCACAGTGGGCTTGCTTTGTTTGCTTTCTCTTGAATGCTTGATAAGATTTTTCTTCTATTGTTTTGTGCAGTAAGAACAGATCTTTCCCTGGCTGGGGTGGGTTTTTTGTAAATCCACAATATGGTCATTGTCTGGTGGTGAATAATTGTGGCTGCTTTTTGTACAACCAGAACTAAGGCTTTGGCTGTGAACAGATTCCTTCTTAGCGTGAAAGGGGACTAATCCATGTAAATACAGCCCCCAAATAAAGCTTTACAGAAAAAGGGGAAGGCCGCTAAGCAGGAGGGCACAGGTCAGCAATTTAACCTTTAACCTAACAAATAAGAAGCATGAAAGTTCCAGAATTGGTTTACAAAAGAAAGCTCCTGTGATCTGTCAGTTTTTCTTTTCAGGAGGGGGCTGGGGGAGAGGTCTGACTGACAGCTAGTGCCTTTTAACTGCAGCCTGAAATTAACTGCCAAATTGAAACTTGAATATTTGAGGGTGAAGTTTTCTTAAAGAAATGAAGGTGGCAGAATAGACTATATGGGCTTCAGCCAGGGACTTTGCGTGGGATTTTAGCCTGGAAGTGGGGTGAAAAGCTTAGAACTGGACTGCCGTCAGGATCCTTCCCAAGATTATCAGTCTGTGGTCTGACTCTTATGTCAAATTAGACATGAACTTTGCAGTTTTAGGCCAGAAGAAACTTTCCCCTTTTCTTGTAGTATCACTGATATCCTTTGTAGACTCTTCATGCTTCCGTAAATTAATTGCAGCTTTAACCAAAGATGTAAGAGCTTCTTGTAAATGTAATGAGTATGTTTTCCACAGAAGGGCCATCTTGAGATTTCACTGCTTACAGCTGTCACAGCCTAGTGTATTTTGAGACTCAGTGTAGTGTGGAGCTGTGAGGCAGAGGATGCAGGCATGTGCTCACACACTGCTCTTTAGCTCCATGGGCAGACATAGTTGAGGCTGAACAGCAGAAAGTGCAGTGTAAATGTTTATCAGGCAATGCATTGGGGAGACCAGAAGCTGTGGCAAAGGAGGGATTGATTGCTCCATCTCCTATACAGGCTAGGCAATAAGGTGTGTGCTAAGTGGTAAGTTTTACTTTTCTGTTGTTTTATCCATTTACAAACTTTGCAAACAGTTTGTATTTATTTAATCACAACAGGTAATCTTGTTAATGAGTGTTAGTTTTTGCTTAAAGCATAAAGCATATGAAGTTGGAGGTTCCATCTTACTGTGGAGAATTTTGTAACCGGTAAAAGCTTTAATTATTTAGAATTATTCTGATTAAGAGAAACAATGATCTAATGACTTTAAAGTAGGCTCCCCATAGATGAATAAGAATAGTAATTACACTGAGTTATTCCCTTGTAGAATCAAAGGCCCAGGGATAAGACTGAGTTCTTCAGTTGTTCTTAGTGCAGTGGTTCTCAACCTTTCTAATGCTGTGACCCTTTAATACAGTTCCTCATGTTGTGGTAACCCCCAACCATAAACTTATTTTCTTTGCTATTCATAGCAAAGTAGTTTTGCTACTGTTATGACTTGTAATGTAAATACCTGATATGCAGGATATCTAATATACAACCCTTGTGAAAGAGTCATTTGATCCCCAAAGGGGTCTCAACCGGTAGGTTGAAAACCTCACCTTAGGGCATTGGTATAGGTTAACACTTGTTTCTTCTGAGGTGCTGAGAAGATTGCCTCAGTTTCCATAGATATCGGAGAGAGACTACATAAAGCTGCCCAGTAGAATGAGTATGAGTGAAGTGGCTTCTCTCACTTTGCTCCAGTGTACGTCCTCTTTCCTTGCTGTGTCCTGTAGTCTCCAATTTGGCTTTTCTCCGTCTTCTGATCTATGCTTAATGCTGTTGTGTGTTCAGTCCTTAAAACTCACAGCTGAAACACAAGTTTCCCTTCCTTATACCATTCTGTGTTTCTCTGTCACCCAGGCTAATGTCTAGCTTGCCATAAAGTCTTCCACAATCCATTCCCTAATGTGTCTGACTTTATCTCAGCCATCTCTGCTTCACCAAAAAAATGCATTTCCAACATATTCCAACCAAATTCTGTGCATGTTTTCTACTTACATACTGCATTTGGAAGATGTAAGAGAGGCCAATATCTTTAACGTGGGGAATGTAGTGTTGATGCTTTTAAAATTGTTAATGTTCATATGGGTTTCATACTGTGTTCTCTTATTTAATCTTCACAACAACATTGCAAAATGTTGGGTAGTATTTTCTGAGAAGTACTCAATAAATATTTGAGTGAGTGGATGAGTAAGTACGTGGACTGTGGAATCAGAAAACTGGAATTCCACTCAATTCTTGTACTTATTAGGTGTGAAATTTTTGCTTAGTATCTATCTTCTCTGAACCTATTTGCTAACCTGTGAATTTAGGCCTGTTCTGTAGTCGGACTCTTTTGTTGGGACCGTCGACTTAGCAGTAATGACACAGAGACTTATTATTAATTATGAAAGCTTGGTTGATAGTTTAGGCTTGTTTCTAACTAGCTTTTATAACTTAAATTAACCCATTTCTATTAATTTACTTTTTGCCTCATGGTGTTATTACCTCATCTCTGTAGTACCCATCCTGCTTGCTCTGTGTCTCCTGGAGTCTCCGCCTTTTTCTTCCCAGTGTCCTCTCTGCCCGGAAATCCTGCCTAGGTATTGACCGTTCAGCTTTTTATTAAACTAATCAGAGTGACAATCTTTACATAGTATAATCAAATATCTCGAAGTACTCTTTCTTGCTTATCTCACTGGATGTTATGAGGACTGAATGAAATAATACATATTGGATAAAACTGTTTTCAAACTACTCCATGCAAATACTGTTAAATTGTTTAGACTCTTAATTATTCTAGATCCTGCAAGTGAAGAAAACACACTTGTAGATACCAATATGTGATTTTATAACTGGGAGAACACTGGAACTGTTTTATTTATGTCATGTTGATGTATACACTTACTATGATAGACAACAGAAAATGCCATGCCCTTGTTTTAGTTCATAAAGAAAATGTCAGGTTTGTACTGTTAGTCATTGGTAGCAAAGGAAAATACCATGGATGGACAAATGTTCAGATGTAATTTCTAGTCTTCCCTTGATGCACATTGTCCTTTCTGGTCACATGCCCTATGGACTTTCAAGTTGCAGAAGGCTGCTTGGTATGCTGCTGTTGCTGTGCCCTGTTGTGTGTGTTTACTGCCTATTAGCTGCTCCTCCCCCCCCCCCCCCGCCCCCCCCGCCCCGTCCCCACTCCTCTGTTTTACTTTTGGGTCCTTTTCTGTTATCTTTTTACATAGACATGCTTTTGTAAGCCATCAGATTGTTTATGGGATGTGGTGAGAGCATGGTTACCTGTGGGTTTCTGTCACCTCCAGGCTAACAATTGTTTAATCTGTGTCTTTTCACCCAGACTCCCAGACTCCCAAGTGTTAGAGTTGGTTCTTTGGTTTTGTCAGCAGCTCTTTTTGCATTCCCCACTAGTACCTCAAATAGAGTTTCTTTCTCTCTCTCTCTCTCTCTCTCTCTCTCTCTCTCTCTCTCTCTCTCTCACACACACACACACACACACACACACACACACACAGTGTTTCTCATTAAATTTTATTTATCTAATATTTAATAACCATAAAATTATTTTTGTTGATACTTTATAACTGTAATTTTAATACTTTATGAATTGTAATGTAAATATCTGATATGTTAGACCCTTGTGAAAGGGTTGTTCGACCCTAAAAATAGGTTGCAACCTATAGGTTGAGAACCACTGGCTTAAGAAGTTTTTGGCTGTTTTTATCTGTCCTTTTCATTCCTTGAGTGTACATCTTTGCTTTCTGGCACAGTTGCTATTAGCTCATCTTTTCCTTAGCTCTGAAACCTGTCATTTCTTCATGAAGCTCTAATTCCTTTTAGTGGAGAATGCAACTTAAGACCCCAAATCTGGATACAAGGGGTGCTGTTTGCTTTTGGGATGTGGCTGTTCCTAGGCCATCTTGGCGGACAGAGAGGTAGGGAACAGATGATGTCCATTTAAACATCTGCCTTTTCCAAGTTGATCCCTGCCTCTCTTGCTTGGGATCGGACATTCAGGTATTCCCTGTATGAAAAGTCTCCCTACACAGTTCAGGCACTGTGATACCTTACACTGGGTTAACTTATGTGCATACTTCACTTTCAAAACCTTGTGTCTGGTAGCTGTTCCTTTTAGATGTCTGCTTCTCCTTGGTTGGGGTTTGATTCTCCACACTGGATCACTCTTGAGTAGACAGTTTTGTCATTCTCATGTTCTGGAACATCCTATATTAGATTGCTGCTTGAGCATAGGAACCCTCTTCACACCACTTGGATTCTTCTTCATGATGGCACCTCTTATGGGAACACTGTCTGTACTTCACTTTGAACCACTATGGCTATGTCTTGCCATCTGTGGACATGTACCTTGTCTTTAGGATTGTCTGGTAGGAAGAAGAGGAGAAATTTAATTTTCCTGGATTTTTTTTTTTTCTTCTAATACACAACTTCATTGCTTTTACTTTAGTTCTGGCTTTTCTTATTCTTCCTTTAACAACTGTCACTTAATTAGCTTCCTTTGGCCACATCTGTCTTCTACCATGCTTTTAGAATGTGTTTGAAACAGATGCAATTGTGCCATCCTTCTGCTTAACCCCAATAATATGGCATAATACTTGTTAGCATGGAGCTCAGGCCTTTGTGACCTACCTGATCTCTCTTCTCTCCCATCCTGTTGTTGGCCTTGTGCTCTGTTTACTTGAGTCACTCCAAGCTCTTTGTCTTCCTGTCTTAGCACCTGATTTTTTTTTTTTCTTTCCTGTTATCCTCCTACTTCACTTCATTATCCACTGAAACTCAGGTCAGATACCACCTCTTCTAGACTTGTCATCTTTTTCTGTCTAACCTTGTCTTCCATACCTGCTATTTTGAAACACTTTATTAGATGTCCTTTGTCTTGGAGTCTTGCTGTTTGAATTCTTCCAGATGGGCTAACTTATCAAATAGGTAGCTAACTAAATAAGGAGACATTTTGGCTGACAAGATGGTTCAGTGGGTAAAGGCACTGGTGACCTGAGTTTGATCTCTTGGGACACATATGGTGGAAGGAGAAGAGAAGAGAAGTAACTCCTGAGCATTGTCCTTTGACCTTTATACTGTGCCATAGCATGTCCCCCATCCTGAGTTAATAAATATAATTAAGGAAGAAACATTTAAAGATATTTCTGTTTTAGAGAATTTATCATTCAGGGAAGTTTGTTGTATCTTAATGAGTAATGTGATGTTACTGTCATTTGTTTGTGAGACCTTTGAAAGTCCCATTTACAGAGAACTTCAGGTTATAACTACACATTTTAAAGATAATTTTACCTGTCACTCTGTGGTTCAAGTGCTTTTTGAGTGTCTCCAGGTATTTATCCTTGTTTTTTCTAGCAAGGTAGAAAAGAGATTTAGATTATATTAAGTATTTGTTCATGTATTACCCAGGGTTCTCTAGAGGAACAGGAATGATACAATGAATATCTTTTAAAGGGGGATTTATTAGATTGTCTTACATGGTCTGGTTTGAGTAGTCCAGTAATGGTTGCTTTCAGGCTAGAGAGGCTGAGAACCCAGCAGCTGTTCAGTTTGATGCTTAATGCCATTGGTGACAGAAGAAGCTGGGTTCTTAATGTCAGTGGAGGCTGTCAGCAGAAGTCACAGAGGCAGCAGTAGAGTAGGTGAACTCACAAACAAGATGTGAAGGCAAGTAGGCAAAAAGCAAAAGCTTTTCCCTCAGACCTTCTATCTGGGCTGATGCTGGATGATGACACCCACATTTAAGATGCGTCTTCTCACTTCAATTAACCTAATTAAGAAACTATCTCACAGATGTGCCCAGAGACTTGTCTCTTATTTGATTCCAGATCTAGTCAAGTTGACAACCAAGATTAACCATGACAGTTTATTACCTTCTATTTCCCATCTGCTATGTTTATTACTACTGGGTGGTGGCAATTCCCAGGACCATCCATCTACCTATGTTAAAGACAGTCTTAACCAAGAGACCAAAGAGGAGAGATAAAGTGGTTGGGCAATTAACCAATTGCTTCCATTGATTAAATCTGCGGCTTGCTTGTTTGTTGTTTGAATCCTGAGCATTTTGAATTTTACATTTTAAGATCTCAGGTAAAATATTAAGCCTCTGATGTAATCATGTGCAGTAGCTCTCTGCAAGGGTTGTAATCATTAATTAGTTAAGGGTGGAAGAGTTGACTGAGAGCTGGGGTGAAGGTTCACTACTTGTCACCTGTTAAGAGCAACAGGAAATGTTGATTCCTCAGCTGAGAACAATCAGGCTCAAGTTTAGACAGCATAACAACTCAAAAATTGATTTGTAAGCTGTTTTGCTGCATTAGTTATTGCTGCAGAGTGTTTGTTTCTTCTAGGGTTTCCCTTCCTAGACATCATTAGCCACTTCTTAAAGGTGAGCATGTATACTTAATGTGTTTTCCGTGAACACATCTAGAAAGCAGCTCATTTAGGTATATTGTAATAATTATTGAAAGGTATGCATTTAATCTGAGAAATGTTTTAGTTCAGTGAAAGCATTTTTTTGAGAAGCTGACATCTTATAGAGGTGTGCATGATCTGAAATGGCCATGGTTTGGATATGAAGTGTCACCCCAAAGACTCATGTATTGAATGAAACCTTGGTTCCCATCTGGGAGATCCAGTCATTGAGTAGTGATTGGACCATGAAGACTCTGAAAACATCAATGGAATGATCCATTTGATGTTTTAGTACTTGGATGGCATTATTGGGAAGTAGTAGAAAATTGAGAGCAGGCTAACTTGGAGGAAGTAGGTCACTGGGGCATTTCCTTAAAAGGCATACCTTGTTTCCAGCTTCCTCTTGTTTTCCTGTGGCTGTTGAGAGGAAGAATCCACACTGCCATGATGATCTCCCCACCACAGGCTCATGGCCAAGGAGCCACCCACCAAACCATGAGCTTGAACTTTTGAAATGAAACATGAGAAAATGAAAAATGGAAAAGAAGCACATTTAAAGTTGTAGACAAGGAGGGTGTGGCTGTTAGAGGGATTAAAGCCATTTAAGTGCCCTGGGATAGGAGCAAAGATGTCTTGAGGCAATTTCAGGAGTGAGGAAGGGTCTTACTATCTGGTCCTTAAGAATGTACAGCTGTAAAATGCTTTTGAAAGACTTTCCCTAAAAGAGAGAACACTGCTTGGGGTAGGGGTGGGGGGAATCCTGCCTTTTCTGAGCTGCTTAGGAAGTTGTTTTCCAAGGATTCATTTAACTGTGCTTAGCCATTGAGGCACTCAGAGGCTGCTGCAGCAGCCATAGACCAAGGACCAAGGGTGGCCACTGAGCCAGCTGATGACAGACTTACCTGCGTGATACTAGGTTTGCAGCCATGTATGATGCAAGAGATTGAGGTTGTAGAAATTCTATTTAGATTAAAAAAAAAAAAAAAAAAAAAAGCCTAGGAGGCCAAGCAGTGGATAGTCAGAATTCCCTGTGGGCTGTCCCTGAGACAGCAAGTGTGAAGTCAAAGATTTGGTGAAGTCTACAAGACATCAGAGATGGCTGGGGGTAATTTTAAGATATAAGCCACTTGTATCTTACGGTCTACCACTGAGTGCGCCAAATGGCACCCACTGTGGAGCATAGGATTTAATGTTTGTCCTACTTTTCATATTCTTGCATTGGTCTTGTTCCTCTTTCTATGACTCCTTTCTTCCCTTTTTAGAATGGGATTGTTTACTCTTCTTTCTGAAGCATTGTATTTGTATATAATTGTTGATTTTTTTTAGTGGTTCATAGCTAAGAATTTACATTGATCCTCACAAAAGATTTTGGCCTTGAACTGTTAAACAGTAGTTAACTAAAAAATTGGGGAAACTTGGAAACAAACTAAAGGCAATTTGTATTATGAATTGACTATGACCTTTGGGGGCAAGAGAAGATTGTTATAGCTTAGATGTAGAGTCCCCTCCCCAAAGTTCATGTGTTGAAGGTATGCTTCTCAGATGGTGGATTCAATCATGAAGACTCTGGTATAATCCATTGATGGATTATTCATTTGATTTTATTTTTGACAAGTGCTGGAAGAGGATAGGAGGTGGGGTAGGATTACTGTGTGTGTGTGTGTGTGTGTGTGTGTGTGTGTGTGTGTGTGTGTGTGGTTTTTTTTGAGACAGTATTTCACTGTGTAGTGCTGACTTTCCTGGAACTCGCTATATAGACCAGGCTGGCCTCCAACTCACAGAGATCTGTCTGCTTCTGCCTCCTGATTACTGGGATCAAAGGTGTTCACCACCATCCAGCTGGGATGGGATCACTTAGAGGAAGTAGATCACTGAGGGTGTGTCCTGGAAAGATTTGTGCTGTTTGTCTCTTTTCTAACCCATCCTCTCTGCTTCCTGGCTACCACAAAGTTGAGCAGCTCCTCTTCCACAGAGCTCCTGACACCATGATGTTCTGCTGTGTTCTGACACATAGCAACAAAACAAGTCAGTGCTGAAGTTAACACAAAATCATCCAAGTAAACCTTCCAAGCTTTTATATTGTAAGCTTGTCACAGCAATGAAAGACTGATTAGCCCAAGCACTAAACATTTATACTGTCAAAATGAAATCTCTTAAGACTTCACAGAAAGATTTGACTCCTAAAATCTGAGTATTGGGTAGAATGAGTTAAATAAAGTCCATAATTTGTGTGTTTTCCATTTAAAGTTGTTTGGCTTTGTTTTGTTTTATTTCTGTTTTTCCTACAAAAGTATTGTTTAAAATGAAATATTTTCTCCTTCTTTATTGCTCTTTTGCACAACAGTAATGGAATCAAATCTATCATGTGGTGGTTACTGGTTATTTTCAATAAATTTTTGTTGATTATTTTCAATGAAACAAAATAAATAATTCATCTTTGGGATTTTTTAAAAAGCCAGTATAACTGCTCAGTGAATGCTTTTAGGTTGTGTCGTAGTTACTGTTCTGATAGACCCCAAAATCTAGGGTCTCAAGTGGGCACCCCAAGAACCCAGACTCCGGTCCAGTTGATGCAACAGCACGAGGTTTATTGAAGCGACTGTACAGACGGGCTAACTCAGCTCCAAAGAGCAAGAGTCGCGCCTACTGCAATCACATGGGTACTTTTAAAGGAAAAACCCACAAAAGCCATAAGATTACAATTCCCATACAATTTCGTTTCGATTGATTTATGTCTAGAGGCTAATTTCACAAGATCATGGTCTGATCACAGAGTGGGTACAGTCACGTCAGCATGTACATTCTTCCCGAACCTCAAGGGGGATATCAGGGCAGGAGTGGAGTTTACACAAAGGTCACAGTGGTCCTTCCTGGAACACTTGGAACTATCCCAGTCACAGTTGAACGCATCTCTTAACAGAGATCTCTTTACATTGTTACATTGTAGCAGGGGTGGTTGAATAATGGCTGAGTCAGGTTGCCTTTGGAACTAGTTTTCTTTTTAGTTCCTTATTCTCCTGGGGCTTGGAGGGGGGGTGTAAGCCTGAAGGGTTAGGGTCTTTCAGTATCACTGAAGAGACACCATGACAAAAGCAACTCTTATCAAAGAAAGCATTTAAGTGGGGACTTAGTCCATTATCATGGAGGGAATCATGGCATTGTGCAGGCAGACAGGTCCTGAAGAAGTAGCTAAGAGTTCTACATCCAGATCTGCAGGCAGCAGGAAGAGACAGTCTGTATCTGGTATGGATTTTTGACGCCTCAGAGCCTACCCCCAGTGACAAACTTCCTTCAACAAGGCCACACCTCATAATCCTTCTCCAAGAATGTCCTCTCTGATGATTAAGCCTTCAAATATATGAGCCAATGGGGGCCATTCTTATTCAAAACACCACAGGTTGTATTATGTTTTTAATTTATTAAAAATAGATTTGTTTATTTTTCAAGACAGGGTTTCTCTGTGTAACAGCCCTGGCTGTCCTGAAACTCACTTTGTAGGCCAAATTGGCCTCCAACTCACAGAGATCCACCTGCTTCTGCCTCCTGAGAGCTGGGTTCAAAAGTGTGCACTGCCAGCTGCATTATGCCATTCAAATGCAGATTTATAGGGAGACACTGATAGTATGTAACAAAGGATTTGTTCTGAGTGTCATTCCATACACTGCTGTGGTCTTTTAGATGACATGATTGTGTAGGGTTTGTAAGTATTTGCTTGAGAGTTATTCCATAAAGTTACTGAGAATATGGTGTCCTCTGTGTGGGTTGGATGGTCCATGGCAGCCTCTTCTTCTTCCACACACCTCTTCATGAAGTCAGGCAAAAATCTGAAGGACCAGATCGATTGGCTTGATCTTATTGTCCTAGGATATCTGACCGACTTTTCTGGGAAGCGGAAGTTTTGAAGGACTGCCCTGCTTTATGTTGGCAAAGTTCAACAGTCTTTTTCCTTTGTGTCCTGTTTCTCCAGTTTGTACAGCATAATGTTAGTAATCAAGACAAGCAGTTTCTTGCCCAAATGGTTAGTTTTGCCACATTGAAAGCAAACTCCATATGGAGTTTCTTCAATGAAATAAATTGGTGCTGCCAGGAGGAGACATGTCTCATTGTCATGAAAAGCCCTATGTTAACAAAACATTTTAAATGCAATGTTCTGTAGGTCTTTGTAGTGTTTGAAGATCACCTATCTATCTAAAATATATCTTTGTGTGACCTTGAAAACATACCTAACATCACTGTAAGTTTGATTGTTATAGATGACTATTAACCTGTATTTTCTTTGTTATCCTAAATATCTTTCAAGGAATAAAACTTTACATATTTAAATTAGTTGCATAGGTACAATATCTTAAACAAGAATAGAATCATATATACAATATAACAAAATAACCCTAAATTTGTATCAATATACAAAAATCTGTACTAATATAAAATATTTGAGACTAATGTTTGTTTAAAAGTAGACTCAACAATCCACCCTTTTATCTCATCATTTTTATATGTAATCCCCTCTTTTTTCCTTCAGAAAGAGATCCTTGAATCTAACTCCTTTATTTAGCTTCTTTTCCTATGACAAACATCCATAACCCACCAATGACCAAAACCCATCCACTCCACATTTTGAGAATGTGGGCATCTTGTTCTCTAAACTACTTCCTCTTGTCTGGGGACACTGGCATCTTTAGGAGACCCTGGGAAAATTGGGATAATGGTCAAGTCCTGGGAGAGGTAGCTGTATTATTTGTTGTCCAGTCTCTGTGCAATGGGAAAGTGTAAGGCTTATCTGAAGTCCTGGCAGGAGTGGTCTGTGAGGCTGGACCATCTCAGCCAGCAGCCTTGAAGTTGTTCTGAATGTGGAACTAATTCTGAGGAAACTGCAACAGAGGCACTCTGAGATATTGAATCACCTGGGCTACCTATTTTCATTGCTGTCTGGTCTCCTTGCTCTGAAAACACAAACTTTTAAAGGTAACATACATACCTACATTAACACAAGTATGGAATGTGTGGTATGCACAAGTCAGTTAAAGTTGATTTTTTGTTTTATGTTTGAGCAGATAAAAGGCATCTGCCAACATTATAAGTTTGGACTCTATAATCAAACTGTAATTTAAATCTCTATTCATGCCATATGAAAGGATGGCATGTAATAATAAGTCACTCGGACTCTGTAGCCAATAAGATTTGTCATGTCTAATATCATCTCAGAGCTGTTCTCGTGTCAAGGGATCAGTTTACACATCACCTGTCTTGTAGTCTTTTTTGGTTTCCTCACCCATGTCTGTAGCCAACATACTCAGGAGGTCTCCTCCCGTCAACAATCTGATCTCTATTAATCTAGAAGGAATCCACAGCCTTTCATTTCCTGTGTAAACAAAAGCATAACATCTCTCCCAATGCAACACATTGTCTGACTTCCATTTTGAAGCTAAGACATTTTTTAAAATATATAGGTTGGTTTAATTTAGCAGTTTCCATAATCCAATGTCTCTCTGCTGCTATTGCTTTTTTGTACATTAGCATTTAAAAAATTCAAAGTCAACAAGATACCATACAGGATCCAGACTCCCTGTGTATTTTCCATCTTTATGTGGCTTTTTTAAAATTTTACTCTTTCTTTAAAGACTTTATTATTTTTAAACTATTTTTTTTCCTATGGCTGTCTATACCCATTTTTTTTTTCTTTTTTTGGTTTTTCGAGACAGGGTTTCTCTGTGTAGCTTTGCGCCTTTCCTGGAACTCGCTTTGGAGACCAGGCTGGCCTCGAACTCACAGAGATCCGCCTGGCTCTGCCTCCCGAGTGCTGGGATTAAAGGCGTGCGCCACCACCGCCCGGCCATTTTTTTTTTTTTTTTTTCTTAAGCCTACGCACGTTGTTAAATGTCTTGTAACCTATTTAGAGGATTTTTTTCCATCCGAACCTGCTTTACTGGGTATCTGCAAACTTTTCTGTCTGCATGAGTAAAACCTTAAACCCACATTCTTCACAGTGTACAAAAAGATTATTCTACAATATGAGTTTATGCTATCATGCCTGGTTTGAGGTTTGTTTTTGTGTATGTGTGTGGATGAGTGTGACCATGCATGTGTGTGTGCGCCCCTGCATGTGTGAGAGCATGCATGTGGTAGTCAGAGATTGTTTCCAAACTCTTTTCAACTTACTTTTTTTTAGATAAGGTCTCTCACAAACCTGGAGCAAGTCCCAGGTATGATCCTCCTGTTGCGTCTACAGCACTGAGATTACAAGAGTGCACCATTGTGGTGATATTTTATTTGTATGTTAATAAATAAAGTTTGCCTGGAGAGCAGAGGATATAGCAAGCCATTTTAGGTAAACACAAAAGTCAGGCAGTGGTAGCACATGCCATTAATCCTATCACTGTTCAAGGCCACACTAGGGAACAGAGCCAAGCGTGGTGACACATGCCTTTAATCTCAGCACCAACCATAGAGACCTGGAGGTCTGTACAGACAGACAATGACAAGGAAGTGTGGTAGCTGGGCTAAGAGCCAATGAGAGGGCAGAGCAGCAAGGCAATAAAGGCACAGGTAGACAGGAAGTAGCTCACTTTGGAAGCTGTGGTGTGGTGAGGTAAGGTTGACTGGTGGATATTTCCTATTGCCTGGCGGCTCTGTGTTTTTTATTTAATAAGACCACTTAGAAATTTGTCTACACACCACTATACCTGGCTTTGATGTGAGTGGTTGCCTGGGATTTAATTTGAGTCCTCATGTTTACATGGTAACATGTAAACATGTCTGAGCAGTCATCGCTCCAGTCTTCTGGCTTATGTTTTGAAAGATATATTCTGGATATAAGTCTTTTATTAGGTATGATTTGCAAGTACTTTCTCCCATTTTGTAGGTTGACTTTTTTTTTTTTTTTTTTTTTTTTGGTTTTAAATTTCTTGGTTTTGTTTTTTGAGATAGGGTTTCTCTGTGTAGCCTGGCTGTCTTGAAAATTACTCTGTAGACCAGGCTGGCCTCGAACTCAGAGATCTGCCTATCTCTGTCTCCTGAGTGCTGGGATTAAAGGCATGTGCCACCACCACCTGGCAGGTTAACATTTTCTTAATAGTGTCATCTGAGACACAAACTGTTTTTAATTCTAGTGAAGTGTATTTTATTTAAGATTTCTTTTGCTATTTGTGTGTTGTTTCTGATAAACCAATATCCTAACATTTAGAAGACTTGTGTTTTTTTCCAAAGACTCTTGAAGTTGTGGTGCTTATATTTGGGTTGTGATTCATTTTGAGTTGATTTTCATGTATACTGTGAAGGAAGTTAATCTGCTTGGTTTGTTGTTATGTGCTGTACTCATAGGACTGGAAGGCTGAGGAGGGAGAATCTCTGCAAGTTGAGGACACCCTGGGCTACATAATGAGTTCCATGCCAGCCTAGGCTACAGTGTGAGATTTCTGCCTCCTATTCCTTCCCCTCTACCCTTAAGAAGAAGTCTAACACTATTCTTTTGCATGTTGATATACAATTGTCATAGTACCATCTGTTGTAAGGACTGTTCTTTCTCCATTGAATTATTTTGGCTCTTTTGTTAAAAAAAAACAAAAACAAAAAACAACTAATTGACAATTATAATGAGCAATCATCAATTTTTCTGGACTCAATCCTGTTCATGTCTTTTTACTGGTGCTACATTGTCTTGATTACTATCTCTGTAGTAAATTAGGAAATTGATTTGTGTGAATTCTTATTATGTTCTTTTCAAGATTGTTGGGCTATTTTCCATATAAGTTTTCCTATCAGTTAGTTGTCAGTTTCTACAAAAGGTCAGCTGGAACTCAGTGGAGATAAGAGAATATTTCTAGAAAGAAGTATTTCTAGAAAGAAGTAGCCAGGTCTACTCTTTGAGGATGTCTTACATTTGGCTTAGGTAACCTTTATTTTTTTTCCTATTGTGTTTTGTTCTTAGAATAGAAGCTTTACAAGGGTATTTATTAAATTCATGTATTATGAGAAATCCATAGGGTCTGCTTAAATGGTAAAGGAATTTATTAGGAAGGAAGACTGACTGCAGAATATGAGATTTATGTAGGGTTCTGGAAGGCACAGGTAGAGACAGTCCCACACTGTTCATCTGCCTGAGTCCATCCCAACATCCAAGCCCACAAGTGAGAGAGCATATGTGTCTCAGGTCTTAAGGGTAACCCCGAGGCCATGCCCCAGGGGCAGGTACTTCAAGGTTATAGGTAGGTAGGACAGTTACCTGCTATATCACTAGGGGCGGTGCTTCAAGGCCATAGAACAGATATACACTGCATCTCCTCCTTTTGTTTAAATAAGAAAGTTCTAACCTAATATAAAACTGTATACAATAGGAACAATTATTAAGTATTGTCCAGGAGAGGGGAAAGGTAATAACATAAACAAAAATAGAAATACAACCAGCAAAAACAATCAAATAAGAGATACATACTAAAAATCTAGAAATGTTCAGATCATAGGTAAATGGCATGTGACAGAGATTACTCCAATAGCTGTCCTATCCTAAAGAATCTAACTTTATTATCTGAAATTTTCTTAGCTCTGTAACTGTCTGGTCTTCAACCTCATGAAAGACCTGAGAAGGAAAATAATATTACCTGAGAAAACAAGAAGTACAAGCAAGCAATTTCCAAAAAATTGTGAGAATAGACAGAGACAGATGGCAGCCTGGACAGTCACCTAACGATTCTCAGCACCATTAGGTCATCCCTTTTGGCTACAGGCCTAGAATATCAGACAGACCATTTTCAGAAGCAGGAATTTTGAAAGACCATTTTACCCTGTCTTGGCAAGGTTCAGTAATCACTTTTCCTTGTGTCCTGTGTGGTGGTATTGTGTTCCCCAAAATATTGTGCACCCTAATAAATTTATCTGGGGTCAGAGAAAAGACAGCCACTAGATACAGAGGCTAGAAAATGGTGGCACTCACGCCTTTAATCCTAGCATTCCAGAGGCAGATGTCCATCTGGATCTCTGTTCCAGGATACAGCCAAGCCAACGTGACACACGCCTTTACTCCCAGAAAGCAAGCCTTTAATCTAAGGAAGTGATGGTAGAAAGCAGAAAGGTATATAAGGTATGAGAACCAGAAACTAGAAGCATTTGGCTGGTTAACCTTTTAGGCTTTGGAGCAGCACAGTTCAGCTGAGATTCATTCTGGATGAGGACTCAGAGGCTTCCAGTCTGAGGAAACAGGACCAGCTGAGGAATTGGCAAGGTGAGGTAGCTGTGGCTTGTTCTGCATCTGATCTACCAGCATTCACCCCAATAAGTGGCCTCAGGTTTGATTTTATTAATAAGACCTTTTAAGATTACTGCTATAGTCCTACTCATGAGGAAAGGACAGTGTCATACTGTCAGCAGTCAAGGCAAGGGCAGTTCTTTGTCCAGAAGACCATTTTGTGCCAAGAAGAAAAGTTCCAAACAGAGTGTCTTAGAAGCCCAACATTCTCTTGGGAGTAGATCGGTGCTGCCAGGAGCAATTGTGTCTCATGTCAAAATTCTAAGTTATCAAAACATTTAAATGCCATATTCTCTAGAGAAGGCAATTTTTTCTCTATCGTTTTCTTGTAGAGGAGTGGTTAAAAAAAATCAGTCTTTAAAGTCAATAATTATAATAGAATAACTATAATAGGTCATTCTTTGGGTAACAGAGAGGGCAAGGGCATCCCATTCTGTAAGGAGCCCATAGGCTCTATTACTTTATTAATGGCTCTCAGATCTGTCAGCATTCTCCATTTACCATATTTCTTTTTAATAACAAATACAGGAGAATTCCAAGGGCTGGTAGATTCTTCAATATGTTAAGCATTTAACTGCTCCTGAATAGCTGTTCTAAGGCTTGTAGTTTCTCTTGTGTCATAGGCCATTATTCAACCCAGACAGATTAGATTTATCAGCCATTTTAAAGGTAGGGCCGTTGGTACCTCTGATAGTTCAATGGCAGTTTGCTCTGTTTTTTATAGTGTCCTATAATATTATTCCCAGAGACATGTATTGGTCTATGTTCTCCTTCTGAGATTGGAGGAATTTTAATCTGGGTATTCCATTGCTGTAATGATCTCGGACCCAAAGATTCACTGCTACATTAGCCACATATGGCTTCAGCCTTCCTCTCTGTCCTTCTGACCCTATGCATTCAACCCATCTTGTACTTTGTCTTACTTGAGATAGGATTCCAATTCCTAGAAATTCAACATCTTCTTGTAGATGCAAATTTGGATGCCAGATTTTGACACAATTATTGTCATATTCGCATCTGTGTCCACTAAGCCTTCTAGAATGTTATTCATACTCTAAGCTTTGGTCTTTGTTTATTTATGGAAGTCTGCCAAAATATTCATTTTATGGTGTTTTTTGGAATTTTTGATCCATCTATCAAAGCTGTTCTATCATCCAGTGCAGTATTGTTCTTTACAATAAGCACTGGATTATTTAATTGTCCTGGGGAGGAGTTTCTTCCACAGTGACTGGAAATGACTGGACCACATTCGATTTGGGAGCATGTGAGAGAGGCCCCCTGAGATGTTTCCCACTGGCAATGGGTTGCCTTGTATGTCTCTTGTTGATATGTATTCATTGGTCCAGTGTTGGCTTTTGCCACATCTTCTGCATAATCCAGAAGGTTGGGGTCTCTTGCTTGGGTTATTTCTAGAAGCATTGCTTCTAGGGCACCCTGTGTACAATTTCTTCTTATACAGCCTGGTGTACCACAGTTAAAACATTTGGTACTTTGAGGCCTCCTTCCACCTTTGGAAATCACCTCTCCTATCCAAACCTCATCACAATAGTTAGGATACTCAATATTGTTTGTGTGTTGAATCTATTCTTCTATGTGTGCTGATCTGATCTTTAAAGGTACCAGTATCCTTTTTAATTCTATATTAACATTTTCAAAAGCCAAAGATTAAATTAATACTTGTCGTAATTCTTAGTCTGATATTGTATTGTTTATAGTCTTGGTCAGTCTTTGTAAAAAAAATCAGTTAACAGTTCGTTTGAACCCTCAAAGACCTTTGTATATAGGTCAGTTGGCTTCCCTGATTCTGGAATCTTTTCCCAAGCTTTTAAGGCTGCTGTATGGCATATGGATAATGTATGCTCATCATAGGTAGATTGTGCATCTATATCAGCAAAAACAGTCCCCACCAAGAATTTGATGTTGGGAGATATCAAAACCTCTAATCTTACCTTGCTGCTCAAGGGCCTTAAGCTTCTTCTCTCAACCAGCTTTTCCATTTTAATTGCTGGCTATATTCTAACACTGCTGATATTAACTGATTCCAATTATTTGACATGATCCTTTTTCTAGAAGACCATGTGTTTAACATCTATTTTACATATTTTGAAGTATACCATAGGTAATTACAGCTTCCTTGATGTTCTTTATATCTCTCATATGTATAGGCTACCATATATATTTTATATATCTTTCAGGATGTTTATCATTTGCTGGCTTTTCACAAATGTTGATAGGGCATACTATAGCATGAGAACCACCCGTTACCTTTGGTAAGTCATCTCTAACTCTGTAAGGCACTGGCAATGTTATGACCTCTTTAGTCTTGACCTTCTGCTTGTTAGCACCCTTATTATCAGTTCTAACAGACTCCTCCAAAGCTTGAAATCGATTAACCACAGCTTTTTCTAAAGTCTGTACCTCCTGTACTGTAAATGATTCTAGTGACTTCATGGAATCAAGCAATTTTTTTATGTTCATCAGAAACATATGATCCCAAAGACTTTATTCTATCAATTAATGATGATTATTCCACCTTAGAAATTATCTGTATGGCATTAAGATTGCTCTGAAGATTTACTGGTTTTTGTTTTTGTTTTTTGTATTTTCGAGACAGAGTTTCTCTGTGTAACAGACCTGGCTGTCCTGGAACTCGCTTTGTAGATCATACTGGCCTCGAACTCACAAAGATCCTCCTGCCTCTGCCTCCTGAATGCTGGGATTAAAGGCATGTACCACCACTGCCTGGCTAAGATTTACTGTTTCATCCATTAGATATTCACATTTATTATCAATAGAATTAAATCTGGTTGTCCAGTTATTATTAGTGGACTGAAGTTCTTGTGGTAAATTAGCAGATTCCAAAGAAAGAATCCTTTTGTTTAAGTTCTCATTACCACTTTGCAAAGTCTGTATCAGTCCCATTAATGTCTCATCTTTGGTGTTATTATTAAACCAGCTTTTCAGTGACATGAATTACTATGCTAATCACCATTATGGAGAAAATTTTTTTACGTACCAGGATGGTCATATATGTCTTGTAAAATTTCATCCATAGTATAAGCAAAGAAGTTTTTAAATTCCTGATTGGTTATATTATCCGCCATGGTGTAAGAAATACTTAAAATTTGTAAAAGAATTTTTTTATTAATCAGTTTAAGGTGTGAAATTATCAAGTAATTTACCTCAGATTAGATCCTCAAGAGATGGTCCTAAGTGTCCTGGGTGTTTCAGATGTCCCAGGGTCTTAATTAACCAGGTAGAGCAAATGGCTGTTTCCTGTGATGGTTTTTGGGTGTAGTAGTGATGTTTGGCCAGCAAGTGTTCCAGGTGTAGCTCTAAAGCAGGTCTGGTGTGAGCTGACTTAGCTCCTGAATGAGCTCCTGTGAATCAAACACTTATTCCAGCTGCCAGGATCACAACAAATGAGGAACAATGGCAGCAGCTGTGCTCAGAATGGTGTTGGTGTTGGTGGTAATGGCGGGAGTTTCAAAAGATGGAGTTGGCAGCAGCTACACCAAACAGTTGTAAAAGTAAAGGAACAGCTCCCTGCAACCCCACCTGGCTTACATGCTACACACCCACAGGCTCTTCTGGCTTGGGTGAGTGGGTGGACAATGTGTCTGGTGCTCGGCCTCAATCCCTGCCCTGGACGCAGCAGTGCAAGCTGTCCTGCACAATGCATGACGCTGGGTGCTGACTGGTACCCCTATGCAAGCCTGTAGAGGCTGGTTGCTGGAGCGGGAAAGCAAGTGTTGTGCCCAGATCGAGACCCCCAGAGACACCACCAAAGACGAGCATGCCGGAATGCAAAAGCAAGGTTTAATTCTGGATATCCAATACAAGCCTAGGCAGGGACTTTGTCCAATACATCCAATGCAGTGGAGGCTGGAGGAAGTGCCCACCTATCTGCAAGCTCAGCTTTTAAAGGGAAAAATCACAAAGTTACATCATTTAGGGTACAATTCTGATTGGCTCACTTCTAGGGGCTTTCTAGAAATCATGGCTTAATCTTACTTCTAAGGGAGTGGTTGCCCGCCACCATTTCTCATTGGCTGCTCTCAGGTGGGGGCATTTTTATGGTCAGTTACCCTGGAAACCAGGGAGAGGACATTCCATAGTCCAGCAGGCATTATCTCATGACTATCTTGTGACTCTATACTTTTACACTTCCTGGTTTCTGGAATCTGAACTGACTGGTTTTAGTAACTCATGGCTTGTACCTAAAAGGAGATATCTCAGGCCTTAGTTTTAGGGTGAAAGCATTTTGATATTATTTCTAAGATGGCTCATTTTGGTCTCACACAAGTAGCCCCAGTAGGGGTCTCGTGTGAGTGATTGGGGCCAGCCATGTGTAGCTAGCTCCAGGCCTTGGAACACAGGCACGGTTTGGGAGGGACCGTGGCATGTGTCTGACAGAGTAGGGATTTTTGGTCTCGGTGGATGGGATCTAAGCTGCTGCTAGCAGGCGGGGTTATTAAGTTAGCCTGAGTAGACAAAGGTCATGGGGTGGCCCACCCACATGTGGGAGCCAGGTATTACAAGAAATCCATGGAGTCTGCTTAAAGAGTAAAATAATTTATTAGGAAGGAAGACTCACTGCAGAACAGGGGATTTATCATAGGGTCCTGAAAGGCTGAGGTACAGTCCCATGCTGTTTTTCTGTCAGAGTCCATCCCAGCATCCAAGCCAGTGAGGGAGAGAAGAGGCGCGTATGTATGTCTCAGGTCTTAAGGGTAGCCCCGAGGCCACGCCCAGGGGCAGGTACTTCAAGGTCATAGATAGAGCAGATATCCATTACATTCATGCTATTTTGGTTGACATTTAAATTTAAATTAAGTTTAAATATTTCCTTTTTGCCTTATCTGTTGCTGTATAGAAATGTGCTTGATTCTTGCTAACTAGTTTACTGGTTCAAATTGGCCTTTGTTTATGGGGAAAGCTTTTGGTAGATACTGCTCATCAGTTTGTTGAGGTTTCTTTCTCTTCCTAGTTTACTCATTGGTTTTTGGCATGAAGCAATGTAGACTTTGTGAAATGCCTCTTCTGTGTCTACTGAGAGAGCCCTGTGATTTTGTTCATGCTCTTCATGTGGTTTATTAACCTACTTCTGAATTTTAACCCAACCTTGAATTCTTAGGATGAAGGTTACTTGTCATAGTATGTTATCCTTCTTATGAATTGCTAGATTTTGTTTGCTAGTATATTGTTGAGGGTTAATTGCAGTTCTATAGCTGGCTGTTAGTGCCAGTGTAATACTGGCTTCACTGATAAGAGGAGAAGTTGTTCTTTTGTATTCTGAGCTTTGAAAGAGTTTATGATGACTTTTTCAAATGTGTGAAGTTCTTAGTGACCTGCTGTGCACTGTGGGTAGTTTTCAAGTTAGTAATTCAATTTCTTTGTTCTACATCAGTTCAGATTTCTGTTTCTTCTTGAGTCAATTTTCGTAGTTTGTCCATTTCATTTAACTAATTTGTTGGAATAATTTATCAGTTTATAATCTTCAATTATATAAATTTGGTTTTCATGGTTTATTTGACATTTCTGTCACTATTTGCATTCACAGCCACTGTGAACTAACTGCCATTTCTAGACGATCTTGATGTATTTAAATTGCCTTTTCTCTTATTCTATTTCAGGAATTGCTGTTTGTTGTCAAGATAATTTTCCTTTTATAGCCTTACCTGATTGTTCAATAAGACTAAGTCTGTCTTTCCTTTGATTGCCAACGAACTACTACATCCCTGCCATTTGACTTGTTTTTTTAAAAGGGGTTGCTCAGGATTTTGTTCATTTCTTTGTCCCTAATGAGGGGCATGGGACACAATTCAAATTGTTTCTTAGGAATTGCTTGCTGAATAAATGGGGTACACACCTTTCCTCTGAGCTTTGTAGCCACTCTGGATGCCTCAGAGGCATCTGAAATGTCTGTGCCCATTAATAATCCTAGATCTGGCCCCCTTCCAGTATGCATCACATTAAAAAACAACCCTCTACCATTCTGAAATCTACTGCCTTTATGCTGGTGACCCCCCTTCCTGTTCTCCCTTCACATTCAGCATTACAGAAAATTTTGACTAATGTATCCTAATGTCTTTCAAATTAGGCATTCCTTCCCACATCAACTATCATTGTACTGACACTCTTGCTACTTTTTTTTTTTTTTATATCAGTCTCCTATTCTCTTTGATCTCATCTTGGATATCATATCCTCAAGGAAACCTTTTGAGCTTCCTAAAATAAACTTGTTCTCTTAACTGTTTGCTCTTACAGAACTGACTGTGGCTTGTAATGAAGTGATTACATTGTGTGGTCATCAGTTAGCCTGAGCTTTTCTACCTGATTGTTAGCCCCATGAAGATAGGGGCCTCTCAGTCTGTTCTTAACTGTGCTGTGAGTAGTGCTGGGTAGTAGGAAGACTTAATGCATATTTATGGAATAACTGAACCAGGGAAAATGAGATAATTTATGTGGTAATGCCTTTAAAATGAAAATTACCAGAGAAACGTTTGTTATTCCTATCTCAACATTTAAACTAGTTAGTTTATTGAATTGACAGGTTTGTTGCTTTGTTTGGGTGAAAAGAAATGCCAAATATTTATGTTATTTAAGGACTGGTCCCTTTGTCCTGGACTAGACATTGTTACTAGGATTGTGGAGCTGGTGTAACAGTAACTCCTGCAGGGCAAGCTCTTTCTGGAAAGTACCAGAATACCTTCTTGGTAATTACCACGTTTGGGTTAAGATTTTACTTAGCACAAAATAGGTTGCAAAAATCCTTGTGTGTTTTCAAGTAAAGGTGATGACTTCTTCAAGATAGAGCAGAGATGAAATAGCGTCTACATTTGTTATTCTGAATGGAGCCTTGGGAAGAAATTCCAAGCAGCAGAATGCCACTTAACATTCTGCATGGTATTTTGCTCTTTAGTAGTATAATTGTAAAATGAGGCAATAAAACTGGAGAGGATATAATATTTATACATGTGTAGGCAGTTCACATGATAAAATGTCACTTGGGACTGTTTACTCCATACTGGTTATTTGGATAAGCCCCACCTGCCTAGTGACAGGAGGTGCTGAATGTTGCATAAATCTTGGAAGGAGGGTTAGGGTTAATATAGTAAATTTTGCAGCAAGAAAGAGAATGCATCATATGTGGTAATAATAATGGCTACTCTCTAAGTATAGCTTTTGCACCAGCACTTTGCTAGGCCTCTGGGGACTAGAGGGACAGAAAAGGACCTTCTATGCATCAGTGATCCTGCTGAGCACTTCAATTACAGCAGCTCTACCAGGTAGGTATTATCTCCACATATATATGTGTAACTGCTTTGTATTCGTCCTGTAAAAAAATATTCTAAGGACCTCATTGGAGTTCTGTTATAATTACCATGTTTAAACTTTGGTGCTTTTTTTTTTTTTCCTTAAGCTTGGTTTTTGTGTTTTTTTTTTACACACACACACACACACACACACACACAAAATTAATGAGAAGAGACAAAGAGACATCAAAGAGCTTCTCCCTCTGATTGCTGTGTTAGAACTTTTGCCTGAAAATAGGTTACATTCCTTCTGTTTTTCAGCTGAATCCTCATTAACTTTACATTTTAATGATGTCCAGGGCAAATTACACTATTTATGGTCAGCACCTTAAAGGGATGCTTAAAGGAGATTTTATTTTATTTTTTTAAAAGAATGGTGGATGTATTTATTCCAGGAATATGAATTGATTCTTGGTTCTTAAAATTAAAAATAGGATGACAAGATGGATTTATTTTCCATTTCCATTTATTAAAACAACATAATTCTGAAGAAATTATTTTAATCTTTAAGTAGATTAACAACTGAAAAACTTATTTATAATATTTGGGAAAATGTAGCTAGAACCATAGTCCTACATTTATTTTTGAAAATAGTCTGGTTTCTCATTTACTTAGATTTAAATTGAATTTTACTGCTTAGCTTCAGAAATAATTTATAGATGGTAGGTGCTCAATAGGAATAAATGAAGACACCTTCTTCCAGTTATGGAAAAAGCAAGAGTTATTGAAATGCTAATATGTTGATAGACAGCTTGTATTTGCACAAGAACGAGGGAATATGCTATAAGGTGGAACTCTTCACAGGCATCTACATTATTTGATTTAGAAGAGCAATATGAACCATAGAGCTGCTCTTTCATGAATGCTTTGAATGCCCAATTACTAGTTGACGAATGAGAATAAAATGTCACATTATTATCAAATACTTTTTATTTCCTTAGCAATTAGTTGACAAACAGAGATAGGGAAATTTGACCTCTTGAGTGAGGAAACTATAATTATGGGACTGTCCATCTAACACGAGATGCTTTATAATGTGTGCTGTATTCTAGTTTTTCTTTGGCTTTTAATGTGCCAAGTTGATTCCCTTTTGTCTGCTGGAGAATGGTCTAATATTCTCGTTAAGCTGCCTTGAATTCAAGGATTGCAGTTTCAATAAAACTGGCTTAAGAAGGGCAGAGTTGGAGGTAGAGGGGTCTATTTTATAGTGGAGGACAGGGATCAGAATGTAGTGGGCTTCATGAGGATAGCCTGCACCTGCATTACCAGCCAGGGAAATCCTTTGATTTATTTTTTTCTTCACTGGCTTTCTTTGTTGATTTACCTTGGTATTAGTTCAAAGCAGTGTCTATGTGATCTTTCAAGCTTGACTTCCTACTACTAGCAGATACTTTCTGTGCCTATTTCCACTGGTCTTTCTGGTCACTCAGGTACTGTGGGTATAAGAATAAACATGAAGAAGACAGTTTCTACCTAATGTGGTAAGGACTGGCCTTATGAAAAATCTCTCTCTCTCTCTCTCTCTCTCTCTCTCTCTCTCTCTCTCTCTCTCTCTCTCTCTCTTTTTTTTTTTTTTAACTAGAGCTGAGGACTGAACCCAGGGCCTTGCACTTCCTAGGCAAGCACTCTACCGCTGAGATAAATCCCCAACCCCCCATATGAAAATCTCTATCAATAGCCTTTAATATTTGCAAACTGAGGAACCAGTAGGATGGTTTGGGTGATGACATTAAAGGCAGTTGGCGTGATTTTATTTTGGAATGAGATTTCCAAGGAGGGCTCTGAGCAGGGGTTCTACTTGCAACTATGGTAGGAAACTGAGTTTAGAAAGAAAAAAAAAAACATTGTTAGATTTTCTTTTTAGGTAGGTACTTGGAAGTAATATTTTATGTGGCTTTAGGACCTGTAATGTTTGGTTTGATCCATTATGCCTAGTGACTCTTGATATGGCTGTTGTCAACAACTCTTTCTTTAGTGACCTGTAGAATACTGGTAGAGTGTAGCTGCTCCTCAAGTTCGTGTGTTATATCATTGCTTTTCTTGTGTCTGTGGTTTTATTTTCTGTGGTTTCTGTTATCTACAGTTATTTGCAATCTCAAATACTAGTGTTTGTCACTTTCAAGAGAAAGAGACCACGGTTGTATGACTTTGTATATAGTATGTGGATATAGCTGTTCTACTGATCTATTCATCTCTTAGTGTGCCTAATTTTTAAGTTAAACTTAAAAAATGTATTTATTCATGTGTTCATTTATTCATTTATCTATCTTTGTTTGTCTGTGTGTGTGTGTGTGTGTGTGTGTGTGTGTGTGTGTGTGAGTGTGTGAGTGTGTGAGTGTGTACTATATGTGCAGGTGCCTATGGAAGCCAGAAGAGAGCATTGGATCTCCTGGAGCCAGAGTTACAGGAGGTTGTGAGTGCTGGGAACCAAGCTTAGGTCCTCTACATGAGCAGCAAGTGTTCTCAATTACTGAACCATCACTCTAGTCCCTAGTTAAGTTTTTTTATAAATAATTGTACACATGGTCAGGGCGTACATTTATAAAGTTCAGTACTCTGCAGTTTTAGGCAGATCTTCCCACCTCATTGGTGGTCTTAGACCATTTCTTTTATGAATAAAAAATGAATACTGTATTGAAAATGGAACTGAGTTCAAGGGGTAGATGAGAGCATGGGTAGGTCTAAGTTAACATTTGTTGACCTGTGTACACATAGAGAGCATGTTTATATACACATAGATATACATGAGTTCATGTGCTTGGTTGTAGATTTTTTTCTTTTTTCTAGGCCCGTTAGAGATGATGTAGATAGTACAAAATGAGGCAATGATACTAAGTTGCCCCAAGGTAATACAGGTAGTAAGTAATGGATGGGTAATTGGATTCTAGGTTTATTTCATGTCTTCCAAGAAGATAATGGCTCAGTATTATTTCTGGAATGTTTGGCTCTAGGTTGGAACAAGATTTTGTCTCAGTTGCTTTGGTGGAAAGTGCATGTTGTTTTTCAGGTGCCAGTGTTAGTGATGTGAGAGACCATGTGAGTTAGCTTTAGCTTACTTATTGTTATTATCATTCTTATTTTAAAATGGGATTAATGGGACCCACTCTAGAGGCTTAAAGAAGGAAACAGTGTAGTCTTTTACCACATCTTCGGTTTTTGTAGTGTAAATTAGCTCAGGTAATTGCAAAGAGGAGACTTGTCAGAAGAATTCAGTTGAATTGGCTTGTGAGTTTTGCTTGCCTGAAATCATGCTCCCTGAAGTCAAAGCAGACCAACAGTGTTCTTCCTGGCCATATGTTTAAGCAGGTTTTCAGTTTTCATAAGTTTTGCCTTCTCTTAAATGGTCTTTACTAAAAGAGGTTCTGACTATGAGGATTGGAATAGAAGAGGCATCAGTAGAGTCAAGGCTCCCAAACTGTTGGCAGCTTTCTTTATGAATAATTTTAAAGTAGTGTGGATTTTTTTTTCAATTTTCAGAAAAACTAATATATAATTTTTTTTTTTTTTTTGAGCTGAGGATCGAACCCAGGGCCTTGCACTTGCTAGGCAAGCGCTCTGCCACTGAGCTAAATCCCCAACCCCATAATATTTTTATTTACATAGTTTGAAAAGATTTTATTTGTTTTTCTTTTATGAGTATTTGGTTGCATGTATATGAACTATGTGTGTGCCTGGTGCCAGAAGAGGTTGTTGAGCTCCCTGGAACTGGAGTTAGGGATGATTGTGAGCTGCCAGTGGGTGCTGGGTGCTCTGCTTATGCTGAGCCAGCTCTCCAGCCCCATAATAAGACTATTTTGAAGTTGTTTTCACCTTTAACTTCTTGATCTTTTTTGTTTTTCTGGAAAGTTGCTTAGTCTTTTGGGGAAACAGGCAAAGAGGATGTTAATTGGAGTGTGCTTTTGTTGAACAATGAAATTCTATGGTCTGTGAATGTAGATGACTGTTACATCCCTTCTGTTAATTTCATAGAATATGGTAACTGGCCCAAGCCAGTTTACATTCCATCTTAAGACCAAGACTTCAACTCCAAACCCACAACATATGCCTTTCTTATGTTCAGTTTTCTTATTAATTATATGGAGTTACCTTTACCTGCCTATTTTATTATTTTTGAGAATTTAATTGTATAAGAAATTTAATGGCATGAAGTGTTCAGAGTGCTTTAAGAAATATGTAGTAAAGGAACTGTAGGACATTACAGAAATATTGTAGTCTGCTTTATGTAGTAAATATTCTGAAACATCAATATTGCAAATTAGCCACTGTAGTGAAATGACAGAAAACTTTTTTTTTTTTTTTTTTTTTTTTTTTTGGAGCTGAGGATCGAACCCAGGGCCTAGCACTTGCTAGGCAAGTGCTCTACCACTGAGCTAAATCCCCAACCCCGACAGAAAACTTCTTTTGGAGAAATGTTGTCAACTTTGTAACATGAGTTAACAACTCTTACTTTATTTGTAAGATAGTATTAAAACTTACTTTAAAAGTCTGTATCAGCTTAAAAACTTTGTTACCTGTAATAGTATCTTATTGTTTCCTCAAACTTGAATGGTATATGATATTAAGCCATTTTAAAAATCCTGTAATATAAAATATTAAAAACTTAGACTGAAATTATTATGTATTTTACTTCACCAACTTGGCTATTTTTCGTGTGGTATTTTAATATTATGTCTTCTTTCTCCTCTTCCTCCTTTTTCAGAAGCTACTAGGCCTTTTATTTTTAACCATATTTTTTCCTTTTCATAATTTTATTTGAAAACAAACTTACATGATTTTTTTCCTTTATAGGCTGCTAAATCCAGTAAATGGAACACCCATACTTAGGAATTTTATATGAACCTCACTCTACTGTTAACCTGCTTATATTTTAGACTTGTTAATTGTCTTAGGTGTTTTGTGGAGTTGCACAATTGAGGCATGAGTACCGTGAGCATAGGGCCTTGAAAAAAGATGAACATATAGTACCCTGTACTCTTATGTAATTGTCATTAAATTTCTGGTTCAGAAAAAACAGTGTTGTCCTTGAAACTTAACATACTTGTGTCCAAATCTAATGAGAAATAATAGTAACTACTGAACAGCTACTGTGTATCATGCAGCCTGCTGGCTGCTCCACACAGCACTTTTAACCCTCAATTCTGTGAAGTACATTCTGTTTAACTGCTAGAGGTTCAGCAGACTGCTCTTTACTACACTGTCTTTGCTAGACTTGGAAGCATGTCCCACTTTGTTTTTCGAGAGGAGTATCTCATTTGTGACACAGGCTAGTCTAGAACTCTCTAGCCCATTGGTTCTCAACCTTCGTAATGCTGTGATCCTTTAATACACTTCCTCATGTTGTGGTGACCCCCAACCATAAATTGTTTTGTTACTACTACATAATTGTAATTTTGCTACTGTTATGAATTGTAATGTAAATATCTGATATGCAGTTGTTTGACTCCCCCAAAGGGGTTGTGACCCACAGGTTGAGAATCACTGCTCTAGCCCAAGTGTCTTCAAATTTGTAATGATACCCCTGCGGCTGTCTCTTGAGTGCTGAGATTACATGCATGTGCCAAAACTCCTGATGTGTTTCCATGTTAGTACTCTACATTCATAGAAGCCCAGAGATCTAAAGGCAAGCAGATTCTCTTTTTCTACCCTGCCCTACCTATTGCCCACCCCTTGCCACTGGAATGAGTGAAGTGTCATGGAGGGTCATTTTGAGATTTGTTTTTTCTATAGAAAGATTATTTGACCCTCCCCCACCTTTTGTTTAAATTAAGATGAAAACTCAAATATACCCAAGAAAAAGAATGAGAGAACAATAAGTAGTTTGTGGGCAGGGTCAAGATTAATTTGACTTTTGGAAGGATTCTTTGGTTTTCTTTTAAAATTTAGTTTTTAATTGACGGTAGGTAGGTAGGTGGACAGACTGATGCCATGTGATATTTCAGTAAGTGTGTGCATTGTAGAATGATTGGATCAGGGAGATTGACATTAATCACCTCAGATCATTTTGTTCTTGGCCAGAGCTTGTGTAGTCTTGTCTTAGGTGTTTTGAACTATGTTGTTACTGTCTGTAGTCATCTGTCAGTAGGTCCTTCTTGCTTATTTCTTCCATCCCACTGAAACTTCATTCTTTTTCTTAGTCATTCCCTCCCTAGTTTCTGGGAACTCTCATCCTACTCTCTACTAATGGGATTTTTAACTTTATTTTAGATACCATGAAAGTGAAATTGTATTTGTCCCACAATGCCTGGCATATATCACATGATATAGTGACCTCAAGTTTCACCCATGTTATGTGTCAAAATCCCTCCACCATTTTAAACAAAGACTTAATAGTATTTCATTGTGTGTGTGATACCAGGGAAATTGGGGTACCTTCTTGAGGTTCTTAGTCTCATTATTAAAAGAATTTAAGAATGGATGCAAACAGAAGCTCAAGGAAAAATTTATTAAGAGTTTAAAAGGAAAACACTCAGGGCAGGGCAGCTGTGAATCTCTGCAGTTACTTGGAGGAGGAGAATGAAGGAGAGATGGGAAAAAAATTCTGTGTCATTTAAGCCAGAATGGAGGTCAGATACATGAACAGAAGGAGCTACAGGGCATTAGAGTGTATTTAGGTTTTGGTCAGCATCCAAAAGAAAGAGACAGAAAAAAAGGAAAAGTAATGCCTTTCTGACTCAGGGTTCAAAAGGTGGGCAAACCTTCATAGTGACTCCTAAGGACTGTACTGGTGAGGTAGGGATTTTGGGAAGGAAAACTACAGTATCTCATTAAATAAAATAATTACTCTCCAACATGGCTTAAGGTGAGCTTACCTTCCTGGGGTGATATCTTGCCCAGGTGATTTGATTGGCTGGGTCCAACTGGAATGTTAGATCTCTGCCCAGGGCAGAGATTCTATTCTCTTGAGCAGTTTTCCTTAAATTTCTAGCATAAAAAGGCCGTGTTTTAAGATCCATTTATCCCTCAGTGGGCACTTCAGTTGTTTCAGCACCTTGATTATTGTGAACAATGCTGCAGTGAATATGGGAGTGCAGGCAATGTGATTTCACTTTCATGGCCTCTCTTCGATGTGCTGGTCTCACACTTGTGAAGACCTTCTTGCCTCAGCCTTCCAAATACTGGGATTGCAAGTATGCACTACCATGCCTGGCTGCAGACATCTTTTGAATATTCGTTTGACTATATACCCCAAAGTGGGATTACTAGATCATATGGTAGCTCCTTTATTTTTCTGAGGAACGTTTGTGTTGTTTTCTAAATGGCTGCCCTAATTTGTAGTTCATCAACAGCTTGCCAGGGTTCTCCTCCCCTTTTATCTTTAAGTTTGAATTTGTGTGCACTGGGGAATGGTGAGGGTGCTTAGCCATATAAAGTACTTTCAAGGTAGAGCAGACCCCCTTCTCCCACCACCGTGCTTGTGGAATCAGAGCTTTCTTTTATCATTTTGTTGCCACATGTGTGTATGGAAAATCAGTTGCATTGTAAAAATTCTTACTTCCTGGAAACCAGAAATCCATTCAAGTGTCCCTATCCTGATACTTCCTTTTTGTTGTTTCTAAATGCAGAGCTGTCCCTGGAGCATTCCAGGCATTTGTGTAGCTAGGATTCCTTTTTCACATTTCTGTTTGCTGCATTTCCTCCTGTCTTATTTTATTTCTTTGTCCTGATTAGTTCACGGAGTATAATAGCAGGGACATTTGCGCTTTTTTCTCCTGTAAAGCAGTTATTCTAGAGGGAGAGTGAGCCAGTGATAGGAGCTGTTTATATCCTAAGCAGTTGATTTGTAATTAATGTTGCCTGGGCTCTTGAATGTTGGCAGAATTGGTAACAGCTTGCAGTATTTTTATTTTTTTAAATTTTCTTTTCTTTTTGGTATTTTGACAATGTCATTCATATATCGTGAAAAACTACCTCAGACTTAAAGGTTAAGTGTGCTAAAACATGGGTGGACAAGGAAGGAAGGAGACCCGGTGCTGCCTAGAAACCTTGATCTTTTGCCAAAATATTTAAACAATTTAGTGTTTTCGTTTCCTAGCTCCAAGCTGCTTCTCAAATCCCTGGCTAATTAATCCAGTTACTGCTTTGTAGACTTACTATATGCAGCGCTTTGGATTGCTGCTCTGTCACTGAGGAGTCCGTTTTGTTTTACCAAGTAAACCCAAGCAAGCAAACCTAAGCTCCTTTGGGTGCAGTGCTGCCCAGAGAGCTTGTGGATGCATGCAACTTGGGGTCTTTAAAAGCCTTCATATATGTGACTGTATGTACACATGCGCATATTCTTTGCAATTTATAATTTTTATGTTCAGAATTTAGAGATTAAAGAAATGATGAGAAATGAAAAATACAAAGAGCAAAATATTTTGCATGGAACCAAAAGATCTAATCCACAGACTAAAATGGCCCATCCCCTACGTACTGTATGAACTGTGCAAATTCCTTTAAGCCTTGCCATCTCCATGCCTTGATTTCCATATCTGTGAAATGGAGAAAGTCCTATCACATTGTTTGTGTGGATGAAGAGAAAATTTAAACACATACGTGCTCAGTGCAGGCTGAAACTTAGCAATACCTTGTGATTCTGTGGAGATGCGCATGTGTTAAATACACTGGTTTCTTGCTAAATTTTGGAGTAGATAATGCCTTTATTCTATTTTTTTTTTCTTGGCAAAGGAACTTTAAATATCTCAGTTTGTATAAACGGTATAAAAATCAAGTGCTGATTCTTTAATAGTATTGATAAAACACAAATAGGGGCCGGGCAGTGGTGGTGCATGCCTTTAATCCCAGCCAGCACTCGGGAGGCAGAGGCAGGCGGAGCTCTGTGTAGCACGAATCTTAAAAGGTCTTATTAATAAAAACAAACCTGGGCCCAGGTATTGGGGTGAATGCTGGAAGATCAGAGAGACAGAACAAGCCACAGCCACCTCGTCTTGCCAGTTCCTCAGCTGATCCTGTTTCCTCAGACTAGAAGCCTCTGAGTCCTCATCCAGAATGAATCTCACCTGAACTGCTGTTAGAAGCCTAAAAGCTTAACTAGACTCTAGTTCCTGGTTTTCACGCCTTACATACCTTACTGCTTTCTGCCATCACTTCCTGGGATTAAAGGCTCTTGTTACCACTCCTGGCTGTTTCCAGTGTGGCTTTGAACTCACAGAGATCCAGACTACAGAGATCCAGACGGATCTCTGCCTCTGGAATGCTAGGATTAAAGGTGTGTGTGCCATCATTTTCTGGCCTCTATATCTAGTGGCTGTTCTATTCTCTGACCCCAGATAAGTTTATTGGGGTGCACAATATATCAACCACATCTCTGTGAGTTCAAGGCCAACCTGGGCTACAGAGTGAGTTCCAGGAAAGGCACAAAGCTACACAGAGAAACCTTGTCTTGAAAAAAAAAAACAAAAAAAAAAAACCCACAAATAGGTATATGTATATACGGCTTGAGTATTGGTTTTAGAACCATGGATGTGAGTTATTAATACAAATTATCTTTTTTAAAACTGAAGGGTAAATTTCTTATTACATTTATTTATAGTTCTGTGTGTATGTATGTGAGCATGTGTGTGTCATTGACATGTGGAGGTCAGGGGACAAATTGTGAGTCGGTTCTCTATACCATGTACGTCTAATTGAAGCTCCCAGCCTTGGTGTTAGGTGCTTTTTATCCTTTGAGCCAACTCATGGACACTAATTTGCTTAAACTTGTTTTGTTTTTTTTTTCCCTTTAGTTTAAATAGTTAAATTACAGGGAGGCAATCTCAGAATATTCACTGCTAGTGAAACTGATGATACTCTCTGCTAACTCTTTTCTGAAAACCGTCTATTATTGTCATACGTAGTGGGGCATGAGCTGGAGAATACTGAAGCAGCCTGAAGATTCTTTTTAGAGACTTCTACTCTGGTGAAGCCAGGATTCTTGACTTTGCCACAGAAAGGAATTGCAGGAGGAGTCAGTATGAAGCAGAGTTGTAGTTTATTAAGATGAGGTTATAGGGACTGTTGAGATAACTCAGCCAGTAAAATGCTTGCTATGAAAGCCGAATGACCTGAGTTCCGTTCTCAGTACCCACAGTGGAAGGAGATAACTGACTCCTGAAGTATGTGTGTCTGACCACCACATGTGTGCTGTAGCATACATATCATACATATCAGACACACACATATATGTAATAATAAATACATTTTTAACAAAAACAGAAAGAAATTTGTAATGTGTAGTTAAGCACAGAGGTTAATAGAAAGAGAGGTTTTCAGAGAAAGTAAGTGTGGGCTTCCCAAGGGCAAATCATCTTGTCTTAGCCGTAGCCATATGAAGTTACACCTCAGAAGTTTATTGAGGAATCTCCTCACCCTGTTTTCTCCTTCTTTCTCTCTAAATGAGGCTATAGAATGGTTTTAGAGGTGCTCTGCATAGGATTTTAATTTGATAAAACAAGGGTCACAAAGACTGCACAAGGGGTTTAAGACATGTCTTTATTTAAATGGTGTTTCTTGTGAGAGGTCTAGAAAATTGTAAGTATGCAGCTGGGAAGGGAGAAGAGGCAAGTATGCTTAGGCCTACAGGCAGGGTTCATTGCTATCTTAATGTTTCTTACTTGAAACAGCCCCCCATAAAAGGATTATTATCTCTATGGGCAGTCATCAAGCAAATGGTGTTAATTATGCTTGAATTCTTGATTCAGCTGGTGAGAGGCTTCAACCAGACTTGGGATGAGGGGTTTCTTTCCCTCCCCCAGAATTTTCCCTGGCCTTCTGTCTTGCTTCATTATGAGTTTGTTTACTTATTTTAAGATGGGGTCTCATTGTATAGCCCTAACTGGCCTCAAACTCATAGAGATCCACCTGCCTCTGACTCCTGAGTGCTGAATCATTAAAGATGTATGTCACCATGCTTGGCTTATGTCATTATGATTTTTAAACATAGAATGTGTCTTGCTGATTAGGAATTACCAGGTTCATTCTTTGTAAAAGGGAATTTTTACCACCAGCTCTATTCCAAAGGAATTGGTGTAGAAGAAAATTGGCTACTAAAACATGTAACATTCTTCTTTAAAAAAAAAAAAAAAAATTTTTTTTTGGAGTCAGGTTCCTGGCTATCCCAGACCTCGATTTGTAGACCTGGATGCCTTGAACTGACAGAAGCCTGCCTCTGCCTCCCATTTGCTGAAATTAAAGTTGTATGCCACCATGTCCAACCTTTTTAAAAAAAATTTTAAGTACACTAATCACTTTTTGTTTATGAAATACATATAACTATTTCTATAAAATAAAGCACAGGAACAAGCAGACAGGCAAATAAAGATATCACTTAACCTAATGATATCATAAACTTATAATATTAGTGGATTCCCATCCAGGCCAAGAAACAGAATACTGCTAAGCACTGTACACACCTTCTTTTGTGTCTTCCTTTTCAGTAGCTCCTAAGTCCTCCCTAAAAACAACTGGTCTTTGTTTTCAGAGTCCAGCTTACTGAGCATGTTACCAAAAAGGATTCTATGGTCAGAAGGACCAACACCCACATTCTCATCAGACTCCTCAGGTTCTTTTTTTGCTTTCACTTTCTTTCCCTCAGCTGCTGCAGCATCATGGAGCAGGCAGGACATTTTCTAGGGCAGATCGACTAGTTTCTACGTTGCAGATGAGGCTCCCAGTCTTGACTTTGCAAACAAACCAGGCTCAAAATGTTCAGCATTGACACCAGCTGATTTTTATCCTCTGTGATGGTCACCACATCATCATACAAGATGAGGGGTGGGATAGATGACAGGGGAGCCGTGGTGTGGACTGTATTGGCACTGTGCTAGAAAAGGTGAGGGCCTCACTCCAACATGGGTCTTGGCTTTACCAGAAAGAGAATGCACCTTGGAGAGAGCTGAGTAAAGGGTGTGTTATCTTGGCTTCAGTGACATCTATTATTCTTGCCTGTTTCTGAACATACATAAATGGAATTATATAGTTTTGTAAATTAAGTCACGAGTATCTTTTTTTTAGTTTCTGTTGTTCAACATTATATTATTATGAGATCATCTGTATGTGTACCTGTGGCTTATTCATCTTCAGTGTATGCAATTATGTGACTGTACCACAGTTGATCTAAAGAGAGCTTTTTATGAATATTTCTGGAGAATGTGTGTGTCTTTGAGCTACGTATGTTCATATGAGTGAAATTACTGAGTCCTAGCATACATGTATATTTAACTTAAGCATAGATTGCCAAGCTGTTTTCCATTGTGGTTGGACCAGTTTGCATTCCCATCTGCTGTGTGTGAATGCCTCTTGTTCCATGTCCTCACTAGTACTCTATTAAAAGTCTTCTCAGGCCTGGGTGTATCCACCTCAGTGGTAGAGGCATGAGGCCTTAGGTTTGATTCCCAGCACTCTAAAACAAAGTCTTTTCATTTTTCTTTCTGTCTTTTTGGTGATTATGCATGGTTTTCATTTTGTTTTTAATTGCATTTTGTGGTCACTAATGAAGTCGACATCTTTTTTTATGTTTTTTGTTTTTTTTTTTGAGACAGAGTATGCAGTTTTGGTGCCTGTCCTGAATCTCGCTCTGTAGACCAGGCTGGCCTCAAACTCACAGAGATCTGCCTGGCTCTGCCTCCCGAGAGTGTGCACCACCACCGCCCGGCTGAAGTTGATATCTTTAAATGTACTTATTGATTATATATGCCACACATATAATGCCGTATATCTCAAAACTTTTATATCTCTGAAATTTTGTATCCTTTGACCAAGAATAATGTCTTTCCCCTCTGGTAACTGCCATTCTACTCTATATGCAAGTTCAAGTTCAACTTTTTTTTTTTTGACCAGAAGTTGAACTCAGGGCCTTACACACTGAAAGCAAGTGCTCTACTCCAGCCTAAGTTCAACTTTAAAAATATCCATAAATGAGTCCATGTGGTTCCAGTTTCTGTGCCTGGCTTATCTCCTCTGGCACAGTGTGCTCTAGGTTCATCCATATTGAGTCAGATGTCAGAATTTTCTCCTCCTCCATTTTTAAACCTAGAAACTTTTATTTCTTTCCCTCCCTTCCTCTCTTCTGGGTGTATGCATGTTCATGATGAGACTGAAGGTCAACCTTGAGTGGCATTTCTTAGGATCTGCCTACTTGTGTGTTTTGTTATTGTTTCTTCTTTTTGAGACAGGTTCTCACTGGGACCTTGGGACTCACTGTAGAGCCATTGCATTTCTTTCTTTCTGTTGGATATTATTCTATATGGTTCATCTCAGTCTCAACTGGCACCTTTAAATATAACTACTGTCTTAGTTAAATAGTAGTCACTTTCTTGTGTTTATCATCTTCCCATTTAAATGCCTCCCTAGACAGTATAGTGCAGTTGTTCTCATTTAAATGTTAAGTATCTTTAAAATTTCTTTTGATTTGGAAGCTTACCTATCTCCTTTTTCATGTTAAAATTGAGTCAAATGAGGGTCTCTTTAGTGAGGTAAATATAGAAGAAGGTGGGAGGAGGTGAAAGGGGATAGCAGTATACAAGAGATCTGATGGGGAAATGGGGAATCTGGGGCTCCCTAGGGATGGGGATGAGGTAAATACAAAAGAAGGAAAGAAAAGGGCAAAATAACACTAAGTTTATTTGAAAAAGCCATAAAGAATCATACTATTGACTATTTACTTTAAAAACCCTATAATACATATAAACTATATATATGTGTATAGTTTGTATCTATCTATCTATCTATCTATCTATCTATCTATCTATCTATCTATCTATCTATAGTTTGTATATCTATCTATCTATCTATCTATCTATCTATCTATCTATCTACCTACGTACCTACCTACCTACTTACTTACCTAACTACCTATCTATGTGTCTGTCTGTCTGCCTATTATCTAGTTTTATGAACTTTTCTCATCTGGTGCTCTCTCCTAGAGCCAAGGACCACCTAATAACAACTGTAATACCCAATTTGAGAAGTCCTCTTTTGAATTGTTTGCCGAATTGTCAAAAAGACTCCCAAAATATAAAATATTGCTGTTGCCTTTGGTTGACCCTCAGAGGGGGACTGTCAGTCCCCATTTCTGAAGACACCATGTACTTCAGAAATAGGGCCTAGAGACCCTTGAGCTACAGCTGGCCTGAATGCCCCCTCCTTGAGGACTAGCTTTCATGATACCAGAAGGCATAATGCAGGCTTCCTAAGGAGGGAAACAACCAACAGTCCCACCCAGCTATAATGCTATTAATTACATCAACAAACAGCAGGTCATGATAACCCTAAGATTGCAGTAGTAGTGTATATACTTGGTATACCAACAGCTCTCTAATTGAACTTAAAACACCTTAAACAAGATGGAGAGTATGCCTGGTACTGGAAACCTAGCTAACTACTCAGTGTTAGTAAAGCCATGGTTATTGGAGGAGAATCTACAACCACTAATTAACTAACCCTGCATAATCTCTTAATAATAATCTGTAAACATTTGTCCTTATACCTACAGATAAATGTAACCTTTACTCCTCATCAAGGGAACTTCTCTTTGCAACAGATGGAGACCACTACAGAAAACCACAACCAATCAAAATATGGAGTTGTGGAGCCCAGTACAAATCTACACATCTATATAACACTTTCACACCTAAGTCTCAGAGAACATTATGGAAGAGGGAGCAGAAAGATGAACAAGGATGACATCAATAGACATGACAAAGTGGACAGGGTAAAAAAAAAATAAGGCTTCAACCTACATAAGGAATTATAGGCAACTGAGGAAAGCTGGGAGCAGGAGAGGTGGTCTCCCCCAGGGAAGTCATCCATTTTTGTTATGATGGACTGTACTTCCAGAAACCATGAGCCAAAATAAACCCTTCCTCCCTGAAGCTGCTGTTTTCTCTGTCCCATGAATGAGAAAAGTGACACCAACACACACAGCAAGGATCATCTCTTCAGATTCTTGACCTCTCAGGGTTGCCCTTTTTGCTCCCAGGTTTATACAGGGTCCCTTTTGAAGTTTGTCTGGTGTCAAAACACTTTATTAAGAGGCTTGGGGAACGGTTGAAGAGATCCACACTGTCTGCTGTGCTTCAAAGAGCAGATCTGAGAGGTCTACCAGTTGCTAAGTGGAACTAATTCCTTTAAGGAAGAGAAATTTAGTTTTTGTGGCTTGTCCTAGAAGGAAGAAAGGAGAGTGGAAGAGAAAGGAAGATGGGTGCAGGTCAAAGAAGAACTTGTTTTTTTTTTTTTTTTCTAAGCCCAAATTTACCCCCCAACCCCTCCCCCTCCTCTTGTATTAAGGAAAGCTATTTTAGGTTTGTATCTGATGCCACTAAATTGAACTCCTTTGGGGTGTTTTTAGCGTCTGTGAGACCCTTTAGTTTTTAGTTACCTTGTTTTGTTCTTGTTTGCTAGGTTATCTTTTATTTCATACCAATTATTATATATACAAAAGTTTAAATATATTTTAAGGCATAAGGTGGTAATATCCCTCTCTAGGGAGGATTTGCTTTTGGCTTTCAGGCTGTTTGTTATACTAATAATCTCCATCTCCTCCCTCCCCATCCCACCCATCTCCCTCCCATCCCCCTATCTCCCCTCTACCTCCCCCTTCCATTCTCTCTTCCTCTCTCCCTCCCTCCTCCTCCCTTCCTCTATTCCTCTCTTCCTCCTCTCCTCCCTCCCTGCCTTCCTTCTCATGGATTTATAAATAGGTTGTCTCTGAGGTTTATGTGTTTCCATTTCACCTCTCTCATGGAGTGTTATTACTTGGGGCCCCAGTCTGCAACTTGGAGTAATCTCTGGGACCTCCTCTATTTTGGTTCTACAAAATATTATAGTTTTGTCCTTTTCACCTTGTGATTTGAAACCTGATCATCATTTGGCCTGTTGGTTGCCCTTCTGTATCACCCCAGATCCTTGGGAAAAAACATGACATCAAATGCCAGGATCAAAATTCCTCTTTGGAAGATTCTTTTCTGGCTTTATAGAATTCCATACTTGAATTCTTTGTTATTCTTGAATATTTTTTTTCTTTATTCATCTGTTCTATTTTTAGAAATGTAAATACCATTATAAATCCTGGTTTTCTTCACTGGGAATAGAAATCTAGCTAGACTTAACACTCATTCTGTGAGAAAGATAATATTATCCCAACCCCTTTGTGAGGAAACTAATGCCTAATAAGTTAATCAGATTGCCCAAAGGTCACAAGAAAATCTATTTTCTTAGGCACCAACTGACCCTGTTCTGAGCCTTCTCTTTCAGAGTTTGGGCTGGGAGATAATAGGTATCCTTTCGTTATATGGCAGGTACACAGTGAATATAAGCATAATAGAGTCCAAAGAAGGTATCATATGAGTGTATCTGTGTAAGGCTTTTGAAAACCCATACACACACACACACACACACACACACACACACACACACACACATAAAATTGTGTGTGAATTCTTTTATAATAATTTGTTGAGTCATGTTGAGCTCTTTTTTTTCTTTTTTCTTTTTTTTGAATTTCAAGACAGGGTTTCTCTGTGTAACTACCCTGGCTGTTCTAGAACTCTGTCTGTAGACCAGGTTGGCCTCGAACTCACAGAAATACCCCTGCCTCTGCCTCCTGAGTGCTGAGGTTAAAGACACACTCAGTTTGAGCTCTTTTTTTTTTTTTTTTTTGGTTTTTCGAGACAGGGTTTCTCTGTGTAGCTTTGCACCTTTCCTGGAACTCACTCTGTAGACCAGGCTGGCCTCAAACTCACAGAGATCCACCTGGCTCTGCCTCCCAAGTGCTGGGATTAAAGGTGTGTGCCACCACCGCCTGGTGTGAGCTCTTTTTTTAAAGTGGAAAATATTTCTCTTTCTTTCAACTTTTTCTTTTGAGATAGTATCTCTGTATACTTACCTGTGTTGGTACTCATTGTGTAGCTCAGATGGCTTTGAACTCATGGCAGTTTTCCTGCCTCAGTTTCCTGTGTGCTGTGTCCAAGCCTTTCCCCTAGTATTTGCCATGCATTATAAGAGTTTAGATTTCTTTTTACAATGTCCGAAAACATTTTCCATTACATTAGAAGATTATTTATTTACTTACACGTGTGTGTGTGTGTGTGTGTGTGTGTGTGTGTGTGTGTGTGAGAGAGAGAGAGAGAGAGAGAGAGAGAGAGAAAGAGAGAGAGAGAGAGAGACAGAGAGAGAGAGAGAGAGAAGAGAGTGTAATGTGAATAGGCATGTGTGTAGAAATGGGGCTAGGTTTCTTTCCTTTTATCATGTGGATATGTGGGTCCTGGAGATCAAATTCAGGTTGTCAGGCTTAGTAGCAGCAAGCACCTGTGTCCGTTGAGCCATCTGAGCAGACCAAGAGTTGGACATCTTTATGCACCTATATATTTATGTATAATTTTTAATCCATGCTATATGATTGATTGATCATTGTTGCTAGATTTTAAAATTGTCTCCCAGCTTTTAGTCATGAAATCATTTCTATAGTTACACTTTTCTACTGTGCAGCCTGTTTGTGCACTGCTTTTGGAACAACATCAATTTGAGAGAGGAGTTTTTAAATTTTAATTTTTATGATGCTAAGGACCAAACTCAAGGCCCTGTACATGTCAGGCAAACTCCGTCCTACTGCGCTATAGCCCCAATGTTTGACTCAGCTGGTTGAGTCAGTCAATCAATCAGTCAAATTGATCTCTCTCCACTTCCTCCCTCCCTCCCTCCTTTTTATTGGTGATAGTGCTGGGATTTGAATATCCCAGGGACTCCTGGGTGGTAAGCAAGCACTCTGTCACTATACTACCTCCTAGCCTAAGCCCTTGAATTCTCAAATATCTTTTGATATGTTTCCAGCAAAGACAGTGTAGTTGAGCCTCATAGCTGATAGTAGTGAAATGCTTGTGTTAAAGTTGTAGGATTCTGGGGATGTGGCAGATGGGGCTGAGTGGAGAAGAGGAATGACTGGGTGGGAGCCTAGAGAAGATGGTACTTTGAACCCTATCTGTTAGGCAAAAGGTAAAATGTGCAGGAGAGCTAGTGTTGAGAAGCTTTATGTAGCATAGGCTGTGAGGTGAAGAGTATTTTGATAGTGTAGCTGTGCAGGAAGCTAACGGGAAGGAGGGAGTGCCATGTATGTAGTAGCCAAGAGTCAGGGAGGAAAACATGCAGAGAGGTTTACAAGAACCTTTCTGAGCCAGACATGTGGGAATATGTTTTTTAGAATCTATAGATTATCCTTGACTCTTCAGTGTTAGGTAACTTTCTCTTTTATGCTGCCTTATAAACTAAACAAAAGGGGAAAAAGCTAATCCAGGGGTCTACTCAGGAAATCTCAGTAGTCAATGAAAAACAAGTTTGTTACTTCCTCTAGTATATTTTGGTTTTGTCTGTGCTTAGGGTCAGCCTTGGCCCTCATTCAGGACCTAGGCTAAAGCAGTTCTCATTATGGGAATTGCCTTTCTCATTGCAGGAGAAAGAGACCTGGTATGTTTGTTTGTGCAGTCACATTTCTTTAGCCACTGTCCTCCTAGAGGACACTGAAAGCTCATGCCATCAGACCTCATGTTAATTTGCTGCAGAATTGAGAGAAAAGTTGAGACAGAAATTTTTTTTTTCAGTCCTGTGTCTTTATTAAAGAGGGTTAGAAAGGGATCACACCTGGCAACCAAGGAATGAGGTACCAACCAGGAAAGTGGGATGGGCTCAGGCTCTAGAGATTCAAGGGAAGACTGATGGCCTGGGAGGGCCCAAGGAAACCTTGTCCTGGCAGCAGCTGAGAAAGTGCCCAAGGGAAAGCTTTAGACACTACAGCCACAAGCTGGTTCTGCAGGCTGAGGGGCTGAAGCTGTGGATGCAAGATAGGTTGTGGTGGCCTGGAATCACCCTGAGGCCACCTTGGCTTGCTTACCTAGATCATCCACTGGTCCTGATCCTGTTCGTTGCTTTCCATGTCCACCTGAAGAGGAGGCTTATTGACCTCTCCATCATCAGGTGACTCATTATAGTCATTCATCTCATCCATGTCCTGCATGTCCTCATCATCTTCTGAATCCTCTTCACTGTCCTCATCATCTTCATCATCCTCTTCTTCCTCATCATCATAGTGCTCTGAGACTGGCTTGCCAATAGGTACCAGGTTGTTGTCTTTCTCTGCGATGCTTTGGAGCCAGGCCTGATGCTGCTGCTCCTGCTGCTGCAGCTCTGTCTCCTCCACACAGGGTCGATCCAGATTAAACCACAATGTCTCAGTCACACGAGGGAACAGGGAAGGGAACAAAGTGGACATGGCTCCTGAATTTGAGTCCTGGCTCCATCACTTACTAGCTGTTTGACTTTGGCCAATACACTTAACCTCTTTGGGCCTCAGTTTCCTCATCGCGCCAAGAGCCGGCAGCCGGCAGCGACCCGGAAGCGCTTCCCCAGGCCTGAATGGAAGAACCCCGAGACAGAAAATTTTTATCACCCACATTTTCCTTTCTAGTCAAGACACAGTATTAGATAAAATTAATCATGTTTCTCCTATAGGTAGTTAAAACTGGGAAGCATTTTACAGTAGGTAAGTGTTTTTTGAGGGGGGGGGGTGTTTGCTTGTGTGTTTGTTTTTTTGAGACAGGGTTTCTCTGTGTAATTTTGGTGCCTGTCCTGGATCTTGATCTATAGACCAGGTTGGCCTTGAACTCACAGAGATCTGCTTGGCTCTGATAGGATTAAAGGCGTGTGCCACCGCCATCCAGCAGGGGCTTTGTTTTTTTGAGACAGGATTTCTCTGTTTTATGTAACACTGACTATCCTGGAACTAGTTCTATAGACCAGGCTGTCCTTGAACTCACAGAGATCTGACTGCCTCTGCCTCCTAAATGCTAGGATTAAAGGCGTGCACCACCACTGCCGGGCTAGATAAGTCTTAAGATTGCTGCAATCCAGGCAGCTGTTGCTGTCATTGCTCAGTGAGGGCAAGTCTGTCCTGGTGGTATGATTAGACAGCTTCAGCCACTGATATTTTATGATCATTGATAAGTGACTCTGTGTCTGGAACATCAACTGAAGACTTCTGTTGACAATCTCTAGGAGGCTTAGCCTTTGTCACAGAAAGGCATCTGTAGCTTGGGACAGTCTTGAAGGCAATATCGGAGCTTCTTGATCCTTTCTGTTGCTGTTTCTAAAACTTAAAAAAAAAAAAAATGCATCACTAGTGCCATCAGTGGCAGATTGTGGAACTGTGTGGAAAACCTGGACATTTGGAACGTGAAGAAATTTTAGGAATGCCTTTATTTTTAATGTTTCTATTAGAGTGTATATAAAACCTTTTCTAAATTTTATCAATAAATATTTGTTAAGTTTACACAGCAAGAATTCATTTTGCCTAAATTTAATGACTCATTTGTTGTTGTTTTAACCTTTTTTGGGGGGTACTATATAAACTAAGCAAACATCTTATCCCCCCCCCCCCCCGCCCCGTGTGTGTGTGTGTGTGTGTGTGTGTGTGTGTGTGTGTGTGTGTGTGTGCGCGCGCGCGCGTGCGCGCGCGTGCCTCCAACAGTCCACTGTCACTGGCATCTTAGATTCTATTAACTATGGTCACTTGCTTCTTGTACACTTAAAAATGTGTGAGTGTGGTGGTGTAAACCGGATGCAGAGATAGGCAGATCTCTGAGTTGGAGGCCAGCCTGGTCTATATAGAGAGTTCCAGGACAGCCAGGGCTACATAGTGAGACCCTGTCTCAAAACAAACAAATGCAAATTTTAAAAAAGTTGAGGTATTTATTTGGCAAATGGAGCTCAGGTTTCTTTGTTATACCTTCTTATAATACATACCTGGGATTGCCTTACTAATGTGTTTATTCTTTCTGGTTAGTAATGCTTCTGCTCTTGACTGAAATTTGATTCCAAACAGTAAACTTTTGGATCTTTGTGTGCTGATGTCTGCTTGTATTTATTTATTTGGTGTATGTATGTGCCTGGGTCATGGTATGCATATGGAGGTCAGTGGACAACTCTTCACTAGTTGGAGCTCTTCTGCCACCTGGTGGGATCCAGGGATTGAGCTCAGTTGGTCAGGCCCATGGGCAAGGTCCTCTACCGGCTGGGTTATCTTGCCTGCCCCTTTGTGTTCTTTCTAATTGTTAGCCACATGGAGAAAACCCCTTCTTGAGATGTACTAGTGCCTGAAAATATCAGCTGAGACAGAAACTCATGGAAGAACATTTTGACATTTCCTCCTTGCTTTCAATCTTGTCAGCTCTTAAGCTACCAGTGTATTTCTTAAAACTTTAAATCCATTGTAAAAGAAATATTATGTATCTCATTGCTAATTTTCAAATCTGAAGACTGATTTGACATTAATGAAGTACACTATTTCTTCACAGTGTGTTCACTAACAACTCTTGAGGCTTTGTGCTAGGGACTTCAAAGGTATGTGGAACACTGTTCTGCTTCAGAAGCACTTTCAGTCTGCTGGTGGCCAGCACCTGAGTGTTCAGATGCGATGGATGGTTTCAAGGTTGAGGGCATAAGTTTTGAACTTGAGAAAACATGAGTTTAAATTCTGGCACTTCTTCCATTTAATGTCTTTCTTCTGTGGACTTTTTTTTTTTTTTTTTTTTTTTTTACTGCTGAGCTGTTCTGAGTGCTTAGCACAGTACTTGACACATAGTAAGTACCTTGTCAACCTCTGTAAGTCATCTCACCCCTCCAGGCCTCAGTTTCTTCAGTAGAGTTATTGTAAGAACCCAGCACATGTAGGTATTCAGTAAGTGTGACCCTTTGCTGTATAGGATTTCCTTTTACCATCATGGCAATCCCTGTGCTGACCTCAGTGTTGTGAAGGAGTTTTGATTTTGGTGTCACATAAGTGTGGCCAGATTGCAGTTCTATCTCTGCCATTTATTAGATGTGTGGCATCAGGAACTTCTTGATCCCCTTGCTGAATCTCCCCATAAATACCTGAAACTCAACTAAATTTTACTCCTTCCATAGTCTGTTTGTGTTAATTAACATAACCAGATATCTGACCTTTTGCTCACAGTTTTGGGTGTAATTGGGTAGCTTGTGGCAAGGTAACATATGGTGGGAGTGCATGGTAAGAGAGAAGGAGAAAGGGTCCAGGCCCTTAGGAAGAATGCCCTCTGGGACCTGTGTATTTCACCAAGCTCCTCATCGTAAAGTTCTACCACCTGCCAGTAGTGCCAGCCTGGGGACCAAGACTTACATCATGGGCCCTTGGGGACATTTAAGATCCCAACTATAGCCCAATCTTGTTTCTTGTACCAAACCCTGGGAGCTCCCTCCCCCTGGAACTCATCTTCACATCTGACTCTGCTGTCCTTTCTCAGGTTTGTACTTTCCAGCTCCGTTGCCATTAGTTGTGCTGTTTCTCAGTCACACTGCTGTGGGCATCTTACTTGCCTTAGGTTCCTGCTCACTCAATTTGAGTCCGTTTTCTACAGATCCTCTACTCTGCCTTCCACTCCTGTGGAAAACATCTCTGTGGCTTCCATTTACAATTGAATGAAGGCCAGAGTCTTTATTGTGCCCACAAAAGCTTGGCTTGGTACTAGCAGCTTCCTTCTTCAGCCTTATTTAATACTACTGTGTGTAGTAGGACACATATTGATCTTTAAAAAAATTAATCTGTCAAAAATTTCCTGCTAGGAGGCTGCAACTTTCTTAGTTCTTGCTGGTCCCTCTGCACAGATCACTTCTGCCTGCTTTTGCTTATTCTATTTCTTTGTCTCCTTGAGGTCTGTGACCCTGTGATAGCTCCTTCAGGAAGCCTCCAGCCCTCGAGAGACCACAGCCTTTCCTGAGGCATGCCATGCTTTTCTTCCTTCCTTCCTTCCTTCCTTCCTTCCTTCCTTCCTTCCTTCCTTCCTTTCTTTCTTTCTTCCTTCCTTCCTTTCTCTCTCTCTCTCTCTCTCTCTCTCTCCTTTCCTCCCTCCTTTTTTTTTTTTTTTTTTTTGCATTTACTGCCCAGTTAATGTCTTCATTCTGTGGACTCTGTTTATGGCTGAGTTGTTCTGATGAGTGCTTAGCACAGTACTTGACACTCAGTAAGTACTTGGTAAATATTTGTTAAAAGGATGAATAGATGAATGAATATTACTTGGTGAGGTTGGTGTGAGAGTTACTCTGGAGCATAGGTGGAATCTTACAGTGGGTTTATGGCATGAGCTTACTGTTTGTCGTCGTTCCCCCCCCCCCCACACTATATGTATGAAACTTGATTGTGGCCCACTAGTGGGCAGCTTAAAAATCAACTTGGAAGCCACTCTTATATGTATAGCATGAGATAGTGCTACTTCTGGGCAACACTGTTGGATTTAGGGCAATGAAGTGAGCTTGTTTCTAAAGAAACATGATTTTGCTTTAGTGTCCTCCTTAGTCATAAATGCCATGCATAAAAAATCTTTTGAGATAACTACTTCACCCTGTTACACAGTCTGTTTCTAATCCAAAGTAATTTTCACTTTTGTGTGTTGTGTGCCACAGCACTTTCCTTTCTACTACCTTGAAAACATAGCTGCAGTGTTGTTGAATTTCGTGTGGGGACATCTGTCTTATATAAAGTATATGATGATGGTGATGATGATGGTGATGATAATGTTAACTTTATGTTGTGTCTGTCATAATAAAACTCTCTAATACCTTAAATTACTGCTCTTAACTAAATTTTATCACGTTTCATAGGTTTTATGGTCTTTAATATTATTAGATAAAATCAGATGCTGTACAGATACACAAATACCCAGATTATACATTAAGTCCTCAAAAGCCAGACCCAGACAAAAGGAGCCAAAGCATTTAAGGATTAAGACAATAATAGTTTACCCTTGTGTTAGCCTGATAGCTAATTCCATTTTTTAGTGACTATTTTTATATCAATTTGATAAACATTTTCATAACTAAATAAGATTTACTTCTTTAAAGCCACTGGTCAGTTCAAAACCTTTGATGTTGTTGACTTTCTCAGTATTAATTGTTGTTTTATAAGATAGTCTCCAAGGATGCATAAATTATGATAATGGAGGCAAGGAAGGGCTGGAGCTGGTGGTTGCTGCTCTGTTATTGTGTCCACTGGGATGGCACTCTGTGTGCCTGTGCTCTGTGTATTGTTAGGTAAGGAGCTGAGTTCTGTCCCTCACAAAGCTAGAGACAGCAGTGAATTATAAAAGGCACCAAAGAGCCTGCTAAGTAGTTTATTTGGAACTTTTAGACTTGATGAGGGTCTCATGAAATCTCATGCAAGCTTAAGTAGTCCTTTCCGTACAGATACTCTGTTCTGTAGGCATTAGTGGCAAATGCTCAAATAATACAATTCTTCTCTGTATTCCACCATAAAGAAAGGTTATGGTCAAGTCACAGAGTCTAGTTTTCATGTCTTATTACTGAGTTCTGTCAGACATTGCTGACTGATCAATAATAGATGCTATGTTCTTAGAATAGGAGCCAAATGATGATTTATTGTTATTTGTTACATATTTTTTTTCATTTCATAAGTATGGTATTTGTATTGGAAAAATTAAAATGAAATTTAGTTTGAAAATACGAAAATTTCTCAACATGATACTTCCACTAATCTTACTTTATCTATATTTCAGTCTGTTTATATGTAAGAAAATACTTTACCTGAAGAATTTTAATTAAACAAATATTTTTAAGTAAGCTACACATTACCAAGGTTAATTGAAAAACAAGTATAGAAAATCACCTGGAATAATATTCATAGAAGAATTTAGTAAGTTGTCAGAATATCATTCCTGAAGAGTTGCCTGCTCTGATGGCTTTGCTTGCTATTGTGCACATCTTTGCAGACAATGCCTGTGCTATCTGTCCTTTTCTTTTGTGCTTCTTAATTTTCCCAGGCTGGTGTAACCAATATGAAAACGGTAGGACAAAGTTTAAAACAAAAAGACTAATGTTATATATAACTCTAGAACTGACATAGGGAAACAATGAAGACACTATTGTTGCCCTAACTATTTTAATTTCACAAGAGAAGATATATATGTTTTGAGTATAAAATACCATTGCATTTCTTGATTTATAAATGAAAAACTTCAGTCCTACAGAAGATGATCACTGTAAAGTATGGGAAACAACAAAAAAATCTTTGACTTCACATAATTTTTTTACTATTTTTATGTTTGTTTTTTTCCCCCTTTTTTTTTTGGCTTCCCTTGAGAGTTCTGTTCCATGCTGTGTTTGGTGGGGTCAGTTATTCATCAAAAGCTGGCATGTCCAAGATGGTTTCACTTGGTTGCCTCTTAACTTCATCTAGGTGACTGTCAGTAGCATCTTTCTGGGTCTCTCAGGGACCACATGGCCTCTTTCTTCATTCAGAAGTCCATGGCAGCAAGGTTCTAAAAGGACAGAAGCAGAAACTGTCAGTTGCTAATGGCTTAGGCTCAGAAGGGATCCGGTATGATTTCTGCTCCATCCTGTTGTTCAGAGCCAATCAAGAGGCCAGCCCTATTGAAGAAGTGGCGTAAACTCAGTCTGATGATATTAGCTGGTGATCTTTGAAGATACTCTACTGTAGTAGCTAACATAGAGTAGTACTGATGTCCTGAGCCCATGTGCTGTTGTCCTTCTTGTTTTACACTTTTACACTCAATTGTTAAAATTTTTAATTGTTTTATTATTGATGGGGGAAGGGACGTATGCCATGGTGCATGTATAGAAAACAGAGGACAGTTTCCATATTCTCCCTAAGTGAGTTCTGGAGGTCAAACTTAGATTGTCAGGTTTGCATTGGAAGTATGACAAACACTTTTACTCATTGAGCCATTGTTATGCCCAGACCTTGGGTACCCCCAAAAGACCACCATGGAGACCAAATCCCATATGTAAAAGCAAAGAGCCTTTATTTTCAAGCTCTGAGCTTGGTCTCTTTGTGTGTCCAATGCAGCAGTGAGAGCAGAGAGCCTAGAGTCCAGGCAGGGTGGGGTTTTTAATCATAGCAGAGGCTGGCATGAGGGGATTTCCAGGGTTCAGGACCCTGATTGGCTGACATTTGTCTAGGGTTTTAGGAAATGTTTGGAATGTCTGGTATTTCATTTTAAATGCAGGCCCCACTGGGTGGGGTCAGCTTATGGCTTTTCCTGGGTCCAGGTGTTGCCTGCTAGAAGCTGTGTCTGGGCCTCTAGGCCTGTCATGGCAGCTGTGTGGTCAAGCTGTTTTGGCCCCCCCACACACACCATCTTGCTGGCCCACCTACCCGATTAGAAAAATCACTTTCTTGCTTTTCATGGTATTTTAATTCCACATGCTTGGCAGGAATTTATTTTCATAAATCTTTTATGTTTCAGTGTAAAATAAGCATGTATTAGATAGTTACTTGTCAAACTTACACAAAAGATGAGAATAGTTTCTAATGATAGCCCTACATTTTAATGAGAATGACTATGTTATCACAAATGTATTATTAGTCCAGTGTATATCAAGCACTTCTTGTTGTCTCAATTTCATTGTCTTTTGAGTTTAAGGATCCAGGCCACTGTGTCATCTGAATCCACAGTATTCAGTTTCTGAATTTTGAATTATAACTAGCAAAAAATTGAGTTTGTGAGAGATTCATCCAAACATTTGTTTGTGCTCTGTTGTGATGGTAAGAATTAAGATAGTGAAGGTGCCTGTATGTGTTATGTGTTGGTGTGAATGCATGTGTTTCTATAGTAAGTAAGTTTTTTTTTTTTTTTTTTTTTTTTTTTTTTTTGGTTTTTTGAGACAGGGTTTCTCTGTGTAGCTTTGCGCCTTTCCTGGAACTCACTTGGTAGCCCAGGCTGGCCTTGAACTCACAGAGATCCGCCTGGCTCTGCCTCCCGAGTGCTGGGATTAAAGGCGTGCGCCACCACCGCCGGCGTAAGTAAGTTTTTTAAAAGGGGATGGAGAATTATACAATAATAGCTTTAAAAAATTTTAGACTGGAGAAATAGTTTCAGTAGGTGGCTGTTAAATATCATTTGGCAACATCCTAAGACATTAATGTGCATGAGAATTACTTGGTGAACTTGTTAAAGTATAGCCTGCTGGACCCCAGGCCCAGAGTTTAGGTAGCTCTGCTATGAGTCTAATAATTTATATTTTTTTATAGACGTTTTTGAGTAATGTTCTGCTGGCTTAGGGACCATAATTTGGGAACATCTGTTCTGCAATATGATTTTTAATGGCTATATTATAGTTTCTTATGTAGATGTACCATTATTTAGTCAATTTATTCTAAGACAGATAGGTTGTATACATTTTTTTGCTATTATAAACAGCATTATAATGGCCATCATTATACACATTTATTAGCATTTCTTTATAGCATATTTCTAGAAATTGAATTACCTGGTCAAAGGGTTGGCACATTCTTAGGACCTTTAGTGTGCAATGCCGAATCACATACTAGAAGGCTGTACTCATTACATTTCTCTGAAAAAAAGAAGGAAAAACTTAAGTCAACATTCTAAAGTTTTTTCAAGGAAATTTCCAAAGGGGACTCTGAAAATAGTTTAACATTAAAGTAAGTACATTGACTCGTTAAAGTTATTAGATTCCAAAGGCAGTAGTCATTTGGATATAAAATTATAATATATTAAAAATCTGGGGTTAGTGAGATGGCTTAGCTGATAAAAGGTGCCTGATGACATGAGTTTGATTCCCAGGTCCTACATGGTTGAAGGAGAGAACCAGCTCATTCAAATTGTCCTTTGACGTCCACACTTAAGCTGTGACATGTTTGTGCACACATACACTTGCATGTGCACACACACATACACAAAATGTAAACATCTGGCCAGCTTATATTTCAGTTCGACTGTGGATGTGGATAATTAACACTGAGTTATAGAGCTCTTCAGATAACAGGATCTTCTTCCTCAAGCCTTCCAGTGTGTGCATAGTATTTGTATGAACAGTATTTGTAATCTTGGTGCTGAAATCCCACCACAATCTTAGGTTTCCTGTTGTTTTTTGGTATAGAGGTTAATAATTTTTCATAGAGAAGCTATTCTAGGGAAGTTGATAGCAACTCCTAATCACAAGGGACAAAGACTGGGC